>NC_142627.1:25180000-25780000 GCF_059453375.1 Lepisosteus platostomus | reverse complement strand
TATAATAAAGAAATGTGACTACCCAGCATTTGGAGAATTTGATTAATTAATTCATTGGTAAATGAATTAAGCAAGGCCAGATCATACAAGCCTAAAGTGGAATTTCGCTGTGATAGTTAATAACCATGTAGTTAGCACATTGTTTTAATGTCTCATCCAGAGGATGGAACTTCCTGCAGGACATTGTCCTTTGTCGTCTTAATGGGGCTTTGTGTCCAGATTAGAGTGCCACCTACTAGTCCATAAACACCACTTACAGCAGCACCCTGGTTGTCCTTTGGAAGTCTACTGTCTCAGTACTCACCAGGCCCAGTCTTGGTTAGTTTATGAAATACGACAGAATCGGGCTACAGAGTGAAAATACTGAGGCAGCATGGTGCCTTTTAAGGGCCTCCATAAACCCCATGAGCATATACTATGTAAAATAGTTACCTGTTGCTCAGGAAGGCCTTTGGGTTTCAGATTAAAATGGTCCTCTCTAGTTAAATTTGTAGTGATAAATAATTCTCAAAAACTCTTCATGTAAAATGGCCTCTGGGTACTCGCCTACACTAAAATTTTTCTGTGACTAGTAAATGTCATCTGTTGATAAAGGTGTTACATTTAAAATGTGATTATCTGGAATGAGCCAGATACAAAGTGTAAGAACTTCACAAAAATGACAAACTTTCTTGCTGTTTTTTCCTATGTTCTATTGTAAGATAAGTTATATATGCTGGTTCATTTCTTGTTAAATTGTCTGTTCAGTTTTGTTTCCACTTGGTATTGGCACATTAACACTGTCAATGTCAGAACAGCTCATCTTGCTCTAGGGACTTGGTCATCAGCTTCATCTGCTTCTCCCTGTGAGTCATCTGTACTGTCATTTGTTTCCCTGGAGCTGAAGTCTAGTGGTGGGATAACTTCAGATTCCGATGTGTCCTGCTGATGGACTCTGTCTCTGGGGTCTGTGAGAAGACCCAGTACTGTCCTCAGGCCCCTGTGTCTGTATCTGAGCTTCACTCTCGTCTACCAGAGGTGCACCTGGCTTGCACAGTGGCCATACCAATCCATGGCCTGCGAGGGAATTGCCAGATTGCTGAGCATGTTGGTGTCTTGCTATCATATGTGAAGATTGTAAAGATATATGTAAATAAAAAAGCTGCAAAGAATAATTGCTTGAAGGACCTTAAAGATGAAGGTATTGTTTCTGAATCATGTGAAGCACTGTTATTGCATACAGACGGCGTCCATTAAACTACATGTGTGGCTTGCCAAAGTCATTTTATGCACCTGAACCTGACTTAGGTTTTGCATTGCAAAGGAAGTGAATACGTACGCAATTAAAATTTTAGCTTTTGTTTTTTCTTTGATGTTACTTTTTAATGACATGGGTTTGACCCACAAAAATGTTCAGTTTGAGCATTCAGGATTTGATTGAAAGTATTCACTTGTAAACATTTTTTACAATTCTACAAAATGAGATCATTGGAATGAAGTGAATACCTTTGGCAATGCATTAGGTTTGTTTTTTCACTTAGATTGGCAGGTATCGTGCCTTTAATTAAATAAACAAAACTTTTCTTCTCAATCTCAGTCTTGCTTGTCTAGTAAAAAACTAAACAAAGCTGATGCTCTTGTAAGGTGGGTTGTTTTTTTGTGTTTGTGATAAACACGCTTTTTCGAATTGAATATAACTCGCCAAGCATAGCTTTTCTCTATTCTTAAGAAAATAGCACTTTTTTTGTTTTCAATGTTTTTTTTCCAGCCTTTTACTTTGGTTTCTTTTTATGGAACGATGTGTGTCTGATTTTTAGTAGTAATGATGATTCAAAAGACATTTGTGGATAATTATGAAGAAATTTTATATTTTCGGAGCTCAGTGACTCTGTACAGGAAAGCAGATTCACTACTGTGTGTTAATATTGTTCCAGCCCATAGTTTTTGTAATTGTGTGACATATTTCATTATTAAACTATTCATCAGTGAAAACCGATTAATCACGGTTCAGGCAGAGGATGCCAAAACATATATGTGCAAGTCAAGAACTATTTTTAAAAGGAGCAGTATTAAACTAAATATATAGTACCATTTCAGATGAAAGGTGCCTGTATTCGTTTACAAGTGTGTTGTGTACCAACATTTCTTACCAGATTTATTGGTTATTTAGCATAATTAGTTTTTGTTAAGTCAAATGATGTTAAATCTAGAAAGAAAGATATTGCGTGTATGCTTCACAGCAATAGCCTACTGCCTGAGGTTTTAGGTCTCCCTCTATCCAGGTATGAAATTGATGCCTTCAGGTCATTAACCAGTATATCTATGGAGCCAGTTGGTCCTTCTTTGATGTATTGTGTACCTTGAGCATTCCAATGCATTTCCATTCCCAGTCTGAGTCCATTGTCTGTTTATAAGTAGAGTGGACCATCTTGGAGGAATTAAAATTTTCCAATTATTGCAAATGCCTTTTTGTTTTTTTTAGGAAGATTACATTTAGATTTTTGCACTGGACAAAAACTTCCATCTGGTATTTCTTCTTAGAAATAGTGTGAGGTGAAGAGTCATGCAGAATGAATCTTTAAATGAGTGCCACTATATTTTATTGCAGTGACAAGATATTTCTGTTTAATTATGCAACTAAGGCTAGGCACTAAACGCAGTCATGCATGGACTTTGCCTTTGAATTGTGGGCAGTATAATGAGAAATTTCTTATTAAAAAAATAAAAGGGGGGAATATATTCTTGAATATAATCTATTTCTGTACTCCATATCTTATTTGTCCTGGTATGTTTAATAATAACAAAGGATGAAGGGCAAGTCCCCAACAGAGTGTCCATTGATCTATAATAAATTGACATGAATATCTTTAGCAGAATTGTTCAGTCATGCACACATCAAAATTGTCTGGCTTTGCATGGAATTACAATACCTTTAAGTGGTTCTGTCTCATCCCGGACAATATATTTAGACCATATTTTAATCATTCATGCATGTGGCTTACAGTTAATTCCTTCTTTTATTATTTCTTTTGAGATATTGTTTTCAGGGAGTAGCTAGAGTAATTTTTTTTTGCTCTCTCTATGTATAAAACAATATGAAAGATCATAACTTTCCATATTGTAGACAGCTGAGTGACCAGATCAACCCCTAATACAAAGCTTCTGAGTATTAGGGCACAGTTTGCTTGAGCTTTAAGAGAATCATGCAGCTGAAGATAAAGCAGTCCTCATGCCTTTTGAAACAGCTGGATCTTGAAGGATGGGTTTCTGCTGCTGAAAGTAAGCAATGACTGAAATAAGACAGTATTCTCTATCGTCCAAATACCAGAAATTCTTCTCAAAGAAATGACCACCAAGGTAGCTTGTGATAGTCCTCTTGTTGTCATAGATGGTTAACAAGGACTGCAAGGCTCTGAAACCACAATCAGCATGTCCTGTAGAAGAAAAACCTGAACGTCTTTGTTTGCTAGTTTACATTTTATTACATTTTATTCTTGAACAAGAAAAGGTTTTGTGTTGCAATTTATAAAAACATAAATAAAGATATATGTGGATTTAAAGATTCTGGAATGGATTTCAAAGTTTAATTGAGCTTTTTTTTCCCCATCTACCTCTAAGGTTGACAGGTTTGACCTCAATCCTCTGTTTCAGTAGCAGTAGGTGCCCTGTTATTGTAATCACTGGCAGGGGATGTGCATGTTTGCTGCCCAGTATTCACAGGACATGCCTTTAATTATATGATGCTTATGTTGTTTTTGTAATTTCCTTTTTAAACAATGTATGTCTTTGATTCAAAACGATATCCTGAAAAACGTTTTTCTTTACCTGTTTCTGCGTCATCACCATATCTCTGTCATTGCTGACATTGAAGGCCACATTATAGTGTTCTCAGGGAGTGATCTGCTCTTGTGCAGATAGCCTGAGTACCACACACTGGGCTTAAAGCCACCAGTCAGGTTCATGATAGGTGGCTTTCAGCCTTGTCTCAGTGGCTTTTGGAAGACAAACGTGAGGGTAGGTGTGTGTGTCCTTGATTGCCTGTCAGTCAAGGACTCTTGGCTTTACTACTGACAGATGACATGGTGACATTTTCATAATCTACACCTGCACTTTTCCTCACTAACGCTTTGCAAAATCATAAAACAGTAATCTCAGTATGGATTCCGTCAACCTTAGCTGTGGCACGTAATGGACAGATGAGATGTTTATGGGCTGGTTTTAAAATTTCTTATTAAATCACTTACAGTGGGCTGCATAAGTATTGGAACCCTTGATAAAGATGAACAGAAAAACCAATATAAAATAAACAGCGGTGATAATGAGCTATATTTTATGTCATCCAAATTGGGAAAACTACAAGTTTCTAATAAAATTATTTAAGAACAAATGTTTTTAAATTGGTAATACCATTTAATCAAGGGTGCCAATCATTCTTGAGACCACTGTGTTTTGATTTGTGTCCAGCTGTGTTTTCATACAGAAATCCTGGTTCACGGTATGTAATAAATGAAGGAAATATTCACTGCTGATAGAATCCTAGTTTCAGAAGGTTCAGATTAGAGTTTTGAATATTTCATACATGAAAATTAAAGAACATCACACAAGATATCTCAGAATCTAAATAGTTTTAAATACAGTTGATTATGATAGATTGTGTATTATAAGTTAAGTATTGAAAAAAGTTAGTTTTTTTCTTTTTCAGAAAGGTTTTTTTCTCTGTGTAGCTTAGTGCTATGTATACTGCAGTTCAAACACACATCTCAGATGCCTTTTACCATTTTGCTTTGCAGATGGCTTGGCTGCCCTGTCCTTCTCCATTAGCTCCTTGACCTTGATTGGAATGCTGGCAGTGATCACATACACGGTAAGTAGGAAAAGGACCAGTGGTTGCTACCACTTCATTAACATTGATTTCCATGTACTCAGGAGAACTATGACAGTACAAATTGACCTGTGTGTTGGCAATGGAAGTTTTGACATTTGGCTGGTCATTTCTTAAAGGCACAGTACTTTCATGTTCTGGGAAGTGTCACTGCAAACAGGCTTTGAGTGAATGTTTTGTAACTATACCACTTGTCTGAGTAAATGTAGCAGCACAAATAACTTGTTGAAATTATTTTTAGCTTAAATGCTCTGGGCCCTGTGCGTCAGTCCTTGACACCTTTCAGTCATACCATGGAAAAAACAGAATTTAAGAACCATTGAGCGATTCTTTAGAGTATTTTGCTGAAGCATAACTTACCATATCTATTATATCGTTAGAATGTGTGACTTTCAAGTGCATAAGCATGGCCCAACTCTTCTTATTTTCTGTATGTCTACCAACCTAATGAGTGAAAATTCTAATAATCCTTGCCTGTATTTTGATTCCTGCTCCCTTCTGTAGCTGCCTGTTTTAAGTAAGAAAAACTAACTGTGCTGTAACCCTGGTTAATGTCATAGATTTTTCACAGCTGCTCTCATGGTAACTAGGCTGTAAAGTGCTTCAGGGCTTTAGTACCACAGTGGAGCTAGGCAAAACAACAGTTTGGATAAACAAAGGAAAAAAATAAAAATAACTTTTCTGCGAGTTTCTTTCTATTAAAACATGAAGCCAGAAACCCTGACATCTCCCTAGAGCTGTCAAAAGGAATTACAGTAAGTTACGTCTTAAGTGTCCCACACGGTCTCTGAAGCTGGAGCCGTTGTGCATAGTCCATGAACAAATCTCAAATCGGTGCCAGAAGTCAAAAATGTTTTCATATTCTTTTGTAGTTTACTTTGTATCAAGTTTTCCGTTTTTGGTGTGGTCTGGTAATTGTCAAGGCCATCGGTGTCTGTACAAAAAATGTATTTTTTTTACCTGCTATAGATTGTTTAGGATTGAGCACATAAGTTATAATTTCAAGTCTTATTACTTTGCCTCATTAACCTAATGGAGTCAAAGTGACTAGTTCCTTATGTGGTGATAACAAAAGAGCTGTACAGTATGTGCTAATTTATCATAGACTCTTGTCCAAAGCTGACCACTTAGAATTAATTCAAAAACATAACAATACCGTTTACTGCTTCTGAAAAGGAACAAATGTTTTAGTCTGACGTTTCCAACATCCAATGGACGGCTGTTAAGATTTATAATTTAAGTGCAGTTTGAAAATAAATGTGTTGTCCTAAAAGTATCAAAATACAAATCCTCACAGTGACTAGAACTTCTCTTAATTGAGCTCTGTTCTAATCTGTATAAACAGTTTCAGTTTCTGGGCAGTTTTAAGTAAATGTCTGTAGTATGACATTCATTGCTGTTTTGAAGTAATCATTAAAAGGTGGAGTGCAGCTACCCTTTCTAGGATGCATTGTTATATTGGAAATTTCATTTTTGACACCTATTTTGTTTTACAGTTAGATCTTCAGCTAGTATTTTTCTCCATCCCCTGATTATTCCCCATTAGTCCAAGTACAGTTACAGACACAAATTTTGGCAGCTTTCATTTTAGTACAGTGTTATTTATTCATTGTGTCTAACAATGTTGCAAATTGTATTTCAGTGGTCCTTTGAAAGTATAGTTAATACTTTGCTAGCTAAATTTATTAGTGAACGATATTAAAAATGAAAGGTGCTCACGCTGTCTTCTGTAACTATACTATGTGGTGGTATCATCACATTTGGCATACTGTTTCCAACAAAAAGCAAGCAATTTATGTTTAATAAATTTGCTGCACTGCAAAAACATAATTTAAAATGCATTTTGTGATGCTGCTTTAAATTGCTTTTTAAGTAGCTTCTCATTTTCATCCCCAAATAAATGTATGGTAATTTACCATTGACTAAAATACTATAGTGTATTTTCATAGCAAATATTATGCATTCTGTTTAAACACAAACATTTTAATATAGTACAGATTTGCTACTGTTTGTGGCTTGACGTAAAGGAAATGAGTAACAAATAGCATTTCTACAATGCTAATATAAATTAGAATATATGTGTATATGATATTTCCAGTATGTAGAGTGTGCATATATAGAAACACAAACCATCTACCCCTTGAAGAAAAGGACATACAGAATGAGTTTACCACAGGGGAAACAGAAACTCTGATCCCCCTTCATGTGTTGTGGGAACTGCAGAACTAATCAAATGCGCTCAAGCTGGTCAAAAGATAAAAAATGCTTTGAAACACAAGCAAACATTTTCTTCTCTGAAGGACCCTGAAGTGCTAAAATAAAATATGCGGAGTTATCACACACATTGAGGAGACTAGCAGAACTGTGAAATAACTGATAGACTAAAAAGCATACTAATACAGTAGCCCTGTCTGTGGATGGCACTGTACTTGCATTTCAATCTAAATTGAGAACCATGAGGTGATATTTGATCCAAGCTTGATGTTTGCCCCACATGTGCAAAAACATCATGCTTCCACCTCAGAAATATTGCTAGACTATGTCCTATGTTGTTGCTTACTGTTGGTGAAAAGCTGGTCAACACATTCGTCCTTTCTCGACTCAATTACCAAAGGTATGTTTCAGAATATTTAGAAATCCAGATTCTTATTTTGAATTACAATATATCAGACCAATTCATGAGGTGTGAAAATAAATCACCCAAAACATAACCATCCTTGAAGAAAGGTTAAGCCTTCATCCAATTGAACCTACAACCTAAAACACTGCCTAAAAATCAAGATACACTTCTAAAACATATTCCTACTATACAGATCACAAATTGCGTTTCATTTGTAACACTTCCCATAAGAACAAAAAGGCTGTTCTCTGTTTGAAAACCATGAATTCCAAGAGTGCAATCTTTATATATAATGTGTTTTACCCCTGGCCTGAAGGTTTAATAGACCAGGGCTGTGTAATTCACTCTGAATCTCTGGAGTATGATTTAAAAAGCTCCTTGCAAGGGATGTTGAGTAGGGCTCATGGCTTTGCCCCATGTGCTGCACTTTCAAATCTTCAGCTGTAAGATGCTGATGCAGAAAGAAAAGGTGAAGAGATTAGTTTTCAGGACTTTAATACAACAGCTATAATTTGGTTTTAGAGGCCGAAGATCTAACGTATTGTTTAGGAAATGTTGTACAATTGTTTACAAAAAAGGAAACTTTTCCATAGTTTTATCACATTCTTTTCAGTAGTACAACGCAATGGCATTTAACAAATGGTTTTTCAGATCAACTTATTATTCATCTTGGTGCCATACTGCTGTTTAATTTAAAGCAGCATTGTATGGATTACTAGAAAGAGCTTTGGTGGTTTGTTTATACAGTAGCTCCTCAAAGTTGACTTTGGCCCCTGAAACCTTACTAATTGTGTCACATATCAGTGGGGTCTTCATTTAAGATGCAATGATCTGTGGTATGCACTGAGACCAGGATCCTCGAAAGAAGTCAGGGTATCAACTTAGTCAACATGGCTAAGCTTGTTGGATAGCTTGTTCTAGATCCACACAACACTTTGTGCTTTTTTTCTTAAAACTAAAAAGATGCAATCCACTTTTAGCCTGTCAGTATAGAGTGTACCTTTAAGCCCAGTGATGTCTAATATGATGTTCACTGGACTGATTCTATGATTCTATGTACATAAAAATTGTGATGCACTGTACATTTTTAACATAGCATCCCTCGATTTAAATTCTATGCTTTTTAGCTATAGATTCTTACAGTCTTTTTTATTGCTTCCTCATATTGTCCAGAAGTCATATTGTTCTCGAGTTTCGTATCAAGTTCATTTTTATTAGTGATGTAGTGATGTGAGGGTTTTAATTTACTGTGGCAATCAGAAATGGTAGTGGTAAATGGATACTTGACAACTTTTAGGACTTAATCAAACAAAATTGATGGACTCAAACACAGATTCTAAATGTAAATATATTGATATAGCACCAAAAAGCATCAGAAATAGATAATATGTAATAACTAATCTGCTGTAATACAAAACTGATCATTCACTTAGGGATTACAAGAATTGTTAACTTCAGAGTTGGAATACATCCACTATAAAAATATGGTTTACCCACGTAGGTTTTATTTGTCTGCTATAATTACACCACATTCATTATCTCAGATACAAGCTAATGCATATTAACGATCATGAAATAAACATCAAAAATGTGTTTGGAATAATAGTTTATCGTTAGAGTATTATAAAAAAAATAAAGAAGTTCTATACTCAAAGATCCTTTGGCCATCAGAGAAGACGGAGCTGGCTGGATTAATGGTCCGGCTTGGCAGCTGCTTGCCTAATGTTGGGCCTCAGCATCTAGCGCTAATGCTCCGGCTGTGTCTGTGCACAGCTGTTTTCTTGGGTGCAGCTGCAGGTTAGATAAATGGCAAAACTCAGTTTCGTCCCAGCCATAGCTTGGACGTGAATATGCTCTGATATTCAGGATTTTCACAAAGAGACCAGCTGTCTTTATTTTGTTGATCAGGTGAAAAGAACTGTGAGTTCGCAAGCACAAGATTTCTTCTATTGCAGAATATGTGGGGCAGAAATCCTTAATTATGAATAGAATATGTCTTGATGCTACAGTGACTTGTAATACTAACTTAAATATCTGTGTATACCATGTGTTTGCCCAGAATTGTATCAAATTCCTTTTTGAATTTCATTAGCTTATGCTGCAGTGCTTGTTAAACCATTTAGATCATTAATATAAATAAGCAAGAGCACAAGACCTAATACAGATCTTTGTCATACTACATTGATTATATCACCAGTTCAATATATACTTCTTATCTGTACTCAGTTTTCTGTTCTTTTAACTATTTCTGAATTTAAACTCACCTATCCCCAAATGCTTACTGGTTGTAATTTGAAATATAATTTTTCAATAAAACCATTCTGAAAATTATAAATATATCATATGGTATACTCCATCAGTGTCTGTTATTGTTATTTAAAGAATTTTTAAAAACTTATTTAACTTGCATTGACTATTACATAAAGTTACAAATCAGAGGCTATTGATGCTACTAACCTGTTTGGTAGTTCATGCAACTGAGTTCATACTACCTCTCTGTGTTTTGCAATGACCTAAGAATCAACATCTCTTGTTTTCTCACAATTAACTGTACTAACACTATTTAGTACTTTCTGATACCTGAGGCATGTTGGTTTCTTTATTGAAAAGTTCCTGCATGAATAACTCATTTATTTATGACCCATTACACTTTTCCAGATTTTTCCCACTACCCCATTTTACAGGTGACTACTTCCAATAATGATTGTAGAGGGTTGTGAGGGGTTCATTTTAGAAGGGTGCATTAAGGGTTGTTTTAAGAATAAACCTTGAAAAACAACCTTGGACATATAACAGTCATTATTTGTCATTTCCTCTTAAAAAGACCTCTGTACCATAGTATGATGTGGATACTTAATTACAAAACTGTAGTTTTGGTAGAATTGTTTTATTTTTAATACCAGTTTATAATAAATTTCCATTGTCTGTTCTAATTAAAAACATTGGACTGGAGTAATGGTGATCAGCACACCTGGTTTGCTTCATCTTCCTGTATATCAAAGCAGGATGTCTCTGAGAAGCCACTAAGGATAAGTACATGAGAGCCAAGCCAAGCTCTACATTCTTAACTTTTATGGTAGAGATTTGATCACTTGTAGTTAATGCCATTAGAAAACTTTTCTTTAAGATTTGTTGCAAAGAAAATAATTAAAATAGGCTTGGGCATACATCAGCTTGTCCATTAGCTCTGAGGAGTATAACTGGTTTATGCACTTACACTAGATGTGTTTCTAATGAAAATTGTCACTACAAAGTATGCATTTAAGCATACTTTAAATAACAGCTTCCTTCCTGCTGCAGGCCTCAACACAATACCCACATTCAATTACTTTCAAATTCTGCTAAAATCCAGAATATATGCAGCAAAAAAATGTGCCAGTCTTTCTTAATGTTATTAAAAGCTTTATCAGTTTTTTTGTTGCAAAATGTTTTTTAGAAAATAAACTAATACCTATCATAATAATCTTTGTTCGAAAAACATTACATTGTATTTTTCAGATTGGCATATATTTTAGAAGCTCTTTTGATGTGTGTAAGACTATAAAATAAATGGCTTAAGGTACAAAGAAAAAATGCTTATGACAGAAGCGATAGAACATTGATGAATAATTCATGTCTTTTTCCTTTCTTGGTTACATTTTAAAATATGTCAGGACTTGAAATCAAAACATAACCAGTGCTTTACATCTGAAGTATGGAAATGATAGTTTGAGTTATTCTGGATATTAATAATTATTGACTATTCTGTTAATGTGATGCATCACATCCTTTCTCAGTCTGGTGTTACTGGATCATGTAGTCTTTAGAAGTTAAATGGTTTTCTGTAATTTATCAGAATCAAGCAAAGCTTAAAGAATTGTTAGGATTGATGTGTTTTACCAGTTTCTCTTTTTAACTAATAATGTATCTGTGCAACTGTAAAATCACCAGTAGGAGAATTGTTGCTGTGAGGGTTTAATGTACTCTGACAGTGTACAGAATAAATACAGAATAATCTCATATTGTGTTTAGTACCAAG
This sequence comes from Lepisosteus platostomus, assembly GCF_059453375.1. NCBI lineage: Eukaryota > Metazoa > Chordata > Actinopteri > Semionotiformes > Lepisosteidae > Lepisosteus > Lepisosteus platostomus. The sequence continues at coordinate 25,768,501 of NC_142627.1, read as the reverse complement.
CAGTAGATTTTCCCTTAAAATGCTCAGCTGCTTCTGTAGAGGGGCTTTTGATGTTTGAGGTGTAATTAGAGCATGCCTCATTGGTTTCTGCGACATTACTAAGCTTGAAATAATGCAACAGCTTTAAGGCAGCTATCAGTGGGAGTTCAAATGCATTCAGAGCCATATTTCATATTTCATGTAGAATCAATATATTTATTGATTGCTCCCTTACAGGAGACGGATGCATATCATTTGAGAATATTCTCAAATGATATGCTAGTAACTGGCTTTTTACATGTGCTATGGCCTTTTATAGCTCTTGGTCTTTTCAATGTTGTATTATTACTGAGGTGGTAATGAGTAAAATGTATCTTAACTGTATGTCATTGGGATTTGCATATGCATTTTCTATTAAGCCAGTCATAATCTTCCAGTTTAATATTAGCAACTTGAAATGTCAAAATGTCTGCATTGTAAAAATCACTGAAGTTATTCATGTTATTAAGATAACTTCGTGGTGCTATGAATTTCTTAAAATGTATCCGAAGTTGATTTTTACAAATCTGTTCTTTTTGTAAAGATAGTGTAAATATGGTATGAGTACCAAAATCTGAAGGCAAAACATTTGTCCCTGCTGTTTGCTGTAGAAAGAAAGTGGTAATTCATTTTTGATAATGTGCTACATTTCCTTTAAATAGGGTCTTTGTGTAGGTTCTATGTGCAGGGAGTTTTTGTTGCCACAGGCTGCCTGCATTCACAGCAGAAAAGGTACTCCTACAGCCTGCAAAAATGAAGATTTCACTAGCACATCTGGGTCTCTGAATCCACCTGTTTCTGTTGAACCATAAAAAGTCTGCACTCTTCTCTTTATTGTTTAGACACCAAGTTCATGTTAATATCTACAGTGAGTTTAAGTTCAGACAGGACAGGTGGGATTTATTTATTTCCAAATAAAAAAATATTTTTCAACTATAAAAGAGGAAGCTTGTTTCATTGGTTTCTGCAGAACAAACTGGTGTCTATTTTGTTTTTTTCTCTTCGTCAAAGTCACTCATTTATTGATGGTCAGAAGTAAAAGCTTTCTCATTGCCGGCTTCCTCTATGAACTTGCTTGGCATTCGGCTCATGTTCTCAACTAAGGAGCCCTGTGATCCATTTTAAAAAAGCTGATGGCTTCAATATCAACTAATAGTATACCAAACAGCCTCTTCATCTGTGAGTGCTCTAAATTTACAATACCAAATAATAGTTTGCTGTTTTTTTAGATTAAATCCATACTTCTATTTTTTCATTATGGATCCTAGATCTTTACATGGTCAGTAAAATAAATAGCAGTGAGTATTAGAAAAAGCATTAGCAAGAAAGACAGCTGAACTATATAAAAACCTATATTTCTGAGCCCAATCCCCTTATAAGGTAAGTCTCATATCCTTCTGTATTGCTGATTGCGGTTGTCAATATCTTTGCTTGTACGTAATGTTGACTTACAGCCATACACCTACTGGTGATGTTCACTAAAGTTGGAAATGTGGTTTTCTTCTGCCAAAATACAGCCCAGTGATATTTTTTAAAATGCAGACAATTCTATGGGTATTTCTGTTTGGTCAGGTCACCTCTGAATGTTATCAATTTGCAAAATACTTGTAGATATTTCATTTTTTTATTCTTTTAAAAGCCAATATACTTATAAATGATGTCAGACAGATATGCGCACTCTAAAAGATTAGTGGAAGACCAATCCCCATGCCCACTTTCCAATTCCTTCACAGTAGGAAAAACATTTTTATTGCCACAAGGGGGCACTGTTAGGCAACAGATTGCAAGAATTACTGTATTCAAGTAGCACTGAATTTCTTCTTGTCAGAATCCAAGTGAGTTGTCATAGAATGCATGAATTTATTTTGTACTCCTTTGGGGGCAATTTCTAGTACTTACTAAAAACAATTACTAAGGAAACACCTTGTTTAATGTTTATAGTTTCTTGTATACATTTTTGTGCAAGGGTGTTTGTATTTCATGCACAGACACACGCATATAATTTCATATTTTGCCTTTTGTTTTCAGGCCTATGGTATGTCTGTCCTGCCCCTAAACCTCATAAAAGGCACTCGGAGTGTTGCATATGAACGTCTGGAAAATGTAGAAGACATCGAGGAAGTAGAGCACCAAATAGAGAAGATCAAAGCCACGGTTGGTCACTGATGATTCATGGCTTTTTTAATGAAAATATATTTTAAAAAACATGTATTTCAGATGAAATGGCAAATTTTCAATAACTGAATTTGCTAACATAACACATGTGACTTGACAATTGTGAACAGTTTATGTGCTCTTGCTGTGGATGATCCGTCAGTGTGTTCCTTGTGTTTCACCAGTGTACCGATGGCCGACCCCTGTCCTCCAGAGACAGGTGTGCTCTGCACCAACTGGAGTCAAAGCTGCAGGTTCTTCAACGAAGGGAGAGACACTTGGAAATAGCTGAAAAGAACTGCTGCACTATGTTCTGCAGAGCCCTTCGTCCTTTTAAGGTGAAGTAGGCTAAAAACATGATCATTTTACTTCCATCAGAAATAGCAGAGTTAAGAGTTAAGATGTCACAGCTGCTGTGTCCAATGAGTTTTGCATGCTGGACTAAGGCTCACATTTGCCTGATGCACACCAGGTGTGAAAATGCCTTTAGCAGGTTTGTGTTCATCTCATGTACTCCATTGGAGCACTGGAGTGATTGTTGGGAGGTGCTTGCAATAAAGTCTGTTGAGGCTGTCCTTAACTGATTTGATGGCAAGTTCCTAATTTGAATCTGAAGCTCCCAATGTTGCAGCCAGTTACATTAGTCACTGCATCAGTCATGGTAAGCAAAAAATCTTATATAAACCCATGCACATGATATAACAGATTATAATACCCTTTCTGTCTGATCTGGACAGATAGCTTTGTCTGTTTTGTTTTTATAGTACAGTATGAATTAAAAAAATCAATCTTGTGGGGATATACAAGGTGATAAAAGAAAGTATTACTAATTATTAATATTTTCTTCTAATAGTAATAATATGTGATAGAATATATTAATTAAAAAAGAACAGCATAATCTGTACAACCATATTGCTCATCACTTTGAGGAATTTAAATTTAATGAGAAGCTCCTCAGAAGTTTAATTGATATGAATCTGTATGCTAAAAGGTGGAAAAGAATATTTAGTTATAATTATATGAAATGATCATATGACTGTAGGCCTAAAAATATTTTAAAAAAAAAACAATGTCAGGAGAAAATGACAGTAAGATGAAAGTCACATTACACTTGTATTTCAGTAGTCATATGCTGCTGGATTTGGAATTGAGAAATCTTCGTAGCTTGTGCACAGCAAATAAATTTCATTTCTTTGTGCTACGCTAACCTGTGAGGCAGAAATTGAACTGCAGTAGCTTCAAAAAACAGGATGAATGCATTTATCTGCAGTGCCTCCAGATGATGTTATTTCAGCCATGTAAAATGGAAAATGAGATTATATTCTTTCTGAACACAATGAAAATGCCTGTACCAAGTTCTGAAAGCCACAATATCTGCCACCTAAGAAGAAAAGAGTTATTTTTTTCTTTTGATAAGATGTTCTACAAATTTGCAGATTTTGTATTTTGTAAGTATATGGTACATACAGGGTGCCTACAGAAACAGAATTGAGAGCAAATAATGTATCACTGTAAGATATAATTTGGTAACAGATCATAAAGAAAAAAAAGATCCTGTTCTTTTTATAGGACTTATAGCAGTCATATTTAGGCTCAGACTAAATGACCAGTGTTCAACAGTTCAATTTCAGAGAGCTGTTTTGGCAGAGAAAATGTACTGTATGTGTGCAATACTTGGTAATGATCTAAAGACACTGACTAGTCACGGTGATGCGTCTTAAAGGGATCAATCTATTTTTTTTTTATTTTGCCAAGCAAGTCAATTGAGAACAAATTCTAATTTTACAATAGCAACCTAGAGACCCAATTATACAGGGAATCTGCTGCAGCAATTTGACTACACCACCTTGCCAAAGGCTACAACATTGGTATCCCATGTGAGATTTGAAACCACAACCCTCTAGCCTTCATTTAAAACACAGATCACAGTGGGTAATGATAGAATAAGAATGCCTTTCCTTTAGTTTTTGATGTTGTATAAGGCAAGGAAGAGCACAATGTTGAACTGGAACAATTCAGGTTCTTGATAAAGGCTTTTTAAAGCCTTTAAGCATCGGCTACCATATATTACCCCTCTGATTTTTATCCAATAGCTGAAAAGGACATTGGTAATAGCTAGCAGTTTAATATCTTGCAGTTATTATATTGAATACTTAACCTTGTATACAAGTTTCCTAAGGCAAACTGTTAGCTGTTAGCTATTATAGCAAATAGCTTTTAGTAAAACGGTGCCATTTTTGTTCTCCCAGAGACACAATGCAATTTAATGCAGATCCTGTTCCTGGTACAATCAGTGAAGTATTTAATTGATGTTTACAAGTTTCTCAACATTGCCCACACTGGTATAAACAGTCATAATGGAGATGTACCTGAAATGTTTTTAGGCAGTAAATTCAAAACATACAAATAACCACGAAACCTGGAGCATAACATAAGGTAAAATAGGTAAAGATAGGTTTTGGTATACACAGTAGTCCTAAGCTTAAAGCTATAGTTGCATTGCATGTAAACTGTGTATTAGTTTTAATGCTTGTTGTTGTCAGAAAATCAAAATGTACCATCTAAATATTGCTGAACGTTGCTAGCATTTTATATAATAACTTGATTAATTGTTTCAGTATAGCTGTTATTTTATGTTTAGGGAGGTATTTGATTAATTTTCATGACAACATTCAGTGAAGTTTAAGTCATACCAGTGACAAATATTGCATTTAGTTTTATGGAATGTAGTTTTTTTTATTATTTTAATCAAGTTGTGTTGTCAGGACATGTTTAAATATTTCATACATTTTTTAAAGCAAACATTTTCAGAAATATTTAAATGTTAGTAAACTTGGATAATGAAGTCTTAAGATTCAATATGAATAGCAATAGGGAGAGCTGGTAATTGTTAGAAATCTAACTTCACTTGCTCTGAATTCAGGATAATAACTGGATTGGTTTACTGTTTGTTACAGTGACATAAATGAAAATAACATTAAAGTATTTCATCCTGATTTGTCTCAGATCTGATGTGAAATATGATTTGCTTAACAAATGCTCAACAGATCAAAAATATCCATGAGAGTGCTTATCTGTTGTATTACGATACCAAATGATGAATCCTGTAGTATTTGTTACTGCTTAGCCTGATCTAAGCTAAGCAAGACTGTGCCTGGTCAGTACTAAGCTGGAAGACCTCTAAAGTAAAGGTTGTTGCTGTATATGTGATGTTGACGGACCAGTAGGTGACATCTTTGAATTCTAGACCAGAACATCCAAAACAATGTGCCAATATAGTGACAGGGGACAACGTGCTGTAGCTGGAGGAAATGAAACCAAGTTCATTAAAGATTCCATGACTCTATCTGGAAGCGAAGGCAAACCCAGATACCTCGGTATCTTTGTCGAATTCTGCCTTGGGCTAGGGAAGTGTGGCTGTACCTTAATATGAAATTTAAATTAAAAGGCCACTAATTCTCAAAAAGCAGTAATTGTGCAATGTGCATTTTTAGCTTTACTACACATACACAGCTAATGTGCTCTAAAACACCAGTGTGTTATTGTAATATTTTCTTAGTTTGTCCACAGAGGGATAAAGAATTCTCTTCAGATGTAATCAGATTTGACAGAAGGATGGGGACTTTTTTGTGTGCTTCATAATATTATACTTCAGCGATTAGTATCCTGATGGTGTTCTGTTAACTGTAGCATCACATTTGGGAATCCAAGACAATTAACTTGAAATTGCTCTACTGTGGTGAGCGCTCCATTATCCTGTAAATGGAAAAGATCTTGGCCATATCGGTACTGTTTAGCTTGATGAATAAAGCAGAATTTTAGAGCAATTTGTTTTGAGTTTCATGTATTTAGTTAGCAAGAGGAAAATAAACCTGATTTCTCTGGGGATTTCCAACCATACAGGTTTGTGTGCACACTGCAATTAAAGTTCTTATGCTTCTCAGTGTAATATAACACCATACAGAATATTTTAAGAAGGTTAATATTATTAGGTTTTTGGAAAGAGACCTGAAAATAGCAGTTGCACCAAATTGATTTGTACTTACCAGTGATGATCTAATGAAGCTTTCCTATTCCATATGAAGAAAACATGAGCGGTAGCTTACTTCAGTGTTAATGGGGAGAGATGAGGCAGTGCTCAGATGTGCAGTGCCATATATGCCCTTGCAGTTCTTGACCTGGAGCTTCTTCTTGCTGAGACAAATCCCTGTTCACTTTTTCAAATGAAATCATATTGAAAATTTTTTTCTGTGACAGTGTAATATGTACATATAGCAGCAGATCTAAGAATCACCATCTTGTATCTGAAACAAGGTTATTTCTTAATTATGTTGGACAAACATTTTCTTAATGCTTCATTGTGAGTGATACTCTACTTCTGCATTTATTGGACAAATTTAGATAAAAGTGATTTAACATTTCAACACTTACAGTATATATACTGTATATCAGTCATTGTAGTTTTGGGATGTCTATTTTATTGCACTGTCAAGTTTTAGCATTCACCATGGTGCTCAGTAAAGAGATTCTTTCTCATCTTAAACCACTTCAGTCTTATTCTTGCTCCAGGCGCACATTTCATGTTTACATCCCTGTTGCAGTGATCACTGCAATTTAATATACAGCTTTCTCTGTAAATGCATTGCAATTCTGTATCTATGCAAACATAATCAACTTTATACACAAGGATTTTTTGCCCGTTTATAATTCAAGGTATTTTGTTTTAGTAGATGCACTAGTGACAGCACTGAGATGCTATCATATCCCTTTGCCAGGGCTGCAGTTAAATGCAGTTAAAAGCTAAGAGCTTTTTAAAGAGCTTTTCACAGATTTTGTTATGGGTGTCACTTATCCTAGAAAAATATGGCACTATGGTGTGGTAGGTCTGAAATTTAAATATTTTATTTCTGGCTATGCAATACATGAAAAAAAATCTGTTGTCGCAAGCATAAGAAGTACCAAGAAGTGTACAGCATAATTGTACTTAAATATCAATTAAGGAGTGCTGTGCTGGGGTATTAGCAGAACTTCATTATGCAATAGCCACTATACAGATCTGTGTCAAGGGACCAGGAAGACTTAATTAGGCTTCATAGATGGGCAAAACTTTTGAACATATTAGGACTGAAATTAAATTCCAAGGTTGTCAGTACATTAGTGTTAGACCCCGCTTTGTAATGTTATTCTCATGGGCTTTTTATAAGATAGATAGATAATACTTTATTAATCCCGGAGGGAAATTGATAAGCATTTGATTTGATAAGCAAAATTATAAGCATTTGATTACAAAATTGATGTTCTATATTTTAAGAATACCCAAACACAGTCACCTTCATGTGAGTGAAAGACATGCACGGTAGATAGGGAGTTCATTTTCTTTTTCGTGTTCATCAGGTCTGACTTGATAATCATTTTGGGTAACTATTTTAGGAGTTTGTGAGTTCTTAATGAGTGGCATTAACAAATGATGGACAGCCCAAGAACAAATTTAGGTACTTTGTTGTCACTAATAAAACATAACCTACATGTCTATAAAGTCAACAAGCCTCATTAGTGAAACATGGGTTTAATGGTTAGTGCTAAAAACAAATCTGTTACTCATTACCGCTTACATTTTCTTGCTAATAACTGCTATTACATGATAGTACTGAAATCGCATTGCTTTTTGACTTAGAATTTAAAAATGTATTAAAAGGTATTAATGTTAAAAATAATTGTAATGAAGAATGTTGTATTTCTTATTCCATTACAAAAATTCAGGTGTTTGTTTCTCTGGTATATACAGTACTTGCACAGAATATCTTACTTTTTCACCAGGGAATACAATTAATAAAAATATTTCTGAACTAAAGCTGTCCGCTTTAAAGACAGCATTTTACAAAAATAAAGGTTCACAAGTAAAAAAGTAAAAATAAAGGATGTTACAGTCTCCTATGTTTTGTGCAAATTAGTTTATATTTTGGGGCATTCTGCGTATACATTTGAATTAGTATAGCTTAAATGGTAATTGATTATTTAAGTAATGACACATTGCAATTTATATTGTGTGTATTGAATTAGCTATAGTTATAGCTATAGGCTTATGTTTAGAACATACAAAATTGAATACCATGAAGTCTTCAAAAATCCAGTAGTCAATGTCCAAGAAGTGGACATGCAAAACTTGTGCAAGTGTATTTTATTTATTAACATTTGAAATTAACATGTACAGTCCTTCAATGATGAGAATGTGTTCTGAAGTGGTTACCAGAGTTTGAATTAAATTATTTTATATTTTATATTTTTGCTTTTACTTTGAATTGAGTGATTTTACACATGGTGTACTGAAAAAGAACTTTGGTTTGAGATGGAAGAAATTGCATCAATTAATTATACAATATTATTATGAAGATATTATACATTATTAATACTTTTTCTGGTGTTTTGGTATAAGGGCAAACTTGAGTTCTGCGTGCACTTCTGTGTGCAATCAATGAACTGCCAACAAACTTAAGCTATCATGCCTCAGTGGTGACATTATGTATAAACATAAAAATAGTGTCCACTTCAGAATTAATTTTGTTTTGTGTTCTGACGCATTCATCTCTTCATTTCAGATTGTGTGTGGAGTGTTTTTCATCTTGGTGGCTCTCTTGTTTACTATTGCACTTTTCATATCAAAGTGAGTATTATTTGGATTCATAGGCTAATGTTATACAGTGATAAAGAACAGAATAGCCTTAAGTTTTAGTTTTGCATTTTGTATTAGTACATATTAGTAGTATTAGTAGTGATTTTTAAACTAAGTGTTTAGATTACACTTCAAACTATGTCATGAGCAGAAATCTTTTGTATCATTTTTTTGGAAGAACAACAGAACAAAACTCTTCCATGGTTGATAGCTGTTACCAGTTCAGCTTCCAGAAACGACCTGGCTATTAAGTTCTCTTCTTTTTCTCTTAAATCCCTCTCCAATCCCTGCAAGTGAATTTACCTGGACTTTTTTATTTTTATTATTTTGGATATATTATTTTTTAAATAAAAATGATAATCCAATCCATAAATAATTATACTCTATATATTTATACAATGTATATTAAATTGTGTTAATATATATAGTAAAAACAAAAAACAATGCTACCACTAATCAATATGTTAATGTTTTGTACTATTAAAAGTGCAGCTTACTGTACATAACTGTGCTGATTATAAAGAGCAGACTGTTTGTTGTTTCTTAAATTCAGCTTGGATAAAGCTCTTCATTCTGCTGGAATCAACTCTGGATTCATAATCTTTGGAACTAATTTGACCAATCCATTAAATGAACTGTTGTTGGCCCTACAGCCTGTAAGTATAAAATACATTTTAATACAATTTTTCACATTTCTTCTGTTGTATACATATTTTGAGTTCTTGTTGCCTTTAACCTGCCAATTTGTGTGGTCACTTCAATTGTTTGCTTTCTTTTGTGGCACATGATGGACCCTCTGAGCCTGTTAACCTGTTAAGTCAGGAGCCTGTTAACCCTGATCCTGTTCTACACTAGTCTGCCTTATTCAATTTTCTATTTTGGCTCCCCAGTTATTTCCTTGCTGCTGTGTTGATTCTTTCAGTTTTGCTTTGGGATCACCTGATTTAATTCCTTTATGTAATGAAGCAGATGCTGCAGTCTCTGCACAGCACAAGTGGTGCATTAATCGATTTAAATATCTCGCACGATGTAACCTGCCACAATCAGCAGGTCCATGTTCCAAGAAAGTACGATTTCAATGCAGGAATAGTTCAGATGCTGAACATTCATAAAAAATTGTTCACAAGAATGTTGGCAAGCTGAAACTCAGATTCTCAAATTCTAAAATGATTAGGTCTTCTGGGACACATGGTAATTACCATTTTTGTGATTTATCCAAAACCTTTTGTTAGATCTTTGAAAACACAGGTCGGTATGTATTCTACCCACTTGAAAGTGCATATTGCTCTTTAGCATCTGTCAACTTTCAAGGCATTAAAATTGCTGAAAAAGTTCAGATTGATGTAGAACATTAGAAATGTTCATTCAGTGATTTGATTTCAGTTTAAGAATACTAAGGTCAGGGAATTTAATGGATAGACAGACATATTTTCATTAAAATGTAATTAAAAAAACGTTTTTGCTATTTGTACAATTTCTAGTAATATTACTGCTTATATTTAAGAATGCTTTATTTGTACATTTCTTTGACATCCTTTTAATTTTTACTACTGTTCCTTTACCTGTGACTACTGTTCTCTAATTCACACAGCCCTCTTATGGCTGATCAGACAGACTTTGCCTTCTTTATCAGTTCTCACTTTTCAGTGGCCTTGATTTGCTGTTCATTGTCATTCCTTAGATTGTTAAATTGATATATAAATCTTTCCCTCTAAATTACTGTCTTAAGAAATGTGGCAAAACCATTGCCCTTCACAATTAACAGCACTAAATTGATAATTAATGCTTATTTTTTCAACATTATCAGTTAGTGGACAAAAAATGGAATCCACCTGAGGGGTGTAAATAAGGGCCACCAAGTACATTGAAAGCAGGTTTCCTTTCACACAAATGTGGCTAAGTTGTTAATTGAGCAAATAGGTCTGGCTGCCTTTAGTTGTGGCTAGCAATTCTGTAAGAGGAGACCCCAGCAACTTTGACAGAGGGGTGATTCCTGTGGCACGTTTGGCAGCAGCAGTGCAATTGTGGCGCCAATTTGAAGAACTTTGTCCCTGGATGGAGTGCAGGGCACACTTTCCTGGCATGGTTTGGTTGCACTTATTGTCATAGAATGTATGGCCAATGCTAATTGCTACTTAATGATACTTATTTATCGTCTTCACCCCATGTGAAGCATTTCTTTTCTGCTGGGAGGGATGTTTTCCATGATGACAATACCCCCATCCAGAGCATGTGTGGCCACCCAGTGCTTTGATGAGCAAGACACTGATTCCATATATCATGTCCTTCCCAGTCCCAAACCTAATCATTGAACCTAATCAAGACAGTATTTTCGATCTCCATCCAGGATTGAGCTGATTTAATTTCTTGTGGGAGAATGGTGCTGTATCCGTTCTGCAGAATTCCACGCACTTCCTTGGTGCATACTGGCCATATGTGGTGGCCTAATACTGTCTTAAGTGATTTTAAATGAGTGCTTCAATTATTTGTCCACTTTGTACGTGGATGTAGTTTATACAAAATATTAAGGATATTTAAGATATATTGGTGTGTACTACAAAACCGGATTTATATGCAGCATTTATAACTTAACACAATATTGAGGCTAATTCATTGTGTCTTGCTTTCAGGTCTTTCCATTGGATTATGTCCTGATTACTGTTATCACAATGTACTTTGTCTTCACCTCCATGGCAGGAATACGGAACATGGGCATATGGTTCTTCTGGATAAGGGTAATGTGTTGGAAAGTACATAGTCGATCTACAGTGTTATTATTGATAATGGTGTTATTAGTAGTGATTGTACAACCGAAAATGAAAAAAAGGACAAAGGAGAAAAAATATAGGTTTGGAATAAAAGGCTTAGTTGTATTAGAAGGCAACATAGAATAAAATAGGTTTGATTTTTATCTAAAGGGATATTTGTCCTTTTCAAGGCTGTCTTTTGAAATGCCAGTCAGTATAATGTACAAGATTTGCATTAAAATAAGACTTGTCTTGTATTTTATAACATTTCATCTTAGAATGTACAGTTAATACATAGAGGTTCACTTGGAAAACCATTGTATTCAGGATGTGCTTTTGTGCTGTTTTATTTTTTCCATTCCTACTGTGTTTGATGGAGTTACAAACAATTATTTCTTACTAATAATTATGAAGTTGCATTCTAAGGCATTGTACTGATCATTTGGATTATTAACAAAAGTTATGTTTTCTATGGTTTTTATTAAACCCTTTCTATTTGGTCCTTTATTTCTATGACAGTTGTACAAGATTAGACCAGGAAGAACCCAACCCCAGGCTCTTCTGTTTCTATGCATGATTCTTCTGCTGATTGTTCTGCACACTAGCTACATGATCTACAGCCTGGCTCCTCAGTACGTCATGTATGGCAGCCAGAAGTACCTTCTGCAGGTAAGAAGCACACTGGCCTAGCTGGCAGAAAAGCAGTAGTCCTTTAAGGCTGTTGGATCTTCAAGAATTCCTGATTTATTTTCTTTTGTGTATAAGACATGGCACCTTTTTCTTCCCAGCTGGAAAATGCAACTTAAATATGTGCAACCGTGTCTAACGGGCCAAATAGCAATGCTATTTTTGTGAAAGGAACCAAGAATACTGCTCAGTGTTGACAGCTAGTACTTTTAGTGGTACAGAGTAGTCTCTCTCATGCCACATTTACTGCACTTTCTGCAATTATTCAGCCAAGCCATTCCCAAATTACTTTCTGTTTTCATCAATTAATACAAACTTTCACATCTGATTTATTGTTGCTTGGAAGCAGAAAAAATAGCTTCAGGCATCCCAGACTTCAGCACTCTGAGTAACTCATGCAGTTCTTTGTAGCAAACTGTACTTGAAACTGAAGCTTTCTAGTCTCTGGTTTGCTGAGTGAGCTCGGTGAATACAGTACACTCCATCGCTATGACTATCTGTGACACATATTCCAGTGTTAGGCACTGTGTATCCAGCGGCTATCAAAAGTATTCACCCCCCTTGGACTTTTTTGCATTTTATAGCACTACAATATAGAATTACAATATATGTAATTGAGATTTTTTTACATTGATTGACACAAAACACTGTATAATATCGAAGTGAAAACACCTGGTAGCATAAAGCAACTTATAAATATAAAATGGCAAAATTGAGCTTGAAGAAATTCTGTATAAAAGATTCTTATGTTAACATTTACATCTTCTAGTCTGCGTGTGGAAGGAAAAAGGGCAAACAATGTAACTGAAATTAAAACTAGGTGGAATGGCATTTAAAACTGGGTTCTGCAGGTGTATCAAGATCAAGACCTTTTTTTGGCTTTTTTCAAAAAACATTTTAAACACCAGTTTCTTTCAAGATTTCTGGACCTGTTATGTACTACCAATCAAAAGGGCTAGTAGCCTCCTATTGTTTGTAACCAATCATAAATAGATACTGACAAAATATTTGTATCTTTTTTGTTTGTTGTGATATAGCTGGCAGGATTGTCTGAATGACATTGTGTTAAAATCATGAAATCTTATGTCAATGTCTTAATGTCTTAAAATATGTTTTTTTGCCCAGAGTAAGATACCATCTGTTGATGCCTTAATGGGGAATTCTACCACTGGGATGTCAAAGATATGTGATGCAGATGCTCCTGAAGGTAAGAAGTGATCTAAATCTTTATTTAACTTTTTCACTGCCATCATTGCAAGCTTGCAGGCAGCTAGTTATTGAAGATGATGTTGCTCTGAAAAGCCCATAGCTCAAAAAGTCACAATGATGCTAAATCAGTTTTCTTCCACTGCTTGGAGACTTCCAGTCATGAGGCAGCCAAAGGCATGGGCAGGGCTGTCTGAACTGTAGGGCTCAGCCTGAAAGGCGTCTTGCTCAGTGAGAAGGCTTCTCACTTTTACTGATTGAGCCACTTGGTTTGACCAGATCACTAGTATTTCTAGAGTGATTTTGATGGTAGCAATGAGCTTGGTATCCAGAGGAAGGCTAAATAAGTCAACTGATTTGAACCATATGCGGCATTAATGGTCTTGTTTAGCCATGATGTACTCTGCTCTTTGGACTTTGATATTGTTCATTGTTTAACATATATTGAAATTCTGAGTAATCACGCTTCTGTAGCAATTCAATTTTAATCATGTTAACTATTATTATAGGCACACGTGCAGGAGTTATACACCTTAGTGAATGGTTGAATATATACACAATACATAGTTTACATATTATAACACTTTTGTGGTGTTAAGGTAAAATTATTTCTGTGTTGGTGTTGAAATGTTAGGTTAGTGTGCAGGACATCATGGGGGGGAAAAACTACCAGTCAAAACGTCAAGAAAGTTGGTTACTGGCATGTCTTTTAAAATAACTTTATTATTTTACATTTATTGAGAATAGGCTGTGTAACCTTGTCTTCACGTGGTGGTGTACAGCCCAAGCTAACTGAGTTTGACCCAGGCTGACAGGCGTCAGTGCCAATATATTTATTCTTCATTATTTTTTAAAATTGAAATACTATTGTAGATTTCCCTTTTTTATGTCTTTCACTGTGGGGTCGCTTGTTGCCCTCATTCAGTGACACCCAGTATCCAGTATCCGCAGGCAATAACAAAACCTGGATTCAAGCAGGAAATATTCTTGATGTAGAAACCATCATGTATCCGCTTCCTGTGAAATCACATGATTTTTATGTTGTAGTTTTTTACAACATATCGTCTTCTTGGGGTTTTATGACTTGAGATTTGTGGCACCACCTTTTTTGTGGCCCTTATAATTAGTGTTGTTTTTTCTGTTTGAATGTATTTAGTTCTTTGGATTTACTACCTGCTTTGCTACTTTTACTACCTCTTTGAATATTTAATTCTGGTGAAGATGCAATTATTTCTCAGAGCAGGTTACTGGGTAATGTACAGGGGAGATGGCCAAACTGAAAAATGAAGGTATAGGTTTTAAAATTAAAACATTGAAAAGGAAACAGACAGTGATAGGAGTGGAAAAGATGAAACTGAATAAGTCTCACAGTCCGCATGAACTAATTACTTCTTAAGTAAAACACAGAAGGTCTCTTCTCCTTAGATTGAATAGTTTGTTGCAGCCCTCATAGTTTAGAGAAGCATTTTCTCTTAACAACAAACTGGCAGTTACAGGGAGACTTTCTCTCTGGAACATTTAAAGAAGAATTTGATTTTGAAATCACTTCAGCCCTGTGCTAGGAGGTCATTTTCAGAGGTCAGCATGTACAGGGTTTCATATGCACACATTTGTCCTCTGTATTTCTTTCTGTTCTGCTACCTGGTGCATTAAAACAAATAACCCAACAGGTCTTTGGAAGTCATTGACATTGAGGGCTCTAGATTTTCACACACTTTCATGTGTTTAATGCCTGAATATTGTCTGTTTAGATTAGGTGAAATAGAAACAGATTTTGCTTTAAAATTCCAGAGAAGTTCAAACTTGGCAAACAATGCTCAGGAAAACATATGTGAAAGCAGAGTTCTTTACTGAGGGCCACACTCCACAGCAGCACTTTGTGTTTAATGACTGGCGCAGGTTCACAAATAACAAGAACTCTCTCATAGTTACCAGAGTAAACCAAAGAAGAAAGAGTAGTTGTGAGCCTGTCACATCAACAGACCCTTTTCAGAAAAGAAACAGTTCTGTATAGTAGCCGTAACATAGTGTAGATTATTCCTTTGGAAACAGCAGGGGTTCACCATCTAGGAAAAACTTCAGTTAAAGCTGCGTAACTTCACAGGTGTGGTGGATTTATATTCTTCCTTGTGCTGCATTTAAAATATTTTTCTTATTGGTTATAGTGTATTTAGCATCTGAACTAGAAACTAGGCAAATATCATTTGACCCTTGTTCCCATTCTGTGGCTAAAAGAATATGTTCTAGGCTCTTTGCCAGTGGAAGCTGGAAGTATTTGAAAAGAGTAGAACAGCCCTTAGGCCATTAGGAAAAAAAACTGAAAAAGAAAGGAAAACAAAATATCATAGTGATGATAATGAACATCATTATTTTCCCATTTGTTACAGCTTTTAAACTGTTTGTTTTAAAATAAAACAATTACCATCACAGGGTGAAACTGTTTATATAGGGGTTCTAAAAATATACCCTGTCAGAGCTTTATTGTATTAGTCCAATTTCTTTCAAAACAGAGATGATATACAGAAGTTACTGAGTGGGTCATCAGCAAAAACCCACCTCCACTTGATTCAACATCACCATTTTTAGCTCAGCACTTGGCAATATTGCTGTCTCTCAATCTGTTTATTAAGAATGTGCTTTAGTGTTGTTTTTTTTTGTGCCATCGCCTCTTACTGTCTGGTCATGCAAATAGCTTATCTAATATTGATTCTTTCCTAGCAGCATTCTAAAAATATAAGCTTTATTGTTCTCAAGAAACAAATGACTCTCTGCAGTCATTAAAAATCCCAGGGCGTTTCTCGAAAAGAGTAGTGGTGTAACCCCACCTTCCTGGCCAAATTTCCCATTGGCCCTTACCAGTCATGGCCTCCTAATAATCCCCATCTATGAATTGGCTTCATTACTCTGCTCTCCTCCCCACTGATAGCTGATGTGTGGTGAGCGTTCTGGCGCACTATGGCTGCTGTCGCATCTTCCAGGTGGGGCTGCACATTGGTGGTGGTGGAGGAGAGTCCCCATTACCTGTAAAGCGCTTTAAGTGGAGTGTCCAGAAAAGCGCTATATAAGTGTAAGCAATTATTATTCTTATTCTTATTCTTATTATTTTTATTATTATGAATGTTTTAGCTATGCTTTCTGTATTTAACCAAGAGACAGTATAACAGAATTATTTTGCATAATAATAAATTACTTCTGGCACTGTGAGCAAACACTTCACCAGTGCAAAATATATGTATCTTCAGATCGGGTAGAGATCCATAAATTAACTGTGCCTTTAGTAATACAAATATTTTGAGTGAGCAGTACAAAGATCTGCAATATCTGTTTTCTTATTTCTTACAATAATTTATTATTTGTAGGCACATAACTTCTGATTCTGGATCATTTAATATTCTTCGCCTTTTATACGTAAATGCAGTGTTCTGATAATGTCAGTCATCAGATCCAATTGAAGGACATGAAAATGTACCTAGGGCATACTACACATATTCCCTTTATTGTTCTCACACCAATTTGGCTAGGAGTCAGTTTGTAAATCTTATAAAACTGGTGTTGTCCAACTTACCCAGCATATTCTATGAGCTTCTGTGTTGGAACCTTTAAGAATTACACCTCAGTTTAGTCAATTTAGTGTCCTTTTTTCTTTTTCTTTCCAGTACAATAATTATTGTACAGTGCTTTCAGGTGCTTGAAATGAACTTATAAATAAAAATGTTTTAATTAAATAATACAGACATGGGAAAACTGATTATGTGCCCTCATGTTAAAATAAAACAATTCTATCACATGCTTCAGCCTGTGCGTACCTGCTATCACTCCTGACTGCCTAAACAGTCGCCATCTTACTGAAGAATTATTCAGTTTCTCAGCCAGCTGTCAGATCCTTCTCATTACCCTCCAATTGACTTCACTCTGCCCCACTCCTCCCACCTGCTGGCAGCATGAGATCTTAGTCATTGGAAGGAACGGCAAAAGTGTTTTCATTATAATGTACTTTGGTGTACCAGATGCTCTAAGTAGGTGTAGCACAGGTGGTCAGGCTTGGTTTTCAGCCTCTGTTTCATAACAGTGGCCAAGTATTGCAGCTACTAGGCCAAAGGGAATGTACTCTAAAAGAGCCTATCTCTGCCTTGGGGAATTTGAATGCACTGGAGAGTCCCAGGAAGTAATTTCTCTATAACAAGCTCATTATAAAGTATTTATTCTGTTACGCAGGTGGTTTGCAAGTCTATACATAAGTGACTAATCATTTCACATTAGAGCAAAATGTAAATTTTGATTTATCTGGCATACAATTTTTTAGGTTCTACCTTTCTTTGCGAAGATATTTAATACTTAGAAATTAAGTACTGTAAGTGACTTTTGTCATATATCCGTAACCATATATACTGTACATGTTGATTTAAAAGTCCCATAAAGAAGCAGTGCTGACCTAATGAATCACGTAATGCCACGTGTTACCAGTATCAAGTTGTTTGTATTTTATTGTTTGCTTTGTTTTGGAGGAGTGTAGAGCTGGCAACACTGGCAAAGAAACTAGAATGCTGAACATGCTAAATGTCCTTTAGTTTACTGACTGACAGTTAATCTTAATATTCATGTCTAACTACAGTTTTTACGGTAATAGATAATACTAGACGACCTCCAGGAATCTAGTCAGGCCAAATGTGCTATAGTTTGTTGACAGTGTAAATAATATATTGACTTATTTGACTATTTGGCAATAGTAAGGATTCTAAAGGTTAAATACATTGTTTCTAATAACTAAAGAAAGTAATTGCCTGGTGGTTCATTTGAGGTGTGTATTAACTCTGAACTGAATTCTTTAATTTTGCACTTGCTATAAGATAGTTGCACTGACAGTGATTTAGGATTTAAAATTAAATGTCAAAAACAATCTGTGTGCATTATAACTAATACATCCATCCATCTGCTTTTGATTTCTAATTGAAATCATGCAGTTAAACATATTTTGTTGTCAATGAAATCTGTAAAAGAAATCTCAAGATATTACCATTTGTTCAGATCAAATGTTTATTTAAATTGTGATCTCTGGGGAAAAAAATATACCTTTTTTAAGAAAACGGAAATTATGAAATCTTCTGTATATTTTTTATTTCAAGTATTACATAACCGTTACAAGACCAGTAATCTGTTGATAGATAATGGTACTTCATTCTGATCCCTTATTGAAGCTTACAGTAATCGGTTAAAAACTGTGATAGACAAACTCTCTAGAATTAAAAGCTGAAACTTTTAATCTGGTCAATTGGAGCTTCATATTTTTTTCCTGAACCAGGTGTAAAGATCCTTAGAGTTTAAGTTCACATGCCATGTTAAATTGGCAAATCTAAATTTACTATCTTTTATTCCCAATTTTTCTTGTTGCTGTTGAAAAACATTTCCTTTTGTATTCTAGTGCTTGTGTAGACTTGATATCAGTGTAAGACATAGATGAAAGTTAAACCAAATAGTTATTCTGCACAGTGCTCCAAATAAATATGGCCTCTCACATATGGTTAATGCATCTTAACTAATTTTCCATTGTTTGATATGACCACTAGACATCTCTAGTGAAACATTTCGAATACATTCTGACCTGTTGTGTTTTAATCTCAGAATCAGACCAACCATGGCATAGAAACTAGGGGAGAATATTAAGTGCTTTGAGACAGTTATGCTTTTTCAAATACATGACACCAAGGAATAATGGAGTATTATGGAGTAACTGTCAACCTGTGCCACTTATATGCATTCATTTCCACCGAATGTCTATGAAATGTGAGGTTAACCCTTACTGAAGAATAAAGGAGCTTTTATTTTTGTGTTTGGAGGTAACAAGAAGTTGCTAATCAATATTGAACTAATGTGTTAAAATTCGAGTCACATTAACACAGCAGTAAAAGCATAACTCTGAGCCAGGATGCTACAGAGCATTAATTGTGTTTGTTCAAGGTCACAAGCAGGGGTATACAAGTACAATACAGCTGAGCTATGACAGCCGAATTTTAGCTGAGCTGGGATACAAATAAAAAGCAACTTTAAAGCTGTTCTAAAGAATATCTTGAGCCTTTTTAAGGCTGTATGTAGAGCACTCCTTTCTGATTTTTCTTAATTTCTCCATTGAGACAATAGGTTATGGTTAGACGAGAACTATTAGGTTATCTCATAATCACAAATAAATTGTTTTAACTTAACTGTCGCAACACTTTTGGGGTACACTGTATGCTTAGAATCACTATCACACATTTCCTTTTCCTTTGTGCTATATCGTTTTCTTGGCACAGGGAACAGGGTGTTTAGCCAAAACACCCCCTATCCTGACAAGGGCCTAAGACCTGGAAAAATGCAAAACTAACCCCCTAAAAAATGCCCTCACCCATCACCATATTTCACAGTGAGAGTTTTTAAACATACGATCCTTACCTTTTTACACCAAACATAAAACAAAGGTTTAATTTTGGTTTGTTTGACCATAAGATATAGTTCCAGTTATCACTTGCATATACAGTAGTTATACACTGGTGCTAGAAAGTTTTTGAACCCTTCATAATTTTCTGAATCTCTGCACAAATTTGACCTAAAATGTGATCAGATCTTCATCTAAGTCATACAAATAATGAGAACCCAATAAAACAGATAACACACAAAAGGATATACTTTTTCATTCATTTATTGATCAAAATGATCCAACATTAAATGTCTTTGTCGGAAAAAGTATGTGAACCTCTAGGATTAAGTTAAGAGGATAATTAGAGTCAGTAGTGTCAATCAATGGGATGACAATCAGGTGTGAATTTGGTGGCCCTGCTCTATTTAAAAAACATCAACCTAGTCTTCACTACCAAAGTCTGGTCTTCACCACACAGGTTTGTGAACGCATGCCATGCCTCGATCAAAGGAGATTTCTGAGGACTGAAGTCATGTGAATCCCTATTATTGCACATAGTGGCCACTCAACTAATATTATTTTAATTTAGGTTTGCTTTTAATTTAGGTTAAATTATGTAGTTTACAAATACTAATTGCTAATTCAAAGTGTCATGGTTACAAAACTTTAAAGCAACAAAATGTGGAAACTATGCAAGGCACTGATGTTTTTTTATTCTCATTTCGTTGGTCATATGGAGGGCACCATTTGTGTCTCAGGGCAATAGTCTTCCATGCATTATTTTTCCTCTTATAGCGTGTAACACTGCATATATTCAGCAGTAAATAGTGGGAGTGATATTGGCCTGAGGCAAGTTATCAGTTCCAACTTTTTTCCCCAGTGGATGGCTGATTGACAGAGATGAAACCACTTGAGCATGTTGATGTAAGCTTCAGTCTTCGATAGCTGGATCTCACACCTTGCCGAGAATTTCTTCTCATCTTGGCAAGGTTGCATTTGACACAATTTGTTATTGTGCTTCCACGTGCAGTGTTCGCTCGGGCTGCTGCGATTACATAACAGCCATTACACAACACAGTGGAGGAGGAAGTGTCAAGCAGGGAGAACGCATGTGACAGCAAAAAGGTTTCTCTCAGAACAAACGCAGGTCTGTTCAAGAGATCTGTGTAGTCAAAAACAAAATTGCCTGTAAAGCAGAGCCAAGCAAAAGGCCATTCTGGCATTCAAAATAACAGAAAATAAATGGCCCTGAGACATGCAAAATCGCAAGGGCTTTTGGGTTAGGAACATTAGTCCACTTTTTACAGCTATATCTGAATTTAGAGCACATCTTAAAAGACAATTTTGCCTTGCAGTGCTGAAAGTAAAAGGTCTTTCAGTTTAATAACCCTGTTTCAGGGTTTTTCTGCTGCAATGCTTTTGGGGAACTGGAATGACCTGGAAATCTTTACAGGAATATGTTTGGATGCTAGATTTAAAAAGGAGAGGAGACCAACTTTTATTTTTTTGTTTTATTATACTACAATATGTTTGAGCATATACTAAATAATATGTAACTTTATTAAAATTAAATACTGGTTCATTACAAAATCTGTATTCTGTCTAAATGTCCTATAATTTTATTACACTTTTACTCCAGAATCAAGACATGAATTAAAATGTCCTCAGTTAAAGCTGTTATGTTGCAGAATTGTTTAGCTGAGTTTTGCTTTTTTATACAGAACTGTAAAAGTTAGTAATATTTAGCACTTTTAAATCTATTGCATAATTAGATATTTCAAAAAAAACTTCAATGCAGTTAAGGCAAATTTCAGTCAATGTTAAAGTAACACTTTTCCTGTACATAGAAAATACTTTCTGCATCTGTTCATTAGCTGTAGGTTCTCTGAAAAGATGTTTTATACTTCTGTTTCTGGAGAGTCTAGTTTGTTGCCATGACTACAAGACATCAGGTAGTTCTATTTCTCATAAGGCTGATGTTTCACTACATTGAGCAGCAGTGTATGAAAATTAAAAATACGTTTCAATTCCCCTTCAACAAGACTGAAACAAATTGTTTCAATCTAACTTGTCTTTATTTTATTTAATATACATTTACAGATGAATAGGTAGTTCTTTACTGATTTAAATAAAAAATGGAAAAGTATATCTTAAAAGCTTTGTGCACCAAAAGACTAAAATCCTGAGGGACAGCATTAAGGTGTCATTAAGAACAGCATTAAGTATTTGCTATTTTAAATTAATCTTTTGCCTTTGCATATTTTCCACTCTTATTTGTATCTCATATCAAGTCTATATGTACTTCAGGTAATGTTACAGTGTAATAAATACAAGTTTATTACATCAATGTATCTTCTGTTTCATGAATGCATAAAAAACAGTAATGGTTCTTTTCACCTTCATAGCTGCGAAGTTCACACAGATTTGATACTGGCTTTCCAGCAACTTTCAACTTTTTTCTAGGATTGGCTGTGTTTATTTCCTTTCTTCCTTTCACTTGATCTTGCCTTCAGAGAGGAATTTAGATGGAGGGAGGATGCTGCAGGAATGTGAGATTTCTGGTGCCACAGCAGAGCTGATTAAGTTTAAGAAATATTCAGGCACACAGCAAGGGGTATTTGTCAAAAATCTGTGACAGAAAAAATCAGAGTTAAGCAACCTGACAGCTAACCTGCTTTCTGAAATGCATGGAAAGAACAACTTTAGAGCAGAGAGGAAATTCAGACAATGTCCTCCGTCACCAGTGAGCTCACAGCTGTGGATCACAGGATCTACAGGTAGTATTGCTGAATGTGTTTCCATATTCCTTTCCAGAATAAAAGTGCACAATATGGAGAGCTGCATGCAAGATGGGGATTTTTTCTTTTTATTAGGGGCCTTGGTAAACTCACTGTGACTGTGGGCAGTCTACATTCTTATCTGTTGTTGATTCCTCTTATGTTTGTGAGACTCTTACCTAGTGTCTGTGCAGTTCTGATGTAACAAATTGATTTAATATTCAACTAGGCAGTTGCAGTGTTTGAAAGATCTTGATTGATAAGCAGAATGTGACAGTTATTAGAATAGTAACATCTTGGTAAGCAGCTTCCTGAAGCTGTGTGGTTCATCCTCATGGCTCTAGACAAGTCATGTTACTTTGTGTCTCAGAAACTAAAGGATTTCTTTCCTATAGTGAATGGCATAGAGTACATGTAATTAACAGACTAGGGAGCCCTAGAAATATTTGGTGTATTTGAGTGCTAGAAATTGAAATTAGCAATGAGAACATTCACAGACCTCTTTGAAGGGTTTTAAGTAGTACTGTGTGTATTTCTATTTAAGAGGTGATGTCAGATTTTTAATGACTAATCAGGATTTTAGATGATAAATGTGTTTCTTCTTATAGATAAATATTATGTAAAGCCAAATTTATCATCCAGAGGGACTTCAGTAACTTCTCTGTGAGTATCCTAAGAGTCATTATGAAGCCTTTATGAAGCCTAGCATGTACAGAAAGACAGTGACTTCTCAGTGACTCTCCAGCAGTCTGGATAATAATGATGAACTTGCCGTGTTATTAACTAGCCATCATTTTGGTTAGACTACATATTTGTAGAGCAAAACATTTATCTTACAGAGTTTAAGTTTAGCAGTGTGATATGTTGATGGATGCCATTTTATAAATGCTGAATCTTATAAATGATATTTCCATATATAAATTGATAGTTCAGGTGGGTAGCTGCGTCAGCATGCGTAGGCTGCAAAGGAACAAGTAATAGGTTTATTCCATGCTGAAAAAAAGAAGAAAGAGAACACAACGTTTCGGCCGTGGAGCCTTCTTCAGGTGTGAGAGAGACAGGGCAGTAGGCAAAGGTAAAGTAGCGGGAGAACAAAGGTTGAGAGGGAGGAGGAGTGAGAGGCGGGAGCAGGGGACAGAAAGAGAGGCCAATCAAGAGGTGTGAAGTCAGAATGGGTGCAGAGAGGTGTGAAATGAAACTTCCAATGAATGGAGAAAATTTAAAAGAACAGTAATCTGTCGTTAAGGGAAGGGAGAATGTGTGATCCTAGCTGCAGAATAATTTTAGTTTCGGTGGTCTTTCTGATGTATGAGTTCGGAAAACCGTCTTTGAGAACACAGACGGAGAGATTAGAGTGGTCGTGACCGTCAGAGGTGAAATGAGAAACAATGGGCTTGGAGAGATCTTTAATCTTCACAGCCCTGACGTGTTCTCTGAAGTGGTCTCCGAGTCTCCTTCCTGTTTCCCCAATGTAGATGGCTGGGCATTTACTGCAAGAGATACAGTAAATAAGGTTGCTGGAGGTACAAGATGCTGTCTGGGTGATCCGGAATTGTCCTGAGGGGCCTTGAATGAGTGTGGTGGTGGCTGTGTACTTGCAGGTGATACAGCGAGCTCTTTTGCAAGGGAAAGTGCCTGGTGTGGAGTGGAGTGGAGTGTGGTGTGGAGTGCCTGGTGTGGAGTGCCTGGTCAGAGAACACGTCAGGGCTGTGAAGATTAAAGATCTCTCCAAGCCCATTGTTTCTCATTTCACCTCTGACGGCCACGACCACTCTAATCTCTCCGTCTGTGTTCTCAAAGACGGTTTTCCGAACTCATACATCAGAAAGACCACCGAAACTAAAATTATTCTGCAGCTAGGATCACACATTCTCCCTTCCCTTAACGACAGATTACTGTTCTTTTAAATTTTCTCCATTCATTGGAAGTTTCATTTCACACCTCTCTGCACCCATTCTGACTTCACACCTCTTGATTGGCCTCTCTTTCTGTCCCCTGCTCCCGCCTCTCACTCCTCCTCCCTCCCAGCCTTTGTTCTCCCGCTACTTTACCTTTGCCTACTGCCCTGTCTCTCTCACACCTGAAGAAGGCTCCACGGCCGAAACGTTGTGTTCTCTTTCTTCTTTTTTTCAGCATGGAATAAACCTATTACTTGTTCCTATATAAATTGATGTCCTATTTATGACTATCTTCAGAGACAGAAAAAACACAATATTTAACTGCCCTGTAAATACCTTGCTTGCACTTTACAGCATGAAAAACAGAAAAGATCTTTATCTACATCAGCTATAATAATATAGTGTTATGCATGTTGAATTGTTCTGTCATTGGCAGTAATCTACCAAGCTCACTAAAATTATCTTCCACTGGCACAAAAACATACATTAGTGCCCCCAAGAACATTTGCAAGTTGTGCTGTGTTCCTGTCATATTCAATTTCCTTTTTTATTCAGCTATGTAATTGTATTGTGTTTCCTTTTCTTTGTTTTTACAATGCTGGTCTTTTTACTGACATCTTACTTGCGTCTTATTTTTGCTTTTTTTTAATTATCAGTATTTGTCATTGTCACTAAATATCTTCTTATGAAAGCAATTGCTACAAAGAGGTGGGTTGTCTCTTTGAATAATCACAGATCTTCAATCACTAAAAGATATTGGGATGCCCTTTAAAATTAAATGCTCAGTCAGTACATAACCTGCTTTATAATCGGTTACTTAGCAACAGCAGGTTTAATACAATTTTAATACAGAAAGCCCATAAGGGAGAAAATGTTTCTCACTTTTTACTGCAACTTCAGATACTTTAAGTATGCATGCTGTATTCAATGGGAATTATTTATTTCTAAACACAAAACAAATTCTAATACTGTAGCGTGAAAGATGATTGTCCCATGATTTCTAATAAAATAGTGAATCTTCACACAGCTTTGCCTTGTGATCTATTCTGATTTGTTCTGTAAGAGATCTGTGCAAAATCAGCCTTATTAAACACTCTTTAAAAGAAAAAAGGGAGGTAGATGTGAAAGAATCATGCAACATTTTGTTCTTGACAGTTACATTAAGAGTAGCTCCCGATGAGTTGCTGACAAGATTTTAAATGCTTTTCTAAGTTTCTTTTCTAAAAGGACTCTTTTGATGCCAGCTCCCTTACCTATAGCAGAAAATGAACAGTAAGCAGCGTTCAGATAAAAAAACAATATTGTCAGGAGCAGAGAATAAGTTAGAAATAAATGAAAAGGTTGGACTTATTTTCTTGATGCAGTCTCAGCTGGCCAATCCATGATACAAGATGGGGCACTGTCATTGGTAAAACCAGAGCTTTGCCAGTGGAGATCCAAATGATTGAGTTTCTCACATATTAAAAAAATAAGTATAGCTTGCAAGTTTAAATAGTCATGGGCTGTGAGGGACTGTTCAGTTTTCAATTATCCTTGCAATTATTTGTATGTTCTCCCCATGTTTCCTTTAAGTGCTCTATTTTCCTCCCACAGTCCAAAACATACTGGTAGTTTAATTGTCTTCAGGGAAAACTGGCCCTGGTGTGAGTATGTCCAGGGTGTATCCTGCCCAGCTTGCAGAGACAGGCCACCGGCTCCCCCAGCACTTGATTAAATGAAGTGGTTAATATAATAATTGCTTACACTTACACTTTTCTGGACACTCCACTCAAAGCACTTTACAGGTGCAGCATCCACCTGGATGATGCGACGGCAGCCATAGTATGCCAGAACGCTCACCACACATCAGCTATCAGAGAGCAGCATAATGAATCCAATTCACAGATGGGGATTATTAGGGGGCCATGATTGGCCAATAGGAAATTTGGCCAGGACGCCAGGGTTACACCCCTACTCTTTTTGAGAAACGCCCTGGGATTTTTAATGACCGCAGAGAGTCAGGACCTCGGTTTATTGTCTCATCTGAAGGACGGTGCCTGTTTACAGTATAGTGTCCCCCTCACTATACTGGGACATTAGGACCCACGTGGACCACAGGGTGAGCACCCCCTGCTGGCCCCACTAACACCTCTTCCAGCAGCAACCTTAGTTTTTCTCAGGAGGTCTCCCATCCAGGTACTGAACAGGCTCACACCTGCTTAGCTTCAGTGGGCTGCCAGTTGTGAGTTGCAGAGTGATATGGCTGCTGGTTACAAGATGGATGGATGATAGTGTTTTTAGTTTTAGCTTGCTTGGGAATGCAGGTCCTTTTTTACATTTCTGTAATTTTAATTATAGTAACACTTTCTATTAAAACATGATGCACTCTTTGGGATTGCTGAATTCTTTGGTATTTTAGAAAATAGCAACAATAAATGGCCTCATTAGAGCTTACAGTATGTGTCCCTATATAACAGTGCTCTGTGTGCGTAAAGGACTGTAATATTTCTATTGAGTACATCAAAACAAAGGAATTTCAGATCCCTTTAATTGGAGGTAGGACTAAGTGCCTTTGATTAGTTTTATAATTTCCCTTGCTTGATCAGGATAGTACACAGGCCAAAACTATACTAATTTATTTAATAGGAAGATTTTGAAAAAAAAAACAAAACATATCTGACCAGCTTCTGTTTAGTGAAGGTCTTCATTTTGTTGTTCAAATGAGAAACAAGTTTGATTGTAGGCATCCAGTATTATTATGAATTGAAACTTTAAGATATTTCATTAAAAAGGTAATGACATATATTTTACTTGTCTGTTTAATTATTGAAGATGGTTGAATTTATA
The DNA here is from genome assembly GCF_059453375.1 of Lepisosteus platostomus. Classification (NCBI taxonomy): domain Eukaryota; kingdom Metazoa; phylum Chordata; class Actinopteri; order Semionotiformes; family Lepisosteidae; genus Lepisosteus; species Lepisosteus platostomus. Next base: position 25,741,127 of record NC_142627.1, on the reverse strand, counting down.
ATTATTGATTTTCAGCATTCCTTGGTGGTCTTAGAGTGTGGTTTAATGTGCTTTTGGATGACAAACTGAAAGGTTGTCCTAATTCCTGAAATGAAATGTTTTAATAAGTTGTGATCCTTTACACAGAGCAACTTCTTAGATATGTGTTATTACTGCGAGCTACCACATCAGCCGTATTGTGAACTGTACAATAGGAAAGCCTCTAATTTCCAACCTGATGCAAGCAGCCTCATATTCCCTTCAACCCTCTAATTTAGAAATCACTGAAGTGGATACTTAATGCCACTGTGCTCAATGAACCGATAACTTTCAGAATCTTCAGCCTAGAAAATGAAGAAATTGCTCAGGCTCAATTAACTGTGTGTAGTACCAAACTCCACAGTAGAACAGGAGATTGGATATAATGACCCTAATGAGCATTTTAGTGGAAAAGATTATTAAAAGTAATTAAATTAATAACCTCATTGCTTTGACATATTTAGTTTATCTGGCTTTGGCTATATTCATTGGACATTTTTACTTTCTCTGAGCTAATCTTTGATTGGATATTTTCTTTCCCATTCAAGTATTCAGCAAAATTTTTGAATAAGAGCTGTTGTTGCTGATTCTTTCTGAATGACTTCTCTTACTGTATTGTTTCTTGTCGAGGTGGGGTAAATTAGGTAGTGATCAACCAGGGAAAATGGTTCACTTGTAGTTTTGGTGGTATTTGGAGATACACTGCAGTTTTGGAGTAGACGGACCTTAATATTCTTATTATTAGGTACCTGTTACCTGTTCAGTGAAACCAAAAATTAAATCTGCAAAGTAATAAGAATGAAGAAACTTTGAGTAAGGGGCAATTAAGAGTGTTGTCTTGGCCCCCTGCCTTTCTGGCCATTACCTTATATCTGGGAACACCTAATAGTCATCACAGGAAATAGTATGTATGACAGATTCTGAAAGTTGCACATGCATTCCCATTACTTTCTCTCTGTATTGGTATGTTTAAAATTGTAATTCTTTTTATAAGACTTGCCGCACTGTCAGTGAATTTGATTTTCTTTTCTGAGTTCTTTTAGGAGGTCACACCAATGGATTTTGTGGGCATATATTTACTTTGTTGTTTGATTTGTGATATATCTTAACCTTTTTGGTCTTACCTTTTTGGTCTTTTTTGGGCATGCTCAGCTATAATCGAGAAGTTTCTAACTAGAGTTAACTAAACAATAAAAGCTTATTCTTGAGCTTACTATTGCTTTCAGGTATGTTCTTCGTTAAAGGAAGGAGTGTTATTTTGTTTCCGACTGTATAATTATCCAAGTTAAATTTCTCTTTAATTGTTATGTAGAAGAGAGAGTATATTGTACTAATTTTATAGTTTTGGGATTTATATTGCTACCTGTTAAAAACATTTGCAAAATATAATATAAATATAATAGGAAGTCTTTTGCATTGAATTTGATATCCATCTTCAACATTCATTTTTATAGACTGAAAATGTCAGTTCTTATTTCTCAAAAGGTATGGGAGAATTATTCTTTTTATATCCTGCTTTGTCTGTTTATTGAAGTAACGTGATGATTTTTGTTTTTGGTAAATGAAAGAAAAACAACTAGGTTGTACAGGGCAATAAAGAGAAGACATTTCTGTGATGCTGTTCTTAACTTCATGCGTTTTATTTAAGGCTGTAGTTATGGCTGAGTAGCTGTGCTAGTAATGGCTGTAGTTAAGTTAAAAGTTAAAATTGTAAGCAAGCAACCGTTATTAAACAATGTTATTATAAATAAAATAAATTACTTGGGTAAAGGTTCTAAAAATTGTGAATTTACTTGACTTTGTCAAAAGTTGAGTCACTGAGCACAGCTGCATGACTTTACAAAGGAAGGTTTATTCACAACTGTGTGCCCATTTTGCCAGTATCCTGGGTTTCGTGTCCAACAATGCTGTTCTTGGAGTACTTTAACATATTCTGATGGAGCAGGAGAGAAACATAGGGAGATGTTGCTGCTTTTCTTAATATTTTTTAAATAAAAAAACAGAACAGTTTATAGATATAACTTGTCCTTTTGGTAAAGTGTAGCAGAAGAAACAAGCGAAAATAACCATAGGTTTTTTTTAACACATCCTCAGTGATTTGGTTTTAGATACAAACGAGAGTTCTCATAGGCACAGTTATATATTTGAAAAGGTTTGTCCTTTGGATGGATGAACTGTAACTGAAAACTCAATACCTGAACCCTGTAATATTTCAATGAAGGATTGCTGTTTGAAGGTGAAACGGGTCAGCATTGAATGCAATAATTTGTTTAGGCAGACTACTGTTGAGAACCATCTGTGAGTCACATTCTGAGTCTGTAATTCAGGTGAGCAGCTGGAGCTCTGCAGATGGTGGGGGAGTCTGAGCATCATCACATTTGTTCTGTAGAAGTCTGGTAACTCATGGTTGGCCCTGCAGTAGCTTAACTCTTCACATACTCGCACACACTAGCATAGGTTTCTCAATGCTCAGAGTGAAATAAAACAACCAGCGAGCTTCAAACTAGAAAACTGGGAATTGGCCTCCTACTTTTGAAGTGCCTCTTTAAAATCTGTTTTTGTTTCGTGTTTTTGTGATCGTTTTAATAAAGGCATACTTCAGTAGAGTATTCTCTTGGACTGAAAATATGCCATGCTGTTGTTGTTTTTTGTAAATATGTGAAAAAACTAGTAAAATGCAAATGTATGAATAACTCGTATTGACTCGATAATCATCTCCCTGTGGCCATGGTAATGACAAACTTTTTCTTCATAGCAAAATTTGAGTTTTTTGCCTTTACAATTTGTTCATTGTACAAATTCTATTAGGCACGCATGGACCTGTGACAAAAGTGATAATCTTGTGTGTGATGTAGCTAATGTACTAAATATATAACTATGCATTTACATTTTTTTACAAGAGGATCTGATACAACTGAGTTGTCAGCACTGTTTCTTTTATGCTTTATATTTAAATTGGCATTTATATGAGCAATTAATTGAGAAGCAACAGAAATGCAAAGTGCAGTGGTGCATTAATTGTGCTGATGCATGGTGTGGCTCTCCTACGTTAGGTAAAGAAGGAAAGGCAGATCACAATGAGAACCTTAACACTGCTGGGTCTGGCTTTGCTCACCAGATGGTTTCCCAGCCAGACAGTGAAGAAGGTTTCTTTACTCACGCACATGGTCAGTTTTTAACACTGCTTTTAAGACTTTAAGACTTTTAAGTCTGATGAAAGTAAAATAACTGTGGTAGGTTTCCTGCACATTCACTCTGATTTCACAGTCAGATGTTGCTGTACAAAACAGCATAGCATAAATGGAATTGTTTTACCATTACATGCAAAAATGTTTTTTTCCAAAAATGACGCGTTATAAAATGTTTTTTTAATATGCATATATGATATGATATTGTTCATGATGCCTTAATTTCTAGTCCTAGTCCAGAGTATTATAAAAATGTTTTGTTTTATATGTATATAGCAGAACAATAAATCAATGAATACTCACACCTGATAAATCAGTATTGAGATATAGTTGGAGAAAACATTTTCACAATATATATTGAGAAGTAATATCCCCCTTCTTTCTGTTTAAAAGCCTTCTGCACTTCTGTTTGCAACAGGTCCATCATCCCAAATATGCCATCATATTTTAAAGGAACTTGAAATATGCAGCAACAGATAAATAAATGCACTCAGCTCAGGTGTAAAGGCATCCTTGGAATTTGTCTCCAATGCATCTCCAACTGCATGGTGTTGATGCATCATTTTAATACCCCAAACTCACCAGAGTGATTTTTGTCAGTCTGTGCAAATACCCTCTGTCCTGTTAATCTCTTTTACTCAGATAAATCGCTCTGTGACAAGAGTTCCGTGAAGATTACTATAATAACTGCATCTAGCAATTTTAAATGCAGCTGTCTTGCTGAGGACTCAGTCACTGATGAATCAGATGATCTGTCGAACTCTGGCAGATCTTGAAGTGCTTCAATGAGAGTGAGAGCACCATTTTAGCACTGGGTGACTAATCTGTTCAAGAGTGCAGATGTTACGGTACTGGGAACATGCAAACAGTCACTTTTTCAACAAATACTTTGTCTCTGTGAGCTTCTGTAAACTTCATGCTCTAAACAAGCTATGAAATGGCCTCTTGCTGCAGCTGAGCACTGTACAGATGGCAATAAAGCTTAATGGACAGAGTTTCCTCTGGCAGCTCTGACAAAACGCCCACTGGCCTTCACTTTCTTATTAACACCCTTGGGATTTATCACTTTCAAAAGCAGACTGTAATCTCGTCTTTGTTGCAAATAACATCCATCTTGGAACTTGGTTTCTATTTTGTTTACCAGCTCATGAAAGAACAGAAGATGGGAAAACAAATAAAGTCCTTCCCCCAATCTTTCTTGTTTGGTTACTAGTCAGTAATTGATTCAAGGATCTATCCAGCTATTTATAGAAGGGAACCAAAGTCTCACCTTCAACAACATGGCTTTGTTACCCTTTGTGTAACTAAGTGCTTAATGCACCTATTAATTGTATTTGATTCATCTGGTTCTTCCCCATTGTTTACTGTTGATCCTAAGAAGTCCGTTGGGTTGACTTACCAAACTCAATATCATTAATGATTTTCAATACTTGAATCAAGTCCCCTTGTAGTTGTCTCTGTTCAAGACTATTTCTGTCTTCCGGACTAAGACAGAAGACTAGCTGGTCTCTTTTGAAGCCATTCCAGAGCAGCAATGTACTTTTGATAATACTGTATGACAAACAATGGTGCACAGTATTCTAAATGAGGTCTTAGTATTTTGCATTTTTATTTCTCCCCTTACAGTGTAGTAAGAGCAGTGGTTCCATCTCCATTCCTATGGGATTTGCCGTGTCTACTGTGTTTTTTTTTGGTCCAGCTGAGCTCTGAATTACCAGTGCTAATTGGTGCCTGTAAGTGATCTACTTGCTTGTTTAAACTGTTGGTTTATTTGTTGAGCCATTCAATCCTGATAGGAAAATGTCTGACTTCTACCTTATTGCTCTCGACAACTTCAGCATGCATAACATGGGAGTGTTCTCCTCTCCATAGTGAGCTTTTTTACTTCAGCAGAGGTCAAGCTGGTTACATTTCAGGCAGAACACCTGAATGAGGACAGTTCTGAAACTAAGAAATTATGCTTATATGCTTAACTATCATTAGTTGTTCAAAAAAAGTCTAACTTCTTTAACTGAGTTCTGAATGAATTCATCAAGACTTATGGAATGTTTTCTAAATCTGTGTTGACTAATTTTATTCTCTCTAGAACTTTAACTGTAGTTGTAGACTTGTCTGTAATTGCCAGGTTGGATTTTTTCACTCCATTTGTGGATGGGTCCAACATTTGCATTTTTCTAGTCACTGCTTTCTACTCCTGAAATGCGACTATTAAAGGAGCACTACTAATGTGGTATAAATAACATCAGTGATTTCTTTCAGTACAATTGGAAAGACACCATCAGGAAATGGAGATGTTTGTTTTCCTTGTATGTGTGATTTGTCTGCCTCTTACTGTATATAATATCATTGAGTACAGGGCTTTAGCTTTCCTCAACCTGTGGCATGTTGTTTTTTTGTTCAACAAACCTATGAAAAATTAACTTGGTACAGTTCACTGTAATCTTCTAAACATATTGAGATAGTAACTGTGATGTTTTACTTCATCCTTAAATGTTATTTTCCTTTCACAGTATTGAATTTACTGCACATTTACTTTGAATTTTAGATTTCACTGCATTAGTTTTTTCTTTAATCTTTTTTTGTTTGTAATATATTTTTTTAATGTTTTGCCAATTCAGTTTCAGATGCAATCCTTTGCCTCTTTACAGACATTTCTGGTGATGGTTAACTCATTCTTAACTTTTCACAATTTAATTAATATATTTATGATTTTATAGTGATTTATTATTAAAATACATTTAATTCTATCCTATCAAGATTTATTGAGAGCTGATTATTCTAGTAAGTAGAAGTTGCATAAATGTCAGATGGAAATCTGAGATGTTGCAGAGTGATGTGTAGGAATCTCCATTCTGAATGTGATTAATTCACATGGATTCATTACTACTAGAATGAATACTTTAAGCAAACTTGATATATAAGCTCTCAATATATAACTGATAGATTACTGCAGTTCAAATGAACAGTGCCAGACTGTCTGAATGCAAATAATGATTCGTGCCAATGTCTTGATTTTTCATTTATTTTTCCTTAATTCTGAAATACACTGATAATATGCTTCACATTATATAGAGCCTCACCTACACTTTGCAGCTGAAGTGAGACCTGTTCTGGAACTTTCTCAGCAATGTTCCAGTGATTTGTTGGATACTTGAGAATAAGCTGAGTTAGCCTGGTGTTGTTTCGGGACCCAGGAGTAACTCTGGGTACATGTTTAATCAGTTTCACAGATGCACAGTTTTAAACCATCACTGCCCACAGTTCTGACAAGCCTGCTGTCAGTGCTGCCTGTGTCAGAGTTCTCAGTGTCTTTCCCTAGTAGTTCAAATGATCTAGTCTGGGCTTGAAATTTTTCAGTGTTCAATCTCAGTGTTTTTTGCATTTGAAAATATTTAGCTAATGTTTTAATTGTAGTTGGCTATTTGTAATGTTTGTTATGATATTGTTAAGACAAATATTTGAGTACAGAGATGAATTCTAGGATATATAGATATCTGCTGTTTATAAATTTGTTTTCAATTTGCACTCCAGCAATGACATACATAAAAATGTGTGTGGGATTTAATCTGTTTATTAATATGCTACAGAGTATATTATTATTATATAATAATAAGATATTTTATCATTTATATATTTTTTTATCATTTATATATTTTTATTTATAATAAAGTACAGAACAATGATTTCCAGTATTTTGTCTACATTTCTACAGCATTGTACAGAATGCTGCTAAATTTTTAAACCACTCATTGGAAAATTGCAGATGAATACTTAAAACATTCAGATTTTAGGATTTTAACTTACTGTGAGTGAATATATTGGTTTCATCTTTCAATTTTGCAGCTAAAGTTTGGCAGTTCATTTCCCTAAGGATGGCTGCATCCTTCTGTCCTTTTTTTCCTATATTTTTAGTTTTCCTTATTTATTTTTTAATTGCTTACAATAATCATTGCTTTGTTATTATTATACGTTTTCCTTCTATCTCTAAACATCTCTTAAATTCTACAACTAGGATTTTTTGTCTCAGGGGAATACTTAATGAAGTATATTTTTGTTCTTTTTATGCCAGTTCTTGTGGGATTTAAGGGTAGATTTAAGCCACGGAGCTAGAGCAAACAGCCTTTTACCTTGTTGAACATTAACTGATGAGCACTGCTGTCCTGTCATGTTGGATAAGTCCATTTCACGTGTACTGAAGGCTGAATTAATGTATTGTCCCCTTTTCTCTATTAATGTAGTTATATTCAAATGTAAAGGAAGGCCTTTTACATGTATAGAGATTGCACTAATTTGTCTTTGAAGTATTTTTTCCATGTTTCAGCTTTGCAGATGTGTTTTAGTGAAATGTTATAAATATTTATAGGAAATTTGTTTAAGAACAGCTACTGTAATTAAACTGGGACTATGAAGTGGTTCGAAGTCTTTCTTTTTGTTTGTTTTGCAATAAAACATATTAATTTCAACTTTCAGGCACTGTTCTCATTTAGCATGTCTGCAGTATCCTTAAATATTAAACAGTTTTGTTGCTTTCAATTGAGCACAAGTATTTAAAACATACTATCCTCCTCCCTAGAAGATTTGCTACAAAATTGTCTGTGTGTTCCCTGATAAGGGTTTGTTGAATCGGACTTTCATTGAAATGGAATAATGGGATGATTTGTTTATTTCTAGCACAGTTTCGGGTCATAGACATACGGTAGTGCACAGTCATAAGTGAAAGCTTTTCTTTGGACAGAGAGAGCATTCATGTCTAAAAGGAAAAGAAATGTGTTGTTGCTCTTTTGACATAGGATAAGCACAACATGTGTTATGCAAAACAGTTTTTAATGAAATTGGGAATGAATAACTAAAATTAGTCTCTACAAATTCACTGATATCATTTAAAATATAGTTTTTGTGATTTTAATATTTATTGTATTAAGATAAGATCACTTTATTGGCCATATATAATTTCTTGCATTTGGAATTTGTCTTTTCACATACCCCAGCTTGCTCTCCAAGAGACACACAGACAGGGAGAGAAGCTGGGTGTCAGAGCGCAGGATCAGCCATTTATATGGCGCCCCTGGGGCAGTTGGGGTTAAGGGCCTTGCTCAGGGGCCCAACAGAGTAGGATTCCTCTGCCTGCTGGGAGATATGAACCGGCAACCTTCCAGCCACAGGCGCAGATCCTTAGTCACAGAGCCACCGCACTGCCGTGTGCGTAAAATAGTTTCTTTTGTGAATTCACTGTATTCTTGTTGAAAGTTGTGACCAGTTTAATTACTGAATATGTGATATGCGTTTGCTGAGGTTTAAACTGTCATGACAGTGAACACTGCTGCCTTAAATACAGAATATGGTGTTTGCTTTTACAATTGCATTTCCCTGGGTACTAGTGAATAATGACAGGATCACTGGACCACATAGAAGAGGGAAAACTTGGATTACAGCTAATGTATATTTCTATGCCAATATGCTGTTATTCTGACTAAATAAAGAGTGTGGTGGGACTAGAAATTAAAGATAACAAACAGCCCCAGAACACTATTTACATCTGCAAGGTGGGAAAAACAGACGGTTTCTGCTGCACTGGGAATGGAACAGTGCGTAGGTAGTATGGAAGAGGGGTCTGAGATTAATGATTCATCTCCTGAACAAAAGGGTTTGGGTTTTTTTTGCCACTTTAATTAAGAAATAGAGTCCTCATATTTTATTCATGTCCTTGCTATCAAGGTTACAAATAATGTAGCTGTAGCTTAAACAGGAATGGTGTGTGATTTTCAGATTTTTAGATCAGCTGTCCCTTGTCATGTGTTTAGATGTATATCTTCCAAAATGTGCGTGCGTAGATATTTTCTGGTGGAGAAAAGCAGCCGTTTTCTATTCTTCCTATTTCGGCCTCACCCATGGGTTGTTTTATTAGGCTATTGTGCTGCCTAACATAATATTGTATGATATTTAAAATAAGAGGCTGCGGTTTAGTTCAGACTCCTGAAGAAGCTCCACAGCGGAAACGTTGTCTCTCCCAGCATGGAGTAAACCTTTACCTGTTCCTTTGCAGCCTACGCATACTGACACAGCTACCCACTTGTGTTTTTCGTTTTGGATAATGGTCACAATTTTCTACAGAGTTTTCTGTTGCAGCCTAGACATATAATGGTACCCTTTAAATTTTTTCATACAAATGATTAACTGTAAGGCTAATTAAGCATAAGAATCCAGATGCACTACTTGTTTCTAATAACTTCTATTTTAATTAATTACATGTATTTTTAAAGAGAATGAATTTTTACATAAAACAACCCATTTGGTTTTTTTTAATCCTTCTTTGACTTTGAAAGCCTTGAGAAGGTGCTTTCTGTTGCCTTTTAATAGGTCCTTAACTTTTCTTATGGATATTGGAACTCATCTCCATGCTGAACCTCTCTATCTCTCATCTATATCAGGGTTTGTGGTCTGCTTTTATGAGCTCATACTTTCCATGTTCTACTACCAACCAAAAGCTCTGATTTTATGTTTTCTTTACATCTCTTAACATCTTTATTGAGGCTTTGTGTTGTTTTACTTTAAAGGTCATGAAGACTAAGCTTGATCTTCTTAAAAGAAGATACCAGATGTTACATAAAATGTCTTTGAAGTCTGTCTGTCCTTTGGTTTTACTTAGGACACCAGGACCCTAAGCAGAACTGAAGTATTTCTGTTTTTTCCTATAGTAGTATGTGTTACTATAAGGATACTATATACAAGGAGTTATTTCAGTGCCCATTAACGCCAGCAGTATTTGGGACAGGGTACAAAATCAAAATAGCATTGAAATGAAGCTAAAAAAGGAGAAAAGGCATGCAGTACCTTAATTAAAAACCTGACCGAACAGATATGTCTTTAGATTTAAAACTGTAAGAGTTAACAGGTTAACAGGGAGTTCAAATTAACAGGGAGCGAGTTCCAGAGTTGTGGAGCAATTCAGATGAAAGCACATGCCCAGAGATGCTTTTACCAATACGGTGATTGGGTGTGTAGCACTTTAAGAGTTAGAAGTAGAATTTTGAACTGATTGCGCTGCGTAATGGGGAGTCAGTGAACACGTATCAGAAATGGCATTAGAAGTCAAGCAGCTGATTTTTGAACCATCACACAGGGGGCACAGAAAAATAAACACAGTGTTAGTAAGAAAGGTGAAAAACTGTACTTTTTACATGTGGTATGAAAACAAAAACTAATAAAAATATAAACTGGGTAATTAACCCACTTGTAATTAACTAAACCTTTTATTTATTGTGTACTATTTGAACTAGATTAAAGCACTAACTAAAGAATTAGGCAGCTGCTGTGTTCTACTTACTGGCAGTTTTCTTTTGACCTCACTCCTCCCACACTGGTCCTTATCCCTTTTCCAAAAGACGTCATTTCTGTCTTATCCTTGGTCTCTTGTTATCTCTTGTGATGACAGTCCATGGGTCTGCCTTTCTCCTAAAGTACCACTGTACTCTCTAGCATAGATGGGAGATGCACTTCATGGTTCACAAATATCTGTTGTAGTTATTGACCAAAGTCACATAAAAGGGGCCTAACACTATTCCACTTGAGAAAATGTGTAACATTATGAAAGAACCGGCTTCATCGCTTCACAAGCATCTTTCACACATAAGGCCACTGAAGCAGATAAGTCCCAGCCACAGCTGGCAACAGCTCTCTCACCCACACAACATCAACGGTGTCTAGGTAGCTCTGAAGACACGCCACCCATACTGTTAGAGCACATCTCCGATAGCTTCACCAGCACAAATGCTAACAACAAAGTCTATATTCGTGGCGGTTTCACACTATTTCATTGTGACATTGTGACAAAGTATAGACAAAAGCTGTATGTTTGATAGAGTATTATATTAAAAAAAAAGCAAATCATGCATTTTTTTCACTTTTTTAGGAATATAGGTCGGTCATTTCTAAACATATCTTAGTTGTGAACATAATATCTCCTATTAAACAAAAAATGTGCCCTAAAATACACATTTTAGGAGTTGATTGTATCTTAATATACTGTACAATATGAAATATGAAAGTCTGCTGTTATATCGATGCTATAGACTTTATGCCTTGCGAATTTCCATGACTTTGCTATCAATTGTTAATAGAGTAACACAGACTTCCTTGTGACCTGGATTTAATACATTTTAAAAATTGCTTAATTCTAATTTAATTAATTCATTTAGAACTCCAGATAATTTATTCATTATTTAAAATGATATATAATTTATTATAATAGAATTTTTTATATGTATAATTGAATAATTAATAATTAACTTCCTCTTTTCTTCCTCAATGATGAAAAAATATAAAATTTAGCTATATTGTTATTAATCCAAATCATGGAATTGCTGGGTTAGGTATGATGATAATTTGCCATTATGTTACAAGAACATACACCAAGCTAAAATGCAGTCTGAGAATATAACATAATTTAATAATAATGTTTAATCAACAAAAACGCGTAAAGTAGGTAGCAAGTGGAAATAGTGGTAATAATGATAGCAGTATGTTCCTGATTCTGTTCGTCAGCCGCTGCTGGGATATGTCGGCACAAGCCAGTGCATCAGCCTTCCCTGCTCTAACCAGCTTCCTCAGACGCTTGTTCTGAATAGATGGATATTTTTGCTTTTCATTGGTTCATATATTGCAAATAATCCATCCATCCATTTTCAAAGTGCTTTATCTAGTACAGGGTTGTGGTGGGGAGCCAGAGCCTATCCCAGCAAGGACTGGGTGAAAGGCAGGATGCATTCTGGACAGGACGCCAGTCCACTGCAGGGCACACAGTCTCTCCGGGGCCAGTCTCTGTTTCCCAGAAGCAGTTAACTTACTAGTACAGCATGTCTTTGGACTGTGGAAACTGGAGCACCCGGAGGAAAAGCAGGCAAACACAGGGAGAACAGAAACTGAATGTGCAAATCACTGATAGCACTCCAGGAACGGAACTCAGGGCCCCAGCTCCACAAGGCAGCAATGCACTGATGGATCACATCTGTTCGAAACATGAAAGACACTATAAAATGGGAAGTGTGTGGAAGAGACAGGCAATATTACTTTGAAGGTTTACACTTGATGAATGACGCAGCTGTGCACTAATATTGCCCTAATACTTATCTGCACTCCTTTGTGATGCAAACTCATATAACATCACATTCTGGACCCTCTTTGGGGCTTTCAAAGATAAATGTATAGTGGCCTTTAGTTATGCACAATACAAAACTTAAAAATGGCATAAGAGCTGTCCATTACATCCAGGTACTTATTTTCAAAACTTTCCAGGAAAAACAGTCCCCGCTATACTACACTGCTTTGGGAGCTTCAGCTTTGTGTTTTTATTTCATCATGGATTTTTAATAATTTTTCTAAGTTTCTATGAACTTTCGGAGGCTCTGTGAAAATACCAAACAACTACCAAGCAATTAATAATGATAATTGCAGATAATTTCAGGGTAGGGGATAATTGCACAGTAAGAATGTTTTAATGTATACCCTGTACTCCTTTCATGCATTTTTGTTACATTTTAATTAATAATAATAATAATTAATTACATTTATATAGTGCTTTTCTGGACACTCCACTCAAAGCGCTTTACAGGTAATGGGGACTCCCCTCCACCACCACCATTTAATTCATAAATGTTAATATATGGAAGATTTTTCTTGGCTAATTCAATGTGTGTACAAACTTGGAGTTAAGTATTTACACCCACTCCCTGGATTACACAAGGCCTCTGTTTCTCACGTCTTTTACGTTACCCAGATTTTAAAGAAGTCGGAAGCAACCCCTTCTGAGCAGTTTCACTGTCACACCAGGAGACAGAGTGCGAGACAGAATGTAGCAACAGCTAATACTCCATGAGGTTGCAAGAGAGAAAAGAAACCTTATCCTTTATGTACAGGAAGAAACGGGAAATAACAAGGAATGGAAAAATATATTGCATAATTAGAATAAATATCAAGCATAGCTTACACTTTAAAATGGTCTTCACTAAATAAATTACATATTGGACAGTATTAACAAATATATATTGTACATTTCATTACCTTACACTGTACTGTCTGCTTATTAAACACTAAATAAAATGCATGTTAAATGATAAAAATAATGGTCACCTGGGTGCTTCCCTGATATGATTGCTATTCAGGTTATATGAGTTACTCAAATATTTCAGCAAAAAAGCACCATGTGAAAACAGGGGAGCTGTGGGAGTGACACACGTCTGCTCTGCACTAATAAACCAAGGAAGGAACTTGCCACTCTACGTTCCCTTTGTGTGTCGTGAACTGTAGGCAACTTGAAAATGTTATTAGATAGATACTTTATTGATCCCGTGAGGGAAATTGCAGTGCAACAGCAGCTTTACACAGACAACACAGCCACAGTGTGATGAATGATACAATAATAATAATAATAATAATAATAATAATAGTACAATACATACAGTACAATCAGTACAGTGAGGGGTGCACTAAAAGAGTTACTCACAGTCCGGACACACAAAGAACAAACTAGAACAGTATGCAGAAAATCGTAATACACATATGAATATAAATATAGATGTAGTAATAGATATAAATAGATATAAATATAAATGTATAAATGTCTTCTTTTATTTTTCACAGCCTTAGTCCCAGACTGTCCTGGGGTCAGCTGCTTTGGTTGCTCTTCTCCACTTGTCTCTGTCGAGCACATCTTCCTCACTCACTTCACATACCTCCATATCTTTTCTCACACAATCTATCCATCTCTTTCTAGGCCTATATAAATGTATAAATGTATTGCACAAAAAATGGTTGTGAACGTGAAAAGAAAGAGAGCAGATGTAGCAGTAGAAGTGTTTAGTCCAGAAACAGGTCACTGTCAATGTTGCCTCTGCCCAGACGCAAGGTGGATGCGTTGTACAGTCTTATGGCAGAAGGCAAGAATGACCTCCTGTAGGACTCCCTGTCGCACTGTGGATGAATCAGTCTATTGCTGAACGTGCTCTTCATTTCTACAAGCCTGTCATAGAGGGGATGGGAGATGTTGTCCATGATGGCCTCTAGTTTGGACACCATTGTCCTCTCAGCCACTACCTCCAAGGGGTCCAGGTCAGACCCAATGACAGAGCTTGCTCTCCTGATGAGCTTGTTCATTCACTGCTCTAATCCCAGGGCCCCAGCATACCACTGCGTAGAAAAAGGCGCTCGCTACCACCGACTGATAGAACATATGTAGCATCTTACTTCATACATTGAAGGACCTGAGCCTCCTCAAGAAGTAAAATCGGCTCTGTCCCTTCTTATAGATGGCCTCGATTCCAGTCTATCGTCGATATGGACTCCCAGGTACTTGTACGAGTCCACCATCTCCACACCACTCCCATGGATGTAGACAGGAGTAGGTTTGACCTTTTTCCTCCTGAAATCTACCACCAGTTCCTTTGTCTTTGTTACATTCAGTTCCAAGTGGTTCTCCCCACACAACTCCACAAAGCTGCTGACCAGTCCTCTGTACTCCTCCTCCTGCCCACCCTTGAAACATCCCACAATTGCAGAGTCATCTGAGAACTTCTGCAGGTGGCATGACTTTGAGTTGTACTTAAAGTCTGAAGTATAGAGGGTGAAGAGGGATGAAGAAAGAACTGTCCCCTGAGGAGCCCCTGTGTTACTCACAAACCTGTTCAGACACACAGTTCTGAAGTCTCACAGACTGTGGTCTGCCAGTCAGGTAGTCAGTGATCCACGAGGTCATGGAGGCATCGACTTGCATCTCCTCCAGCTTCCTCCTTAGAAGTAAGGGCTGGATGGTATATAAGGCACTGGAGAAGTCGAAAAACATTATCCTTACAGTGTTGCCAGCCCTGTCTAGGTGTGAGTAGGCCCTTTGCAGCATGTAGATTATCGCATCCTCCACACCAACACTGGGCTTGAACTTGACCTTGAACTTGAACTTTATTGCCATATGTAACTGGTACTGATACAATGGAATTCTTACTTACAGAAAGTCTCTCAATTGTAAAACAAGTGTAAAAAACAAGACGAAGTGCAAACAGTGCATCAAGACAATGTACAAACAAACAATAGACAATGTGCAAGTAAACATGTAGACAGTTTGAATGTAAACAATACAGACGTGTAAGCAATGACTGGAGATGTGCAATAGATAAGAAATCATAAAGAGGTAGATAGTGATGGTGTAGGTGAACTGTAGGGTGTCCAGTGATGAGCTGACTAGGGGTCTCAGGTGGGATAAGACCAGCCTCTCCAGTGTCTTCATGACGTGAGAAGTCAGTGCAACTAGTCTGTAGTCATTGAGGACAGAGGGGCGCCCTTTCTTTGGTACTGGGACTAGGCATGATGTCTTCCAGAGAACAGGGACTTCCTCCAAGCGCAGGCTCAGGTTGAACAGTCGCTGGAGCACTCCGCTCAGCTGATCAGCACAGGCCCTCAGAACTCTGGGACAGATGTTATCTGGTCCTGTGGCTTTACCCTGGTGCAGCCTCTTCAGCTCCTTCTTCACCTGGTCAGCTGTGATGGTCAGCCTGGCCTGGGGGATGGTGCTCATAGCGCTTTCAGTGCAGGTGTTGGAGAGTGGCAGCTGTGGGGTTGGGTGGGTGAGTAGCTGTCGGGGGTTGTAGCTGTAGGCGGCCATGTTTGTGGGGGGATGGAGGTGTTGGGCAGTCGCAGCTGTGAAGGGTTAGGGAGCGTGTGGCTGTGGGGGGATGGGTGTTGAGCCACAGAGGACACAGAATCAAACCTGTTAAAGAACTGGTTCAACTCGTTGGCCATCTCCAGGTTCCCCTCTGTTGCACCCCCAGCCTGTTTGAAGCCAGTGATCTCTCTCATGCTGCTCCATACATCTCTCACCCTATTCCTTTGCAGCTTGTCCTCTACCTTCCTCCTGTAGGCGTCCTTGCTCTCTCTTAACTTCTGCTTTAGCTCCCTCTGCACACGCTTGACCTCTTCCTTATCCCCCCTCCTAAAGGCTCTCTTCTTGTCATTCAGAAGAGCCTTCAGGTCGCTGGTGATCCAGGTTTTGTTATTGGAAAAGCAGTGTACGTCTTTGGTGGGGATGGTGTTGTCTACGCAGAAGTTAATGTAGTCAGTGACACAGTCCACCATGCTGTCTATGTCGTCCCCATGTGGTTCGCACAGCACATCCCAGTCGGTGGCCTCCAAAGCACCAGGTAGATCCTCCATAGCCTCCTGAGACCATCTCCTCACAGTCCTCATGGTCGCAGGTTACATACATTCTTATGTAAATAAGAATGTATGTAAGTTGACCCTTATGTAACCAAGGAAGAGTGTGTATGTTGCAATTTTTTTTCTATGAAATTGCATATCTAAGAATAACTTTTCTCAAGAAGCGGTTTTCTTTAGCCAGTTGCTTTTAGACACATGATTTTATTTGTCATTACAACAAGGTCAGACGTGCTTGGTGAGCACACTGGAAGGTCACTGTTATGCAGTTATGTCTGTTACTTTCAGGATGAGATTATTAATATAATACAGTACATTAAAAAATGTATTTTGTTTGGTTCTTTGTGCAAGTGATATACGGTCAGTATTGTATAGGATTTGTCTAATACATTTACCATTTTCTGTCTTCTTTCCCCTATATTTTACAGATCAGTGCACTGTGACAAGAACATACCTGTTTCTTCATAAGTTTTGGTTTTTCAGTACTATCTATTACTTTGGCAACTGGGCCTTTATTGCGGTAAGCCACTACTTTAACATTTACCAGTTATTAATAAGGATACATAAATACCTGTATTGATGCGATACATACGAAACTATTTGCTTTTTACTTATTTATGCCAGGATAACACTTTTGCAATTCGACAGACATAATGCAAGTAAAACAATAAAGATTGGAGTCGGTGACTGTGATTAACTCAGCAAAGCTTAGGTATTAGTCATTCTGTATGAGAGTAATGTGTTGTGCATTTTATCATTGCGAACAGTGTTGTAATTTGAGAGCTCAGGGAGAGTGTGCTTGCTTGGAAAACTACATAGTAATTTGGCTGTTAAGCCTTCTTTTGTGTAAAGAAAGTTTAATGCAGAAGACTAAGAATTTAGAAATCCATCTCACCTGAAAAATCCTAAACAGTTTAATTGTTTTTTTTCTCCCTTTCTTCTGCTTTTTGTAGAGTAGAATTATTCTTTACTTGTTCCTTTGCATCTCCACACCCTAACCTATATAATTTTTAAAAAAGGCTCTTCTGTGCACACAGGTGTTCTTTGTTGGGTTGCTGGTATCTTGCTGCAGAGGAAAAAAGTCAGTGATTGAAGGTGAAGTGGAGGAGGATGACTCTGATTTCAGTGATGATGAATTCATGCATGTTTAGCATTTCTCACGGTGGAGAATCATTGAACCTTTATGGAATCCAAGTCAAGAAGCCTCATTGTTAATGTCAGATTCACTGGGTGTCACAACTATAGATATGAACAGAGAATTTATTTAAGTGTGTTCTCCTTTTTCTCCCTTTTGTCAATTATGAGTTTTATATTTATTTTCCTCCTTCTATGCCTATATCATGTGCATATTTGCAACATTGAGTATTCGGGAGAAAACATTTGGATAATTTGCACTTAATATGACTTAATTATTCCACATTTCCACATTAGGTAAAATATACTAATTTATAAACCTTGTGTTTATGGTTTTATCAAGTCTTGAATTGAGTTAAAAAGAATTATACCAGTATCACACACAGTATACATTAAATAAATGGTATTACCCTATAATTTTATCTTCTTACAGTTAACTGCATTTTGGTTGTTTTCGTTCTAATACAGATCCTTCCATGAGGTACATAGTATGATGTGAAATTTTGCGGTTTCTAGAATTTCTGTGTTGCTGAGCATGTTTTCTTTTTTAAAAGCGTTTTGATTTTTTTCTTCCTGTTGTGTTAAAAAATAATTGTACAGTTTTACAGATTTTTTCTGTGGATCATGCCTCTTTGCACTTCTAATAAAGAATAAACTTCAGTGCTTTATGAATTGCAGTGTTAACTTTGCATGACTGTGATAAATGTTCTTGCTATGTAACTGTCACAAAAGACAATTTACGGATTCATCAGCTAACGGACTCCAATGAAACCTGATGCTCTGTTCACCACCAAAAAACAAAGGCTGCCAATATCAAGTGCAAAGACAATAATAAGAAAAACAACTTTCTTTTGTTTTTAACGTGTGCCGTGAAATGTTACTACTTCACATGAGATTTAACAGTTTTTCCGTTATGGAAAAAAAATATTTAAAGGAAAGGGACTTGATATTTCTATTCATAACTCTAGATCTGTTTTACATACGTGGTTATTTACAGTTTAAAATATAAATGGGATCAATTCCAGATCCAGTAAGAGAAAATACTAACCTTTCTTATTTTTCGTCTACGAAGAATAGTGCTTCAATTATTGTTAGATCTGAGCTGGGACATGCTGGCAGTGTGAACCCATGAGTGAGATAAGATGGTTTTGCAGACGTAGTTCCTTGTGTGAACTCTGCATGTGTGCCTGTTGTGTGCACGGGAAGTTAATGAGAAACTGTCATGAATTTAATACGAGTTAAGGGCCTGAAGGACTCGGGAATTAATAATTCCTAATGATGTTTTTGTTATATGGTTGGCTTCAATATTTTATTCTGTGTTTCTAATTGGCAATGAGCTTTGCTTCAGTTTTCAGGGTAGTTGTTCTTGATTCGGTCATTGGGAATCTATTAAAAGTTTCTTAGGTTTTCTGACAGGGACACAGATTACTTCACAAAGTGAAGTCCTTTGGGGAAAAAAAACAGTTTTTACATAAGGAGACTGGCATTAAATGTAAAGTGAATACACAAATGACACGACAAGAACTCTGTTCGGCTTATATCTACTTCTCAGTTGTGGGTTTGGAGGGGGACCTGTAACAGTGTTAAAACTGCAGACGGCACAAAACAAAGAAATGTTCTTACTGTGTAACTGTCACAAAAGACAATTTGCTAAAGGGTTAAGATAGTAATACATTATTTTGACATTTATAAAAATAAACTGTAGTTCTGTAAAATTTAAAGACTTTAATATCACCGTACTACATCAGTATGATTACATTATTACAGCATAGGTAGTGAATAGTGTTTGTGCACTATTCAATCCGATCCCATGCATTCATTGTTTTGTATTGCAACACCTACAGTCAGCAGACATTGGTCTACTTCTGTCTTTTTTGGTTTCTTATCACAGTATTTGCATTATTATAAAGATTAGTCATAGTTGATATACTAATAGGTGAGATTATTTTTTACATAGTCTAAGCTTTGTTTTCCAAACTTAGTTTTATTCTTACTGTTTTATTCAATTATGCATTTTAATGTACATTTTATAATAGAGTTAATCATGTTAGATTTCTTTGCTAAAAAGATTTCCATAACAAAGATCAGGCATTTTTCTTTGTTTGTGGGGGGAGGGTGCTACATTTCCTTCAGTATCTTAGAGCACCTGTGTTCAGCATGCCTAGAGGCTTGTCCTTTAGGAGCATAGCATGGAATCTAAGCTCTGTTTTCTATGCTGTGTAAATAGTCATGAAGCCAGAGAGAGTGTGATGATATTTCCCCATGCCTTTACAACAGAGTAACAATAAGAGACAAAGGCAATTTAACTGTGCTTTACTTCTGTGTTAAAAATATGATCATATTTGAGTACACATCTTTATATGTGTACGCACAGCGTAACTGTGATGAAGTCTGAAGACACTTCTAGTAACGCAGAAGCTAAACACCTACAAACCTAATTTAATGTGGAAATGTTAGAAAACCAGAAACTTGGGCACTCAACATATACAGAGGCAGATAAACATTTTCACCAATGAAAGACACAATCTTCTAGGCTTTTAATTAAGCGACTGTTACTTTTCCACCAGATGGCAGCACCTTTTTGAACCACACTGGGTTCAGTTCTAGTGAATTGTTTGTGGAACAATAGGCTAAAGGTAGCCTGCTAATTAGTAATGTTTCCCCTGTGGTTAGTTGCTCTTTACTTACTGTATCTCTGGACTAATATTTAACAGGAGTATTGTGTGTTATTAGCTCACAGCATTATGCTGATGTGTTGCTGTTAAAGGATGGTTATGTTAAATTTAATGTTGTCTTACGTGATGTGTTATCTATACTATAAACAGAAAAGTGCTTAACACATGGAACTTAAAATGTAATGAGACCTTGGTACATAATCTAGTCATAAATCTGTATTTTCTCATTTGAAATGGAAAGCCCGATGGCAGGGATGTTTTCAGTTTGCTTTCTTGACCGCAGATGAATAGTGATGGAAATGAAAATAACCACAGTGCTTGATTATCCTTTTTGTTACATCTAACAAATGTGATGTGTTCTTTTCTTATTGATCGTCACAAAATAACTCTAAAAGCAAAAGTCAGATGAATTTATTGCACTTAACTCCTTCAAAACCCTTTGGTAGTCCAATAATACTCAGAGACTCGGAGCAGTTTTTTAGAAAGTGGCAGAATTATAAGGCTGAAACCTGCTGACAGTGACAGAAATTCTGCAGACTGCATGGAGACTTAAAAGGAAACAATCCTGAGGGAGCAGAAAGAAATTAAAGACATTCTGAAAAAACGGAGCTGAAACTTGTGAACACATGAAGCCTTTAGTGAGAGGCTCAGAATATAAGGCCAATATGTGTCTAAGGCAGAATAACGAATATTAGATCACAAAGACTAAACAAAACTGAAATGGGGATCTGGAAAGGGCTGGAAGAGCTGCATGACTCTACAAGAAACTCCATCAACGCAGCATGTAACCTGCACATTAATGCAGTTGTTAATAAAGACACCAAATGTTTAACTGGCAACTTTATTAACACTTTGACAGAATAGGGTCAACTCACTTGTAATACTGCAGTGAAAGAAAAGTATTTTTTTTCCCCTCATTGCACTTGCACTGTTAAAATAAAAAGGAATACCTACCTGTTGCCATCAACTTTTCAGATCTTAAGATCTTCTTAATAACCCTTTAATATAATTGCCTGTAATACTGGTAAATTTGGTTGCTGAAAATAATTATAGCTATTACAGTAGAATAAAGATAGACTTTTGAGAGAGTTAAAAGCATGCTGATGGCATGTAATATATTGAAACCTTGTACAATTCATAGTATGATGACACTGGGATTTTTATTCTCACTGACAAAGCAACAATTGATAACGTTTGAATGATGTGGCCTCATTCATAATATTAGTAAATTGTAAATTTATTTTGACACTGGCTCCTTCTATATATTTAGAATGGCTGTTGGCCAGAAATTAGATTTTTACTGTCCTGGAAAGTAGAGAAATTGTTTACTGACACCAGTTACTGTTAAGTACATGAGAATGTTTATAAATAAGAGAAAACCGTTCATTCCATCTAGCCCATTATGATAATGTTATATCTTAAAACTTTCTTATTTGGGTTAATTGAAGTATTTTACATTTATGTTTTGTTCAGCCACTTTGATCAGCTTTTAAAAATATGATGAATGGTAGAAGTCCCCTTTGTTTTACATCGTGGCTGGTTTAGTATTCTGTTCACCATCTAAATGAAATGCCTGTCCTCTGGAGATTTCCTGTGGAAAATACCCTTTGCTAAACAATGAAGCCTTCAAGGCCTATCAGGCATAATGCAGCTTGACAGATTGAGTGTTTAAAGAAAGCTTTTTGTATAGTACTTTAAAAGGTTTTTCAGTGATTTACTTACTCAGAAGTGTTTATTGCACGAAGAGATCACTTCCCAGCAGCTGATCCACTTGTACTTTCACCAAAAGGTTCAGTATCACACGTCATAAATATATGCTTCTAGTTGGCTTTCTATCTGGCTGCTTTCTTGACACCAGTGTTATGTTTGGGTACTCCTTATTTAACAACATTTAAGAAAAAACCTCAGGAAAAAAACAGTTTCAATCCATACACATTTTTTAAACAAGCAGCACGTTATGTGCTCACCCACAGAGCCTCTGTTTTCACGTGTTTCTTCTGACAATGTTGAGTGCCCTTATCCTTATAAATATTATTAATTTTATTGAGGATGAAGGAGAAGAATGAATTATACACTGCATAATTTGAAATGGTTGGAGGAGAGTTCTAGTTGCAGAAGATGGTGAGGGTGCTTGATGAAGACTGAGCAATCCTTAATTTCAGAGGAGCATTGCTCACAGAACTAACTGCAGCAACTGGGATTCCTCGAGGAGTAACATAGGCTGGAAAATGCTTGGTGCTGAAGGCTGCTTAGTTAGCACTTCAGGGAAATGCTGCAGGAACCAGCAACATTTTGTTGAAGTATGGGATGACTGGAGGGATGGCTGTTTGAGCTCAGGACAGATTCTAGGTCCAAGCAGAACCCCAAAGTAGAGTGGTAATGACGCAATGGTACCGTTCGGAAAATGTCGCATTTCAACCTGTTACAGCACAGCTGTACTGGCAGTGTTTGTGTGGCAGTGCCACTGCAGTGGTGGTGAGTAGCCAACAGTCAGCACAAAACCACCGGTGGCAGTTGAGTGGAGTGGCTCAATAGGACTTTTATTTTTGAGAGATTGAAGAGGTGCTTCTTCAAAGGGGCACTAAAAAGGCAACTCCCTACTCCTTCAGGTTCCTGTGCAGGTGACTCACCAGTCTCTGATATTGGGCTTTTGATTTTCTTCCTCCTTCTTTGTAGTGTTGCATGGGGAGATCTGTATCTGCAAAGAGCAAATGCAGAATAGTATAATTTGTAATCAATCCCAGCGAGAACAGCAGGATGGGCATAGAAGATCCCCAAAAAGGATAAATGGCAGCTATCCAGCTGGAGTTCCACCTCTTTGAAGAAACTCTTCTTAATTTGGTTTCCTGGAGAAAAGCATGGGAAAGAGTTCAAATATCAAATGCCATAATAATGTTGTGACACTGATAGAAATAAGTCATCATTTGTTTTAGGCGTTTGGACTTCTCAATTCTGGAAAAAGGAACAAATTCCATACTCAATTGGTAACTCTCAATGAGTGATTTTTTTATAAGGAAATAAATGCAAAAGAAATAGGAAACAGTGAAAACACTCAAAGGGCTATTGTCGGGATGTTTGTATGTTTTTCCTCAACATCGCCACAGCGGTATTTACATGGTGCATGGTGCATTCCTGAGGTGTGGGGGGCAAGGCCTGGCCCCTCTAGAGTGTGAGGTTTCCCACATTAGTTTTTTTTCTATTTCCTTCTTTGTACATTGCAAAACAACAACAACTCTGGAATCAGTCCAGAGAAGAGCGACCAGATGCAGTCACAGATTCAAAGGAACGTTCTACACTGACAGGTTACATTACATGTACAGTAAGTGCATTGCTGTCTTGCAAAGGGTTGTGCCACGGCTCACTTAGCTAACTTAATTTGCTTATGTTTTTAATTAACCTTGTGCTTTTATTGTAATGTCTTGAATGAAGATGGCTAAAATATTAAGATAGATTTTTAAAGCCAATAACACAATGATGATCAATATATCATGACAGTTCCTTAATTTATATCTTGCATCACAGAAGTGATCGATGCAAAGCTACCTAATTCAGTAGGTCTGGTGTGTTGGTGGCAAATATAGTCTGTTTGCTTTATTGAGAGTTACGGATGATTGTGTCGTCTTTGTATTTCTAGTCCTCCTTTGTGGCTGCAGATAACACAACTAATATTATCTGTCTTCCTCTCTGTCCCAGGCTAGTGCTTTGACTGAATTACATTTACAGCTAACCTTCCTGACTATGATTCTTCCTCCTTCGGGCATTTTGCCAATCCAGATATGAAATGCCTCTGCTCTTCTCTAGCAGTCTTTTGCATTAAGCAGCAATCTGAACGCTTGAAGTATATCTCTCCTGACATCAGGCAGTGGTTGCCAGTTGCCATTCCATTTCCTTATTGTCTTTGGAGATGCAGTGAAGCCCTATTACCCCTAAACAAGACATGCTGACAGCCGATAAGCATGTTGTTGCACTAAATCACAACAAGGGAACATTACTTTGAATTACAACTGGCAGGCTTTTATATAATAAAAGCATATTCCGGCATAGAAATTCTGTGCTGTGTTGTAGAGACATTAAGAAATGCCACACAGTCCTGCTAAATACTACAATAATTACAAATTTTCATCAAGATATGCTGTTAAACTAAATAAAAATACTAATTATTGAGTAGTTAGGGCCTTCTTTTGCTTCTCAAGGTCACTGTGGATATTGCTGAAACTGTCCCTTCTAGGCCATTTAACCTGTAATTTGTTGATGGCTCTCATGTAGATGTCATCTCCTGTAATGTACAATGTAATGTACAATGTACAACAGTGAAATGTAAATATAGAGCAATTAAAATTACAATTAAAAATGTATTAACAGGGAATCAGATAGCCTTTTTTATTGCTTTCTCAGTGTCTATTTGTAAATGAATCAAGATTATAATCAAAGGATACTTTTTACTGTAGATGTATCACAGTGGAGGGTATTGCAGCCTGATATTGTCATTGAAAGGGTTATTAAAGAGAGGAAATGAGGAGAAAACATGGAGAGGTGGGATGAAGACCGGAGGACAGGAAGCACTAAGGGTAAGGACAAAGGGAAAATGGGACACGACTGAATCATTCAGTCAGCTCATAGCTCTATGCAAAGATTACAGTGCTTACTGCAGGCCCTAGGTTCTGGCCTACTGGAGGCTTCCTCACAGCTCATTCATGGTGATAAAAGAAACACAGTACTTTAAAATAATGATAGATCCCTCAGCATGAATGCAGTTCAAAACCATAAAACTTAGAACAGAAAGATTTCAGAATGGTCAAGTTCCAATTTCAAATCTTGAATTACAATACCATGAATACCACTTGAATAAAATTAAGTGTTGTGAAAATGATCATTTTGATATTATTTTGTGTTATCACCAACAATGTGAGGCCACTCTGCACAATGTTTTTTGTATTTAGGTTAAATGACAGACCAGATCTGCATTTGCATTTGTTAACTTGAAGGGTAGTTCTGAATATTTCAGTTCCTAAGTACTACACAGAATTTAATGTGTATAAATGGGAATTCATATTCAAATTTGCAAAACAAAATTAACCTGCCAAAAGTAGATCCTTTTTTTCAGCTTTAGCAGAGAGTGTCCGGTAGGGAGGCGGAGCTCTTAAAACAGGGCAACTCATTGCCCCAGTAACCATAGCTGGGTGGAGTTTAAGCGCTAATGAGCTGATTTATGAAGGAGAGCGCCAACTAGTCATTGAAGCCTAACCCAAATAATGGGAAAAGTGACAGTGAATGAAAACAAGGTGAGAAATGTTAAGAATGTTGTTTCAGAAGTAGGAGGCTCCTAGCAAGAAAGTTGCTATCAGCGTTGTGGGCGAAGCTAAGTAACCACAAGTGAAGGGCTCAGCAAGGTGAGAGATCTCAACCTGGATAACGGAGGAGATCAGAGGAAAAAAGGGCGTGGTCAAGTCGGCATGAGAGTCTGCAAGCTGACAACCCAGTGATCTCTGACTTGTGTCCTGGCTAAAGTCAAGGGGGACAAAAACATTGCCACTCTTGGAGGAGTTGCAAAAGAAAAAGCCCCCCCAGCAGACTGTGAGGGGTGTGTCCGGAATTATGGACACACCTGTTCATGCACCTATGGCCACCACTATCCCCGAGGCATCATAGTTTTTGTTTTTCCATTATAGTGTATTGTTTAGATATGATTTTGCATCTGCTGGTTTCAGTATGTTAAAATCTAACTTTTGTTACTGGGTTCTTGATACCATCCTCATTCCTCAGTCCTCAGTCCTCAGTCCTGAGGACCAAGTGCCAATCAGGATATTGAGATATATGTATTAATTGTTATCATTTTTAACAAGAATTTCATATTCATTGTTTTCTCTCTGGACATTCACTTAGAAATGTCAGATGTCAGCCTAATCATGAGCAAGATGGCGGCTCTCCAGCTCTCAGGAGTGGTGTTGGAAACGCAGTAGTAGCAGATATGGCATATGCACTTTGTCTCCTCACACATTGCCATCTGGACACAGCCACACTGTTTCAGCATGACAGTGTCCCTGGTGAACAGCATGGCCTTTCAACAATTCTGTGTCAAGAGTTTGAAATTTGTGCAACAGAACATGTTGAATTCTGTGATAGCCTTTTAAACCATAATTAACCTATTTTATCGTTATCTTCATTTTGGTCATTATCAAAGTAAGTTCACTGTACTTGCTGAAACCTTATTTTAATACACCAAAACATTTTTTTATTTTACTAACCTTTATTGCAGTACTGTAGTTTGCTTAGATTCTCAGAAATGTGTGAGAGCGACGAAATATGCAGGTACTGTACCTCCCCTGGCTGAGGGAGTTTGCCTTGATGCTGAGAGTGCCCAGACCCCCCAGACAGAATCCCTTGTTTTGAGTGAAGCATTGATGTTATAGAGACGAGCAGTCCTGGATGACTGCTGGTCCTCGATGAACACAATGAATGTAAGGTTTCAGGATCACCAAATGCGAGACACACCTGTCTGCGAAGGACAAAGTGCAGAGTGCTGAAAGGATGCATGTAGTTTGTGTGACTCATACAGTATATGGAGGCGAGCAGAAGTGTGCAAGATTAGGACCTAACCATCCTTCTGAATTTCTCTTATAACATTGTTCATTTAATCCTGTACATTTTTTAGAATGCCAACAACAACAGTGTAACCACCTTGTTGCCTAAACTTGTCAGGTCTCAGAAGATTAGTGAAGTTGGGTCTGGTTTCTGATGTTCTCCAGGTTTTGGACATTTCTAGCATCTGTGCTGCTGCAGTATATTCCAAGGGTATCTGCAGTTCCACATTGCCATGTGTCCCCTAGTACTCTAGATAAAGGGCCTTGCTTGACATGCCACTTGGGATTGAGTCTGTAGTAAATGAAACAATGAAATTCCCTCTATAAATCAGCATGTTATTGAAACTCAGTTGAATACCAAATGCCCGGCTGACCTTTGCACACAGTGGTGCTGTGATCTCTAGGCCATTGCTTCACATAAAGCCCATTGGCACTCTGTAAATGCCAGCCACGTCTCCTTGCTGAGCCCATGTTTCTTCTTTCATAATCAAGTCTTATTAGAAAAATGATGGCCAAATCTAGCAGTGACATTTCCACACTTCTGGGCTGCTGCTGGAACTATATTGGTCCTCCATTTCCATGATTTTCATTTTCCTCTGTACAGTTTTGCCTAGTACAGTACAGTATATGATTGTCTACATTAATAGATCACTAGAAGGAAATGACTATGAAAATAAGGTTTCTTAATATAACATAATTCCATGCAGGGTTTTTCTAAGACAAAAATGTCTATCTTCACTGTATTCAGTACAAAATACAAAGTAATGTATTAATATTGTCTCTGTTGAGTCAGAATCCTTTGATTTCTACTCTTTGAACTGTGACTTTAAATGCCTCTTTAAATTATCCACCCCTCCTTGCAAGATTTCTATATTTTGTTGCTGTCTGAACTTGCGATAGTAACACTGATATAACTTTATATTTAGAATTTTTGCAGTCTATTCCCAACTTGTAAAACTGTGAAACATTGAAAATGGGTAAATAGATTTTTAAATAAAATTAGAAGGGTCTCATTTCCTTAAGTCCTCAACCCATCTGTCGGAGAATTCCAAAATTAATTCTGCAGGCAAGATAGGGTGACAAAATTAGTGTAAGGGTCTATGTGTGTAATTAAAGTGAATATCTTTGATTTGTTGTATTGCTATATGATGTGTGGATTTAAATTCAGTGTCTATTCAGTATCAAATGTAATTTCAAGCCGCATATCATACAGTGATACAACAAAGATACCATGAAAGCCCAGAACATTTGTGGATGAAGTATAAGGGAGGCACAAGAGAAGGTTGCTCATCCCCTTAGGTACAATGAAGTCAGTGAGGGAGCCCTTCCAAACTGAGCAGCTGAGCCAGAAGAGATGTCACTATGAAACTAGTGATTTTGAATGATTTGCAAAGTTCTGTGTTTGAGATGGGAGGCACTATTTATACATTACCAATATTCTGGTGAGCCTGAGCTTCACAACAGTAAGCCTTTTTACCAGGGGATAAACCTTTCAATCCATTCAAGGAATAGGACAAATTAAGCATCCCAAGTAGAGTATGACTGTGGCACTGGCTACTCAAGAGAGTATATGGAAGTGCACATCAGGTCCCAAGTATTCTGTTGACATTTTCCAGGTACACTTACTCATACAATCCACAGTGACGAGCTTTTAGCACACCGCTGTTACAGTACACATCAAGGATGAGCAACTTGGTCCTCATAGCACCCACCTCCAAATCATGCAGATTTTTTTAAGCACTTTTCAATTAGCAGCTGGTTGTGTCCTAAAAATAGGTCTTATACACAGGAATTATACACAAAGTAGGCCTTTATATATTTTTGTATTTATACAAAACAATTTGTTCAATGATTTAAAATGAGACCAGGAATGAAAACCCAATGACCTAGTATGACATTTCTTCCCTTGTGTCATTTGATCATGGCCACTCATGAGCTCAAAGCATCTTTTAACGCCACTCTCTAGACAATGGCAAACTCTGGTTTGCTAAAAGACCATGCCTTCTTCATGCTAGAGGAGTTGTCTAAGCTGTCTTCATATCAAGGGTGTAATGTCACCTTCTTAACAAGCTCAGTACCTCTGACCCTGGTTACATTTGTTGCCCTT
The DNA here is from genome assembly GCF_059453375.1 of Lepisosteus platostomus. Taxonomy (NCBI): domain Eukaryota; kingdom Metazoa; phylum Chordata; class Actinopteri; order Semionotiformes; family Lepisosteidae; genus Lepisosteus; species Lepisosteus platostomus. The sequence goes on along the minus strand of NC_142627.1, from coordinate 25,712,230 downwards.
ATAAGAATAAACTCTTATTCATAAAATAAGATTGTCAGTCTAATATGAGACATACTGTACAGTAAAACTCTGATATGAGTTGAGATGAAAATTCACTGGAAGACGAACTACTGAAAAGTCAGAATTACAGTGTAGCAGACAATTCAGAGAATAAGAGGTCCACACAAAGAACAGTGACCGGGGTACAGAGTGAGGGACACAAAAAAAGACAACAGTAGTTTTACAGCAGAGATTTCCTTCTGTTTAAAGCTCATAGACCCGGAAGAGGCTGTCCTGATAATAATAATAATTACCTGACTGTGAGTGGCATGTCCAACTAGATACCAGCAGATGCAAAATAGCTTTCATCAACTAGGCCTTATTGCAGGGCACATGTTAGCTATGCTGATAAACACCATCTAGGGGATTGTAAGTATCGGTAGGTTAAATGGCTTTGCATGGTACAGATTTACAGTATCTGAAGACACCAGCCAATACTAATGAAGCCACAGAGAATTGCATTTCCAGTAGTTATGAAAACCACTTTTTTTTCTGTTTTTCAGTTTGTTGTTAAGCCTATAAATGGTAACATCTGTCTGTTTGTTACAGAATTTTATAAAACATACTTTGTTTAAATTAAACAGTTTAAAGATCTGAAGAAGGCTCCACAGATGAAACATACAGTTTTTTTTGTAAAAGTTTCTTCAGAATGAAAGGTAGCAATAATGTATTACCTGACTCTTGATTTAACACCCCAGAGAAAACACTCAAAATGTCACCAAAGAGTGAACAAACAGTATGCTTCTCCCTGGAACTCATGTGGCTCACATTCTTCAAAGAGTAGACGGCTTCATAAGAAACAAATCTGTTGTTCATGTCAGGACAGATAAGATTGGCATAAGCAGCACACTTTCCATATGAAAAAAATTCAAGGACCTTGTAAAGAAGCAACAGAACAGGATTAAATAACTTTTTTTTCTCAGGAATAGTACCTGGACCATACAAAGGTGAAAAACAGGAAATGTTCATCTGTAAAGCGCTCTCTACAGACATGATGGATTACATCTGACATAGATGGTCACCAGTTGGCTCGGGTCAGAGATCAGCAGAGAAATTCAAAGATCAGAATACAGGTAAAGAAGGTGTTGAATTAGCAGGTGAGATTGATGTAATTGAAATTATGACTAACAGAGAGATTAACCTGGATGAGTTGGGGTCCCAAAAGCTTTATGGGTAAGATTTATAAATAAATATCCAAAGGGCACCTGGTATGGAGTGAGCAACAAAATGGAGTTATTATTTTCTTAAATTGCCCCCATGGGGATGAATTAAGTCTTCTAAATTGAATTGAATTATAATGCAGCCTTACAGTATATAATGAAATCATGGCCATATTTTGTGAAGAACGAAATGCTTATGATTAGACCGATGATAATAAAATATTACACTTAGCTAATGTTTTTTTCCTCCTTAGTCAGAACACCTACTAGCGGTAATGTCTGTATTGATATTATATTGTGTTTTCAAATTATTAAAACTGCGCTGAGAGAATGCTGAGATCATAATATGGTATGATTTAGTTTGAAATCTTAGATTGAAATTTAGTTTGAGATAGAGTTTGAAATTTAGAATTTCATAGCAGACTATGAAGGAATGAGACAGAGTTCAAAATATATACCATGGAACAGAGCAGATTCAACCCAAAAGCAAACAAATCAAGAGTTAAGCTTCAAGCGATGGTCCACATTTAGAATAATAAATAATAATAAACTTTATTTTATGTAGCGCCTTTAAAGGTGCCTTCTCAAAGTGCATAATGACATCAACAATAAATAAAAAGTATACACAAGATAAAACACAATTACAATACACAGAGGAGGCCGTAGATGGTGGTACTAAGTATAGTAGGAACAGAGGGGTAAAGGCTCTTCTAAAGAAGAAGGTTTTGAGTCTGGATTTGAAGGAGTTTAGAGAAGGTGACTCTCTGATATCCTTGGGCAGAGAGTTCCAGAGCTTGGGGGCATAACAGGAGAAGGCCCTGTCTCCCATACAATGTTGACGGGCTTGTGGGACAGTAAGGAGACCAGAATTAGAGGAGCAAAGGTTGCGAGGTGGGGAGTAGGAAGAGATAATAGATCAGACAGGTACTGAGGTGCCAAGCCATGCAGAGCCTTATAGGTGAGCATGAGGATTTTAAAGTCCACTCAGAATTTGACAGGAAACCAGTGTAAGGACTCCAGGATAGGAGTAATGTGATCACTTACATTAGTCAGGATTCTGGCTGCCGTATTTTGGACATACTGGAGTTTTTTCAATGTAGATTTAGATACCCCAGTGAGTAGAGCGTTACAGTAGTCAATTCGGGAGAACACAATTGTGTTGATCAGCTTTTCAGCCACACTTAGTGATAACATAGGACGTAGTCTAGCGATATGTCTGAGGTGAAAAAAAGATGTTTTAACAATATGCCGCATATGTGGGTCAAATGTTAAACCAGAATAGAATATCACCCCAAGGTTTTTCAATTTAGACTGAAGCTCAAGTACAGAACCATCTACAGATAGGGTTACAGGATTGCCTTTACAAAGTTGATGGGGGGTGCCAATAAGCATGACTTCAGTCTTGTCACGGTTAAGATGAATATTTTAATAAAAACGTGGAGAAACAAAATACTTCATATACTGATTAAAAGTAAACAAGGATAAGTTAAACAAAAGGAGTATAGTGAACTGAAGCAGAGGTAGAAAGTGCTGAGTCACATGCAAATTGGTGGAAAGCATGTGTAGATGAACAGCTTGTATTGGTTCAACACTGCAAGCTAGTGACTTTCACAGTAGAGCCTCTACTGTTGAGCAATCCTGATGACAAATGATTTACCTGTGCTTGTTTTAAAAAATGTCAGTGTGTCTGTTTCAGAAAGATTTGTTTTTTCTTCTTATTTGGTAACTGTGGTGCTGAGAATACCTCGCCTTTCCATGCTTTTAACTACCACTGTATATACAGTATTCACACTTTCTGCCTTTACATTACATTCCCATATTGAGGAGAGGAAGAAAAAGTATCAGAATGAATGCCTCTGATATTTCATAGATTCTTCTGTGTTCCCTATCTCTCTTCTACCTGCATGTAACACTGTGCATTTATCTACATTAAATGCCACCTATCTGTCTGTGTTCCTGGATTATCAGTATGCTGCTTCTACAGTTTTTAATGCTACAACGTTTTTGTACAATTTGTAATTAACTAAACCAGAATCCAGATAACTGATATAAAGTGGCAAAAATATGAAAAATATACAGTCTGGACTCCTTTTTGTTGGAAACTCAAGTGCCATCATTTGAAACACAATGCTTTTTTCCTGGAAAAAAAATGTTACAATTTGGTTTTAATTTTGATTAACTCCATTTATATGAAAGGGCTTTGTAATGTTAAACTGATGTTTTTTGTGTGCATGTGATGTGCTGGGAGGTATTGGTACACATTTCTAGAAATATTTGGGCAAAGGGAGATTAATCAAGGAAGCACTTCTAATTGATATGCTAACGAGATGAAACAGTTGTCTCTCATATGCCTTCCAAATACAAATTGAACAATGATAATTTTTTACTAGTTTACATTAAGCAAGTGTCAGATCTGCATCTTCTCTTAAGCGTTGTGCAAATGATGTAACACCCTGCTAAATACCCTGCAAAATATCTCTTTGTGTCAGAGACCATCTCTTAAAAGGTTTAGCAAAGCTTCTCAGTTTTCTTTTTTGATAACTGAAGAATTGTTATTTTTTTATGGAAAAGCTTGAAATAACTATATGTAATAGCTATAATAACATATATATATAGGCGGTTGTAGTTCAGGTGGGTAGCTGCGTCAGCATGCGTAGGCTGCAAAGGAACAAGTAATAGGTTTATTCCATGTTGAAAAAAAGAAGAAAGAGAACACAACGTTTCGGCTGTGGAGCCTTCTTCAGTTGTCAACATATATATATATAAGTATATGCCTTTCTGACATGGGTACTGTAGTAACACTAGTTTGAGAATTCCTACCATTTTCATAAAATAATATGCTCTTACATTAAAAGCATTATTGGAAGGAATAAAGAATATTATAGTACAAATAAAAAGCACTTTTCTGACTATAAATCCCACTCTTCTCTGAGGATAGACAATACTGTTACTAAAATAGTGCAAATAAGTAGCATCTTCTCATTAATAATAGCAAAAGACAGAATGTTGCATCTCATACATCTCATATTGTTTTTTGTTGTTGGGTGGATGTAGGATTCAGAGTCATAATTACTACCTACGTCTGAATGTAGGAAGGAAGGGAAAGGGAATTATTGAATGTGCTGATGTTCCTGTGTGGTCTAAATGATTTCCAATTCTGACCTTTAAAAACACAACTGAAAGTAAAGTGTCATTTTCAAATCACGGCATATCAGAATTTTTATTTATGTTCTTTGAAAGCCTTGCTTCATATAGCACTGCGCACTGTGTTTATCTCTGTGGGTGTTACTCTGCTGTTGACTTCATTGCTGTCTGATGTAGTGCTGCATTTCCTGTTCATCAGATGCAGTAGAGATGCAGGCAAAATATCTTGCAGGGGAAGTAAGCCGTCAAATCAAAGATTACAGTCATTTTGATTTTATTAGTCACAAAGGTTTGGCATACTGCTTGAATTTTCTTTTTTGCCAAATGAAGACAGAATAGATGTGATCTTCTCCCTTGAGGAAAACATTAAATTCTCCATCTGCAAAAAAAACTGCACACCACATTGCTTTCATGTACTTTATATAGCCTCCTTAGCATCTAACTATAGAGGGTCTGCAGTCACGAGGCCCAGTGAGTAACAACCACTGTTTTGCCTGTGAAACATTACCAGTCACACTTCAGTACAAGCACAGCTTGATCAGCTCTCTTACCATGTCTTTTCATCTTATCATCACCGAATATACCAGAAAACTTAAGTTAAGTTAATATTGTCAAATGTGTTGCACATCCACACCCTCAGTTTTATTTTATAATAATACTACCAGGTGTTTGGTGACACTGCAGTGTACGGAACGTTTGTCAGTCTGCCCTGGTGAGTCCATGAGGGAATGCAAGAAGCACTGACAGCTAGAGGTATTTCAGTGCGGGCTGGGTGAGTTATTCCATGATGTGGCAGCTGTGATGTGGTCTTAATTACTGCCAAGGTCATGTTTAAATTTACCATTCATGTACTGTATGTACGGTATTTAACTCAGCTATTGGATTTCTCTAACAGCTCCATTATAATATGTATATCATATAATCATTTAAGTACATGTGTATCTGCACCCAGTCAGAGCAGGAATCGCTGATGTCATTCAATACAATTGAAGCTGTTTACACATGATGACCTAGTGGAGTGAGCCTCCATTCTGAGACATGCATTCAAACCAAACAAAATGCCAGATGAATTAATTAATTCAACAGAAAGAGCTTTTAGAAGCTAGTTTGTTTATGTATATTATTAATCAGTTCTTAATACAGTGCTGTAATTTTATTTACTGAATATACTCTTCTTTGTAATAGAATTCAATGACGCGCTGATGCCATCTACATTGAACACAATGCAACATAAAGGGAAAACGGAAAGTTGGAACAGAAAAACATTTTTTTTCTCAAAGTTGCTGTATTGTCTGTTACTTCTCTCACAGAACACCCATTTTACATGTAATTATTAAATATTCCAATACCAGCGTCTGCAATGTTTGTCAATGATGGCAGTTCCCTCCTTGCATTGCAGCTCTGTAGCTTGATGTCATCAGAAGCTGAGCCGAGCCTGTGCCATAGACAGCCAAGATGCCTAATCCTTTCCCATTTCTTGTCTTCCAAAACCTTATGCTGTTTCTTCTCTGTACATGACTGAGATTAAAAACCACATGAAGTAGTAGCATAGAACAATGGAGCCAATGAATTTCCAAGATGGCACTGGCTTGATTTTGTTACCATGATTTGTGCAGAGGAAGCATTCCAAAAAGGCCTTGTGACTTTGTCAAGGTCACCTATTAAGTGTGTAATTTCATCATCATAGAGATCTATATCCATATAGGAATATGGAGATGTGCTCTAGCTTCTAGTAGTAGTTTGTTTTTTCTTAGACTGTACAATAATAATAATAAACTTTATTTTATATAGCGCCTTTAAAGGTGGGTTCTCAAAGTGCTTGTTTTTAATCTACTGGAGATTAACTCTGGGAAACCTCCAGACGAACGTCAGAGTTCTTCAACATTTAATTTATTCTCTTGCAAACTGAGAATTTGATTTCCTCTTTCACAAATGTGGTGTGGATTGCAAATCCTCTTTCATGAAACTGACCCAGGTGTATACTTAGGGATACCACATGGCTCTAATTCACTCCTGATAGCTCCTGTCACTAGTCTTTCAGTTTTCATGGAGTTTATCTTCCACTGTGGAAGGTACCCTCTGTAAACTGTCTAATGAAAAAGAGGATACCACATTTTTCTGTTTCCAAGAAGAGTACTTCTGTTAGTAATATTTCAAACTGTTCTTCAGTGGAAGCAAACTATGGAAAAGCTTAGTGGAATTCTAGGAGTAGTTTTAAAGGAATAAAATTCCAAATAAAAATAGAAATATCAAAAACATCATTCATTCTACTTACTGTATTTAGAAGAGCAGACTGGTGAAGTAAGATGTTATCAGAGGAAGCCCAGTTTTTTCTTTCCTTCCAACAAACATGTTGATATATTCTGACAACTGAAAGAATCTGGCTCCTCTGTGGAACAGGCTGGTGCTGTTCAGAGATTTCTGTAGTTTTCTGAGCATTACTCTGAGAGGCAGGACTGGGTCATAGCATTCACTGAACAGATGGCCAACATCAAACAAAACCATACTTAGCTGAGTAGACTGGTCCCTAATTCACTGAAGAGATCTTAATGCTTCTTTACAGAACCCTTTGCTTGAAACACAACATGGAAAAGAATTTCAACCAATTTCTCCTGTCTCTCTAAGTATAAATATAGTTGATCCTGCTGTAAAAGGCTGGGTAAATGTATGCTCAGGTTAAATCCATGATTCATTATTCAGTTTTCACCTGAGCACACTTCTTCCTGGCATTTAAAACATAGCACATGGTGTTTCCAGCTGGTCACAGGACCATTGTGCATGCTGCATTGATTGGCATTAATCAGTGGAGCGTTCCAGGACAGAAATGATAGCCATTGCCAGAGGGTAAAAATGACTAAGAGTTTGTACTAAAGGTTGCTGCTGGGGTGTGTGATGCTGTCAGCCATGAGCCATTTACCTCTGTGTCTGTAGTTCCAGTGCCTGACCACTGGTGCATTTTCCAATCAGCAGGCACCGCGGTAGGTCAGACGGCAAGGGCGTCTAGCTCCTTATGGGAAGGTCCCGGGTTCAATCCCAGGTAGGGGCAAACGATGTAGCTTGCTCTAATTCCTTCCAGACAGCTCCCAGATCCACTCAGCGTGCTAACCAAATGAGTACCAGTGGTTAATCCTTCTGGGAGCAACAGGCCGCTGGAGCGTGATGCTGACCAGTGTTGGATCGTTGAGAGGAATGGTGGCCCTTGGCCCCCATTCCCCCATGGGCCCTTTATGGCCTGAAAAGGGGACCTAACCTACCTACCTAGGCATATTGGCTTCAACAACGTTGTCAGATGTTCTAGGTTTAGATCTTCACAGTTTTTATGGAAGTTATTTACAACTGAGATCTGTCTCAGTATGTCACACGGGCAGGGTTCATTGCAGTGACCAGGAACAGTGGTTGCTGCCTCGCAGTGCTGGGGGTTCAATTCCTGGTATGCTGTCTGTGTGGAGTTTGTTCTCCCTGTGTTTGTGCTCAGGTTTCCTCCCACAGCCCAAAGACAACCTGGAAGGATAACTGGCTTCTGGGAAAATTGGCCCTGCTGTGAGCATGTGCTTTTGCCTGCCCTGTGATGGACTGGCATCCTGGCCTGCACCTGTTGCTTGCAGGAATGGGCTCTGGTGGCCCTGAGACCCTGTATTGGATAAAGTGTTAAGAAGATGGATGGATGTATCAGTAATGAGTTATCTCAGGTAAAGTATGCCAATAAGAAGACAGAAAGAGATTTTCATTAAAATTCAGGAACAGATTGAAATGATGACTCCAAGTGGCACACCTAGCTGTAATCCTGTTAGTGTCCACAAGCAGCTCGTGCTGTTCTTCAATCTCAGAATCAACCCTCAGCAGCTGTATAATTCAAACTCTAAGCATCCACTATGCGGCCTTCCTCTCTTTCTCTCTACAATACTTTTGAAAACATAGGGATACACCATGTATACGTATAAAGAAACTCATTTACAGCAGCAAAATTGTACAAATGTACCCAGCTTCTTGCTTGAGTTAACTTCTCAAACTCCAAATGAAAGATTATAGATTAATAATCTATAAACCAGAAAAGAGGCTAGATATTTTGGTGCATACCCTGAAGGTTACTAGTCTTGGGCAGATTTCACATTAACTCAATTGATCATCATTAATGTGATGCAATGTAAAATGTAGTATTTTTCTAAAACTCACAAGACAAAATGTGGCTTCTGTACACACAATGAAGGATCCTCAGGAGGAGCACTGCAGGTTCAGTGCATACTAATGTGGAAATCTGAGGTGTAATGTAGCAAGCCTCAGTGTGACTGTCTCCACATCACTGACTGCTGTCAGTCTCATATACAGTATTTCAAGATTGGTTTTTGTCTTTCCTCAGATGTGAAGAGACTGTCACCTACAGTACTTACACAAAGGGATTTCTCTTTAATTTTGTAGTACTCCTCAAATCATGGGTCTAGATCACTTTCACTCAAAATTCTTTTGTCAATTATGGTGCTCTGTTGGTGGGTCTTGTGCTTTAGTTTTCAAAAGCAAAAAAAAAATAAAAAAAGTCTTTTTTTAGCCAAATTGTGAACAATAAAGTCAAGGTGAGAAATTTATGTTGTGAGTACCTTTATCGGTTGTATTTAAAATTGATTTTCACACTCACTTTTTAGCTAATTTTGGTCATCGTGACTTTCTTCCTGAAACCCAAACGAAAAATCAAATTTTAAATTTATTTTCATACAAGATAACATAATCCCATACTGTATGAAAAAAAAATCATATTTTGTAAAATACTTCTTTTCAAGGCATTGAATTTTCCCCCAGTAAATAGAATGCAGTTTGTTCATTGATCTCTGTCCTGGGTGTTCTAGGGTTAAAGATGCATGAACAGTGATTGCCTCTCATGTTTATCTTTCCTGTCTCTGAGTGTGCTGTAATCTGAAAGCTGAGGTTCTTTAGCTACAGCAGCATGTTGTAAATTTGCAATGCTACTCTACCCACACTGATGAGTTCAAGTGCTTTTCCCACTGCAGAGCAGCACTAGGGATGCTGTAATGCAGACACTGAGATATAACAAATGGATTTTCTGAAGACATGCAGAGTTTTGTTCCTGACAGGACGTTCCTGTTCACTTTCATGTGCCAGAAGAGGCTGTGAGGAAAGTGTATGAGAAAAAACAAGGCATCTACAGTAGTCATCAACAGGTAGAGCAATACAAATATTTTTAAAAGCTGGACATTTTATGTGGTTTGCATAAAACATTTGTAAAATTGTTATGCGATCTGCATTGCAACTGCAAAATGAAAAACTAAAGATAAAGTGGCCTGCCCAAAGATATTGAATAGCAGATGGTTTTCCAATTTTTTTGTTTGCAAAAAGTTTTTTTCCCAGCTATGACTCAGCTATTTACATCAATAATGAAAGTTTCATTGCTTCCAACTGTGACACTTTACAACCCCACCACCTCATACAAAGCCCTTTTATGGGCAAGAAAACATACAGAACAATGGATAGATTCAGGTATTTATTCAAGACAACTGTGTCCATTTCTCATTTACCATTTCTGTCTCCAGTGTTCAGAGAATCACAATTCATTTGCCACATATTCAGGCAAATGAAATTAGAAGACTGAACATGTGACTCGTTTTAGTTTAAGAAGGGACTCGGTCGTACTGGTTATTTTAATTTGTGTGGGGTTACTGAAACACATCTGCAAATAAACAATTGCTAGTATGAACACTGAGGACTGAAGCGTATTCTCAGCAAGAATAAAAAAACAGCATGTCTGAAGCAGAACCAATCAGTCACCACCTGGATGCCTAACTCACCAATCACACGTTTTGCCAGTTTCACTAGTTAGGATGACGAATGCACAAAACAAAAAATATAGCAAATCTTCAGCTGTTCTGTACCTAAACACTTGTAGCTCCTACCAGTAGTTTGAATTAGATTAATTCGGCATTGAGATGACACAACCTCTGAAGCAGTAAGAACATATTTTCTCTTTTATTTACATTCCTTTTCAAATGTTAACATTTCTCTATATTTCATCAGGTCTGCATTTTAATTAAAATAAATGGCACAAGTAAAACATATGTAGACAAAAGTTTATTTACACCATACAACATTTTAAATATTTTATACAGGGCTGCAGTCAAGAAAGCTTATTGAAGCTTTCAAGCGAAATCTGCAGTAATAAAGATGTGAAATATATTATTCATATAAAAGTGAGTATTACCTTTATTGCATTTAAAGCAATGAAGAATGTAGCTCAACAAACATTCATTTAAATGACAGAAAAAACCTTTGCCTTTTTATATTATAAAGTAAAAAGTGTAGTAATGGCCAAACAGACTGTTATAAACTTTTAAAAACCTGCATAAATATATACATTGTGCTTCAGGGTAAAGTTCCTTAAAAACTGAACCCAATGAAGCTGTAACAACAGGAGCTGTTGCTTGAGGTTTCATCTAGAAATATTACCTTACCAATTCATTCCACAGGTACTTAAACACATGATGGTAAATATTGTACACCTGGTAGCCCCACTAAGTACACTAGTGAGAATACAAAAGAACACTGACATTTACGTATGGCACATTATGCCCCTGCCATATTCCTGTAGTCCAGATATGTATGCCAGGCTGCAAAAAGTCTTTTGTGTTGTCAGTGCAAACAATTCCACTGCCCTGCTTTCAAACCTCTGTCTGAAAATCACCTTCTTGCACATCTAAAGGCAAACTCACACACTTCTCCCACTCTGCTGGTGTCATTTCTAGTGAATCCTTTGCATCTGTTTCTAATACATTCATTGTGGCGTAATTCTGGTATTCACAAGGTGCATTGTAGCTTTCCCACGGGTGCTTGTTCGGTGTTGGCTTGTCCTGCAAAAAGCAGCAGAAAGGGGCAACATTAACGATGTCGGACGGTGCTCCCTGTCGTAATGTGGACAGTAAGGTTGGACTCAGTCTTGTGCCAATGCTTTCCCCATTTGTTTCCGTTAAGAAAATGTAACACTCTTTACAGAAAGAAAACAAAGATGCTGCAACCTGCATGAATGCATTAAAGATGCTAATCGTGTCCACACATAGTTTTGCTGCAGAGTTCTTCAGAAAAAAAACAAAAAAAAAAAGACATGGCTATCAGTTCTGTTTCAAATGCCCTTGCAGTGGTTACTAAGCAACAGGCTCTAAATTACATTTTCCGAAAGACTGATTGAAATGTGAGAGAAAAGGACTAGGCACAGTCCTAAGAGTAAATGAAAGCAATAATTTACACTTAGATATCATACCCTGTGCCCTGAAAGAAGATGGCATCCATAATTGTACAGTTGTTCAAAGGAGCTACAGTAGGATTTTTTCCCCGAAAGAAAGCAATTTTGTAAAACAAAATACTTGTTTACATCCAAATCCTATCTAGGGAGGTGAAATACAAAGAAACATACATTTTAGTTTTGTCTGTGAGTAAATTAAAGGGCAATAAAATAGTATTTGAGGGACTCAGGTGTCTGTAGAAAGTATCTACTTCTAAGTTGTTAAACTGGAATTGAGGATGGAGCAAAAACATGGGAGCTGCTGATTGTCTTAGCAACAGGACAAATCCGTCACATTCAGATATTTTAATGCTTCTATCTACTGTACTTCTATGTATTTTAAACTGTTAGATAATGATTTAATTAAACATGTTTTAGATAATCGCAGAATAAACAGTTGAACATAAAGACAGGAAGATAAATTACCATGATTTCAACATTTTTTGTTCAAAAACAATAAAAAAACAAGTATTTTTTTTTAATTGAAGAATTAACTTGTGAGAGTTTATCATGGAAAAACAAAATAACGGTGAAACGAGTTAATAACGTTACACTGAGGTCTGTACACATTTAAATAAACTACAGTTTAACAAGTACTGTAGCACTTTTCTCTATCCATAAAAAAGATGTCACATGAAAAAAAAACATTTTAATGCGGTTGTTTTTGAAAAGATGGTTTCATATGCAGCTGGACAGCTGTACAGCCCCTGTCACTGTGATCGCCTGCAGCTCCATATTCATGCTGTTTTACACCTTTTCAGATGCTACAATGCACCATGTTAGGTGCACATTATTGTTTGAGTGCATTAGTGAAACCACTATTAAACCCTTCAATCCCTCTGCTCTGTTGTACAAGGAATAAAGGCTGCATAGAGCAGATGCTTTAAATTGGATTTTTGTTTTTCTTCTGCCAGAAGCAGCTTCCTTCCACTCACCATACTGGCCATATTTGGTATGTCCCGAAATCGGTCCAAGGTTTGGAATTTCTGATTGAGCTCCTGGAACAGCTCCATGTGTCGTTTTCTTGTGTGCATCACTTTCTGCAATGAGAATATTTGAGAAGCTAGTAAATGCTTCTGTCTTCTAAGCTTTACAAGTGAATTTATTGTCCAAATTCCCCCTTTACCTACTGTCTTAAGCTGTAATGCACTGTGGAATTTTTTTTTCTTTTTTAGTATGACAAAAACATAACTGTAAAGGGAAGAGGTGTGCTTTGGTGTATAAGATTTACAAAAAGTAGAGGAAATCTTTCAGTCACAGTATGCAGCAGAGCAACAGACCAGTCTAAAGGAAGCACATCTGTTTTTAGGAAAGGCCACATGTACATTCAAAAGGCTGTAAGGCTTAAACACATTAAATAGCTTGTATAATTAATGATATTAATAATATAATGCATGTGATGTATATGATGAGACATTTTACGGAAATTTAAAATTTAAATTCTTTATTTGACCAGAAAAGACAATAGAAAATGAATTCTTGTTTAAAATTAAAATGTGAAAACCTATTTGTTGAACTACTATAGGGTTTATGCCTGTAGTTAATGGATTTGTACTAGTAACCCTTGATGCTTTCTATGTACTTTGTAATTAATTAGGCTTTTAATTTATAAATTAGCTACAGTACATATTTTCCTTTTTTTTAAGTGTAGAGACTACTGATAAATAACCTGACACTAAAATGTTTTCCCTAAGATTTTCAAGACTTTTGATAAATCTTCTGTTTCAGTTATTTTGTTATATGGAATTTTCAGCATAACAAACAGTTCTGTAATATTATAACCAGACAACAGCAGATCAGGAAGTAAGCTTTCAATTATGACTGAATTGCATGTTTTCAAGGGCAAAATAATCTGTGTAACTCTTGAGAGAGTGGTCATTCTCTGTGTCACATTTCTCTGTTTCTATCTATCAGGAAATTGCAAACTACATTAGATGCCAGTCTGATTAGAGAGGTCTGTCCTGCTCACGTCTTTTAAAGAGACACTGTGTGTTTCTGAAGTCATCTCTCCTAACCAGCTACTTAATAAATCTGAGGTGTGGCTTTCGTGAGCCTGTGACCCCAATCACCAAGTTGCCTTTTATTAACATACTATATAGTGGAAACCTTTCATCATTATTTTGGTTAAATGAATATTTAAATGTCTTTCATAGGACTACACGTCTAATAGTTATCACTTACTTCAAAGTCCAGATCTGAGTAACGTGACTTTCTTCTCTGTTAAAACAAAAAAGAACATATTATATACAGTAACTTCTTGTGCACAGGAAAATACATTTCCCATCTGTTCTCTCAGAAATTTTTACAAAATGGGATTAAATTTCTAAATAAAAATCCACAGAACAGTCCTTTCGGGTTATTGCTTAATGATGAACACTTTCAGATAATGTATCTTAATTCAAAATTAAGCTGTTAATTACCTCCAAAGAGCTCATAGATATTGTAGAACCGGTTTCACTTCTCGACAATCCTGTATTTTCTTCAATTTCTGCTAGAAAGTTTTTTACTGCAGTTCTAGGTTCAAACTGTATGTTTTGCATGTGTTCCTGTGCTGCGAACTGCTGATCTAAATTCACATTGATGTGATCCATTCCAGGTGGGTTGATATTGAAATCAGGGTTTACTTTATAGTGCATTAACCTTTCATGCTGCAAGGAGTCCATGCCAATATTTAATTTACTTTCATCTTTCATGTGGGGCTGAACATTGCCAGACCCTCTTGGCATCACAATGTAGTCACTCTCCAACATCTGGCCCTGTGGGTGAAGCATCTCTGTATCTCCTGCCCTCAGGTTTTCATCAGTGCATAAATAGACAGTTCGCCTCATGTCACTGTTGTTATCGTTAATGCACTGGTCACTCAGTTCACTCATTCCAATGGGCATGTGCAGCCCGGATGGTTGCTTCATCATGACTTTGGACATAATGTTTCCTGGCAATGTGGAGTAGCTCATGGCTTCAGGGCCTTTTTCCTCTTCATCATTTAGGGAAATCCGTGAAAGAGTTCCTGTTATGGTGGCAGCTCTGCAGGACCCCATGTCTTTGTGAAGAGCTTATAGTGAAGAAGAAGAAAAAAGATTACTGAATTAGAAGTTAAAAACCTGTATAGACTGATATTTTTTCATAAGCTAGTGATATCATAACACTTCATGAGTACGTATAATACTGGAACTAACCTTAATATACAGTACTGTACACACAGACTCATACAAAAATAAAAAAGAGTGATGCTCAAAGCTTAGACCATTTCTCCTTGAAGTCTGTATAAGATATAGTCTGATTTTTTGTTGTGGGTTAAAAGGAGAAACACCAGTCTTGGGTCCTGTGGTGGTTCCATTTATTTTAAAATGATACTCTGTTCCCAGCATACTTACAGATATAGTGCTTTACAGTGGAGGTGCCCTAACAGTGTTTTCTTGTTTAAATCATTCCCAAGTCCAATGGAAACTACACTATTATAAACTAGAATAAACTATTCAGAACTATGTCTCAAATACACAGACAAGGTGGTTAAACTGGCTGAAATCCATCTGTTTGTGAATATTGCAGGGAGGGCTTGAAGTACAGAAAGAATGTTAAAAGGTAAATTCGAGACCAAAATGATTTAAATGGGTTTTGTTCACAGCAGAAACTATATTGCCTCTTTGCTTTGTTGTGCATTATGGTTGATGCAAAAAAGAAATCAGAGAGAAATAAAGGTTCTGCAATGGTCTTGTTTAGAGTATTATGGTTCACTGTGGTAAAGTGTTATGCTAGATGCTTGATAATCTTCCTTCTGTTCCTCAAGGAGAGACTAGAAGTGCTGCACACAAGACAGTAGTGATGTGATAAAAACACGAGAGTTTGTGCTCATTGGCAGGATACAGAATAATTGATGACTGACCTCTGGTGACCTTAAACCTTTTATAGTTACTGGTATGAACTGAGATTTGAAAATTTAAAACAGGATGAATAAGAAAAAATCTCCTTAAACTGTCATTACCCCTACTCATCAGCTGACACTGATTACACATTTACTGCACATACTGTACGTATTCAAAAACAATTTTCATCTCAGCAAAAGCACACTTCTGAATTTTAACTCACTCATGTCTTTCAATTTATGGGCAATTTTCATATTTCAGTGAAAGTGAAATATGGCATTTTCCATGGATAAAAAAATAGAAATGATGAGGAAGCAAAGGCATAGTCTGAACAATTAGGTGTTGTTTCACAAATACTGTATGATGAACTAACCCCAGTCCCTACAGGACAAATAAACCAGCATGTGAAGAGATTACAATGGATGTTGTAATTATGGGGATATTAGACAAGATCCATAATGAAATTTACATGGAAAGTCTGGTTTCTTGAGAATATGAGATGAGATTTCTTGAGATATGTGCATTTTATTGATTAGTTCTACCAGCATGTCAAATTCCAGATGGTTGAATTCTCACTGCGGAGGGTGACAAAGAAACACGACAGCTATACAGCAAAGAAGCATCAATATTTGTTCACCTCGACAAAATAAAAACACACCGTACCTAACTCTAATTCTCCATTATTGATTACTTTCATTTTTTACCCAGAATATGTCAGCAGCTTATCATCTGTAAGGCTTCCAGTAAAGTACCATATTTACTGTATAGCTGGATTAGGACTGTGGTTTAAATAACCATCCAAAAAGCAAGACTGTGTAGCTAAAGACATGAATAAAAATTGACTGTGGAAATGCATACCCATAGTTTTTTCACAAATATTCCAAGCATTGTATTCACTTTCAATGTTTTTAATGGTTCCCACAGTTTGCATCAGTCTATATTACAATTTACGCTTTTCCAATGTTGTATCATTGTAAACTGGTTGAAGGAAATATTACATTAGCTGTTTTACCTTGTGCTTAGTAAAGTTCAAAGTCTCACCTGTAATATCATAAGACTTAATGTGCACACTTTTCACACTTTGCCTATTTGCAAAATGCTACTGCTTTGACCATTTAGGAGCTGTTGAGATTTTCAATTAAAGCGTATTTAAAAAATATTAATACATACAAAACAAAGATAGGCTTCTGTGCCTTTAATTCAGGATCTTCTTTTAAAGCCATAAAAACTCCAGCATAATTTCTAACTTGTTCTCCTTGCTCTGTCTCTTCACTGAACTGCAGTTGTAGTTCTACTATATATACAAGCTACTTACTACAGGAAACTAATGCACAATTAACAAACAAATCATTCAAACACAGAGCTTACAACCAAAATTAACCAACTAGAATGGGAACTGAGAATAGATTTCTCCCTAGACAGGCTCCTTATATAGCTACAGTAGTAACTTCTAGGCCAAGAATTAGGTCGTGTGCTGTATGCCACATGCCCTAAACTTCCCAAAGCAAATACCTAATGAAGCAGCAACAGAACACTATGGGTTAGAGTACATTACAGTCAGTTCTACAGAATGGTCATTATACCAGCTAATACAAAGTTCCCGATTACCAAACCTTCTTACAAGAAGGAACTCATGAGTTGTAACACCACAATGCAGACCAAACTATATTTCTGGAAATTTCGATGATAATTAAAAATGTAATTATTTACAATTTATCAAACCAAATAACAATAAAACTTCAAAAATATGTATTTTATTATATAGAAGAAGAGGTAGAGTGTGTACCAAGTTGGATCAGTTCCTTACTCTAATAAAAAGGTTTTAAAGTAGTTTAAGTATTCAGTGAAGAATTTGATATAACTTGGTATTTCAATAAAAAGTATTTTGTTGTGATCATAGTAGATGACAAACCACTGTAGCAGTAGCTTTGAGTGGTCTTCACAGAGTACATACAGTTCCCTCCCAAAATACTGGGACAGCAAAGTCAAAACTGTTATTTTTGTTTTGCAGTCAAGCAATTTTTATTTTTGAGGTTAATAGGAATGATAAGTACAATATAATATACATTTTATTTTTGGGTACTTCCATGCATATAATTGATTATACTAATAAAAACACATGTGTTGAGGTGTTTTCAACTGACCACAAGGATAAGGACACACTGACATTAAGCAGATTTTGAAGTGTAAAAGTCTGTATTTCAGCTGTCTATCCCTTTGAGGCTGTACCTACATGACACATGTGACCCACTGAGCTCACCAAACTCAGAAATATTTCAGATGCTTTGCCAAGTCTTTGACACAGTCACTTTGAGTTCTTGCCTATTCTTGACTTCATCAGTATGTAAAATACATGTTCAGTTCAGTTTAAGTCTGGAGATTGACGTGTTCTTTATTGTTCCGTCTAAGGCTCCAAGTATGATGCATAATGTGTATTTGTAACATTTTCTTCATAAGCAGCCAAAATGTTTCCATTAATATCCAAATTAATTCAGCTGCTGCCATCATTAGTAACATCATCAATAAAGATGAGTGAAAACAATTACATTTTATATTAGTACACATTGTACTGTATGTTGTACAATTTCTGCTGCTTATTTATTTTTGAGATTTGGAAGTCATGTAGAAAACCTCCCAAACATTCAGATAACTACCATTTGAAATGAAAAATAAGCCATGGGATGCCTTTGACAAATTAATTCAACAGTAGGTGTATCAGTAAGTAGTATAAAGAAGCTTTCTAGTCAGGAACTGTGTTTTACCTATTGCTTCTTTTCTTACAAAAACATACAGAAGAGCATTTCATTTTCAAGATCATTAAACCTGGCATAAGTACTCTGGGAAACTATTAAATGTTCTTAAATGCACGACCAGTTCCTGCAGCACATAGGGTATTATGCTGAGCTCCAGCTGGTGTGACAGGGCTGTGAATCAGAATAGTTTTAAGCTTAATGAATATTCCAAAATGATGGCAATTACATATTATTAAAGGAATTCAGTAGTTCAGGGAATATTAAACACAAATCATACCCTTAGTCTTTTAATTGAAATGTTCAGTGATGGAAATATTGTTTCTTATAACATGGAAGAAAACAAGAATCCACATTGAAACATATAAATGTTACTTAAGCAACATTTGTAAATGTTACGGCATGAAACATTTTTTTCCAGTTAGTTTGATTAATTCATTCTGTGCCTTTGGTGATCTAATTCAGGGGTCTCTTCTCCTGGCTTAGGAGGGCTGGTGTGCCTGTTGGTTTTCTAGATCTCCTTAAAGCACCAGCAAGGGAATTAATCCAGTAATGAACTCATTTAGGTCATTAAGAGCTGAGATGGGCTGAAAAGCTGAAGAAACACACAAGCCCTCCTAAACCAGAACTGGAGATTACTTATCTAATGGAATTAATGATTTTCATTAAAAGCAAGGACTTACTAAAGTTTCTTTTTCCATTTTTTTGTGTGCTTAAATTACTTCTGGATCATGAAGTTCTTAGTTTTCAGTAAGAGCTGAATGTCACAGTATATTTACTGCCTACTAAATAGCACAAACTACACAATAGTTTATTTGATTATTTTGTTCAAACCAGATCTGAAAACTGATGCTTGAAAACAATGAAACACAGTATTTCAAATCTTCAAGATAGTTCTGGACTATAACTGTTTTCCACTGTAAATATACAAACAGCTATAATAATTTTTTGCATCTTATACCCTTTACAAGTATAGTAATGAAAATATATGATATTTTAATTCAAGATTATTCCCCCAACTGCCCAGCTGAATCCTTTGACGCAGCAAGTTAATAAAATAATTATAGAGGATATCAAGAAGGACAAACAGCATTTTCTCACTTTTAAAGAGCTACACCATATTAATCCTGATCCAAGGTGACATTTTCAGCCATGACTGTAGCTGAACACAGGAAATTGACAATTATATACAAATAAATTGTGTCTGGCAAAATATTTAAAACTAAAAAAAAGATGAAAAAGAGGAAGAAATAATAAAAAAGATATACAGAGGAGGTATAATGACTGGAACGAAACCTCTTCTACATTCAGTGACTGTTTGACCGAAGAGGTTGCAGGCTTACTGAGAAATCACCATAGCGACAAGAATGAGCCACTCTGCTCTACAGCTGCACACCAATAAGGATAAAGAGAATAATGGTGCAGTTGGATTTTGATAACAATAAACTGCAGGTTTTATTACAGATAAACCATGCTGTTTTATAGTGTATCTAACTGTTCATTCTGTTTACTTGACCAGTTCATTTAGGCTGAGAAATTGGTCTGCATTCTCGGAAAAAAAATCTAACACGACAGACATTATGGAAACCTTGTAAACAGAGACTAAAAACTGAACTTATTGTGCTTTAGACTGAGAACAGTTCTTCACACACCTACTTTGTAAAATTTCTGCTTTTTGGTGTTTAAAGACTTTCTTGTTCTTTTTGTTTTTAAATTTCACACAAATATAAATGTATTCACTCACACTGAGTTTTTATATGAAGCTACACACAGGCGATTCGTAGTATTACCGGCAAATGTTTTGGAGCAGGTTTTTGTAACACTGCAAAGAAATGTAATATTCTATACATTGCTTCGAACAAATTAATACAATTTAATGGATTGACTTTAATGGTATTTGAAACCTGCTTTAAAGAGCTCATCATTAATTAAAAACATCTAATCCTTACCTGACCGACAAGCGATATCCACATCTTTTTCAAAGTCTGTCTGTTGGAAGATAAATATAATCATTAGAAGTGTACACTCTCCTGCTTCACTGGTCAGACAGCTGTATTTTAAAAGTTTGGTAAGATACCTTGTTGGAAAGTTTTTTTTGACAAATTTGCATACTATAGTTGCATTATTTTTCTACTATTACTGTTGGATTACATTTATCATTTTTTTCTTTTCCACAGAACACAAGATTATGTACAATTCACACAGTCTGACAAATTAATATTGCAATTGCTTAAATCTTTAATTAGTTAATTTTAACAACTAAATATACAATATAAAATTGTGATCACAGAATCGTAACACTAATCTGTGGAGCAAAAGGATATCTAGTAAATTAGCATATTGAACTACTATGTTACAATGTATCTCCAATTCCATTAATGTGAAACCATAAGAGAAAAATTCGAATATGATTAGCAGATAGTAATGGCCATAAGCCTGTGTAATATCTTGTGATTAAGAGATTGGCATCTCATTTCAAAGGCCATTTAAATAACATTACATTATTAAAAAGTGAGTGAGGATGTATGACAAAAATATGATGAATAACTTCAATCAAACTGTAGTTTAGACATTAGCATAAATGACTGAGAAAACAGACTAAAACTAGGTTTATTTTTATTGGAGCAGCATATAAATAGCTGTCAATTACCATTCACACAAGTGTTACAGTATGTATAAAAGATTTTTTAAAAGATATAAAACCCTTAGAAAAAAATTCTTAACCTGAAGGTATAGTTTCAGTTTGAGCAAAAGCTATGGATACATTAAGGAAAGAGATCAATATAAGATCAAGGTCAAAGGAACAACAGTGAAAAAATCGGTAGCTCATTAATTAATGTTGTAATGACATGACAGCTGCTTTAAAGCAGTACTGAATTTGAACTTTCTAAAAACATTGTGTTTCTCTTCATTCCCCTACGAACATATTTTTCTCTGAGAGAAGGAAATGTACTTGACTGAGCAGGCGCCGTCAGACCACCCTGTGCTGTCAGCTCTGTCAGCTGTGCAGGGTGAGTAAGGCAGCTCTGGGCTGCTCTCCCTCCACTCCCAAGGACATTGCCAGTGGACAGTTGAAAGCTGCTTGCAGATTCAATCCTGGGATTCCAGGTTCTGCCTTTGGTGTCAAATCTTTCTGACTTGGAGCTACTTGTAAACTGAACCAGATCTTGACCTTCCTCCCAGTCACAAAGTGCACACCTGGTGGCTACTTTAGTCCAGCACAGGCTTCTCCCTTTACCTTAATGGAAACTCACTATTAGATTTTAAATATGACTTTCAGACTGTAATATTTTGATTAATCTGGAAAAGCGAGAAAGTATTCTCTGTCACTGTTATTATCTCTATTAAAATACTACTCTCTTTTCTTTGTTTTGATTGGAAAACTGCAAAATCCAGTAAATGTGTTTGCTCTGATTTGAAAATGGTGAAATCCAGTAAGTTAGTAAATAAAATTAAAGAAAATCCTTACCATTATCTGTGCATGGCCATTTGGAAATGTGCCAGTAGTGTCAACATTGATTGGATCCTGACAGTTCCTGAGTCTGCATCGAAAAGCATCTTGAACCTGACATGAGATCATTTCTTTTAAGCAGATGGAATGTTGGTGATCCTTCAGTGCATCTGCTTATTTGTAACTAGTTATTTCTAACAACTAGATATCATAATTTACTGGTAAACAGCAAAAACAAAATTGCAACATTAAAGGGGAACTGCACTACTATTTTAGGGGCTAGAAAGAATCAGCATTGATTCTTGCATTTCAAACCAAAATAAAAGTACACAGTAACAAAATCGATGAAATTTCCAGGTATATGCAGATCCATGCTCTGTGATTCAGAATGAGGCAACAAAACTTCCGGTGACATGTTGCGGCCTTATTACATTATAAACAAGCAGGCTTCTCTTTTAATCCAATAGAAATATTGCCTTTGATTTCAAGACAGTTTTACCAACAAATACTACCTGTTCACTCTGTCTGTAGATCACAGAACATTTCTACAGTGAAATGTCTGCTGCACAACCTTCTTATTCGCTCTACATCACAGTACATTACTCAGTACAATGACTAGTGAGCAGGAAGGGCAGCATCTTATCGCAATTTATTTTCGCAAAGTTCACAATTTTGTGCTTAATTAAAAATTGGCATAATATTTCTATAATGTCAATGAATTTAATTTGTTACCGATGATGATCGGTCTAAGATGGTTGTACTGTAGTTCCCCTTTAAATTGCATTGCATTTAAAAGTTAATGGTAGTTTCAGACATTTTTTATTTCAACACTAGATATTGATATGCATGGACAGTCTATATAAAGCTAAAAATAAACAGAAGCTGATAATATGTTGTACGGTGATACAGTGTGCAAGTTCATAAAAGGGAGAGAGCTGGGGTGGAGAGTTTACAGTACTCCTCAACAGTTTTATTTCTAAGACTTTAGCAATTTAGTTGAGTAAAATAATAATAGTAAGTGATAGCTCTGGAAATAAAGTGCTGGTTTCTCCAGAAACAAATGAACTCGGGTAAATCTGTCTAGCTAGAATGGGGAAGCCCCAGCAAAAGAGATTTACAGTGCCTACATATTTGTCTGGCTGGTGAGGTGCATCTGTGAAGGAATAGTATCACTGAAGTTTCTTTTTTTCATCCATACCTCTCTTCTGAGAATACAGTGGACCATCACAATGACAAATCCTTGTAATGAATCAAACACTGCAAAGAGAATCTGGAACAGTATGGATCGTTTATCTGTCATTGCCAAAACTGCTGACATCCAGGTTAGAGCCAGGAGTGGCAGAACTACACATGAACTCCACAGGGAAGCCCTGAGCACACACAGAGAGAAAAAGTGTTTCAGAAACTGTTTTGTGGTCTGTAGTGTACAGTTAAAGAAATCAAATGCAGAGACATGTACCTTACAATTGCTGCAACAGAAATGTACAATCTCTGTTAACACCAACTATTCAGCTCACGTTTGGAATGTATTGGTATCAAAAACATTTTCAGTATTTACACACCAACAAAAATATTTTGGAAAATACAAGTACCTATACCTATAGTTTGTTACAATATTTAATGGACACGTGAAAACACATGTGAATTTATATAAGCCAGGCATTCTAGTCACAGCTTTCCCCACCATTTATCTGCCCTGTAGCATTACTGACTAATTCCAGTGCTGATGAACCCTTACATAGCATTGCTGGCAGTAGTAGCAGATAGAGCTGTAGTTGATACAACTCCACATTTGGCACATTTGAGAGCTAATCCGGTGTGGGGCTCACTCATCTGCCTGCGAACAAGACAAAACAACGTGTTGGCAAACTGTCATTTGAAGTTAAGGTCCCACAACAGATTGTAAATATTAGCAGGCAGATTCAATAAGAAGCTGTTAAGTATTCTCATCATGAACTCATTCTGCCTCTAGAAGAAGCAAAGCTATTGATACTATATTTCCCACTCAGAGCTTAAGGCATCTTCCTCATTTCCATTTAAAAAAGGAAATAGATCAAAAAGTGCACAACAGGTTTAAAAAAGAAAATGGCTGTGTAATCCCCTATTTATTCCATTACATGCCATCTACTCACCCTGTTCGGTGTTTCAATTTTTTGTCTAAGATTCCATCTCTGGAAACAAGTTTATTGAACACCAGTATGCCAATGACCATATTTACCTGCAAAACCCAAAAAAGATACAGTACATATCATAATATTATAAAACACTAGTATAAATACGGCAGGGAATGGGGTAAATACAGTATAATCTCAAGATATCTACAGTCCCTGTTGAATGAAGTAATTTGGTTAATAAAATCATAAATCATTTATTTTTATTTTATCAAAATAAAAGCTTCTTTATTAACTTCTATTTATTGTAAATGAATTAAGACAGCAACAAATAAATGAAACCTCAAGAAATGAAGAGCAGAAAAGAGGCTAAGAGGCGTGTGCAACTTTGTCAGGTAATTCTCTGGCATTACTGATTTGTGTATGCTTGTGGTTGCTCCTTTTGAAACCTCCCTTCACTAGCTAATATAAAGCTAATATAAAGAATCAATAAACCAGAAATGTTCATGCATAAGCATGTTAAAATGCTCTGGTGCAGTAATGTCAAAGGTACTATCAGGTTCAACATATCCATGTGGGTAACAAGTCCTTTCTCAGGCAAAACTGGCAGTGAACTTGCTCGCCACTTACAATAAGCAAGGTTTGGAATTAACATCTCACAAGTCCCAGTCGTCTATAAACTGCTTCTAAGCTGCTATTTTATAAACTGCTGTTTCTAAATTTAAAAAAAACTTTTTTGTCTTGTATTACAGGTCTAAGAATATTTAAAGAAAACTGAATAGAAAAACATTCTTATTTTAAAACTACAATCTAAAAATAACACAGTTCATTCTGTTTCAAAATGAAATTTTATATTCATAAAGGCAATTGTTTGATAGCACTAAGGAAAAAAGAGGCATCAACAACTCCAAACATTAGCTTTGATGCCTATTCTCCACTACAAGGACTAATGAAATTGCATTACATGGCTAAGGACCAGATCTAAACTAGATGTTGTTTATATCAATTTTGAAAATATTGCTGACCTAGTAATAGGTAAAAAGTTGTAAATAACAGGAAAAATAACCGTAAACCGTAATATTCACATGTGTTAAATCACCTACTGAAGAAATACTCAAAGTTAACCAAAGTAGCTACTGAAAAATCAACCACTATATTACTTACTCAGATACCACAAATACGTTCTGGGACCCTGAGATGAAGTTGAACAACTGAGTTTATTGAATGCAAGGAACAATATGATCAAAGAATTGTTTAAAGATTTAGGTACAAAGCTCCAGTTTATATATCAAACTTCAGCCATTTCTGAAGCAAATTGTAACTATGGTAATGGCGGGAGGTCACCTGTGTTTGGACATTCCCAAGACCTTGAACACTTTGAATGGCCGGGTCTTATCTTTCCTAAGTTAGGGAGTCTCTATCTGGCACTTGGAATCTCTTATCAGTTACAGTAACTCCCATACTCTGACATAAATCAAAAGTGCTTAAGCATGGAATGTCTTTGTGCACAAAGAAATCAGTTAACCCTTTTTTCACATCTCATATCTTTCTTCACCACCCACAATGAAGTCATCTTCCAGTGTAGAAGTATTACACTAGAGCTTTGAGCAACCAACCTGAACATCTGACCTGTATGTTTATTGTGCTGTTAATGCAGTCTAGGTCACTACTTCATGCTTCCCTCCAGGAATATAAAGTGTATATATAATTCCTTGTAGCTTCAAGTTAAAATAGTAACAACTTATTGAATTATTGTATCTTTCTAGATTCAAATATTTAATTTCCTCATAGGCATTGACAAAGTCAATCAATGGACTATTTTTTTCAGATTCTATTGTTAAAAATGTACCACAGGACACAGGAGGAAATTAAGGAGAAGCGAATTAAGAGGGGTACTTTTCTACACAAACAGCTGTTAGTGTCTGGAACAAACTACAGTACGTAGTCAACTGTCAAAGCTGACATCTGGGTTTTTCAAGATATATTTCAATCTTTGGATCAATTAGGTACCGGCAACCAAGAGAGCCAGAGGGACCAAAAGCCCTCCTCTTGTTCTGAACCTTTTGAGCAATGATCAGGACTAACCATTTGGACATTTCATATGATCACCAAATGCTAGCTCATATTTAACAAACACTTCAGAAGCAGCTAATGAAATTCAAAAATATGTAGACAAACATATCATATGTAGCCTGGACAAACATCTGGAAAACAAAATTTAATGTACACAAGTAAATAGTATTTTAATTTATGTTTACATAACAAAAACATAAACATAAATACAAACTAGGAAATAATGATCTCGAAGAGGCTAATTATGAAAAAGACTTAAGTGTCACATCATTTACAGTACATCATCAAAACAGTTTTTGGAAGCAATAAAAAGAAATTGACATGTTTACTTGTATATTTCACCTCTTACAGTACCCCATTCTTTTCTTATCCCTTATCTTATCTTGTGACATGAGCACTGAAAATCCAAGTCGCCAAGCACTTTTACTGGAATTAAAAAATGACTAGATAATTCTTTGTGAAGAATCAAGCCTGCCTTCTCAGGGATGGAACACTGGGCCTCAAGGCAGGATGAATTGAGAAATACAGTCAATACAGGACACAACAGAGGAAGAAAAAGATAGGAGAAGAATCAGCACAGTGAGAGGGCTCCCGATTTGGAAGATCAGATAATATACAACTTCCAGGTAATTTAAACACTGAAGAATTTTAAAGTAAAAGACTGTTGCCTTATGGTTGAGAAAAACATATTTCATATTTGTGGTATCTAAATTGTATTACTGCTTTAGTGATGCACTGTTTGGAATGGAGAAAGAGGTTTCATTCATTTGGCATCAGTTATGGGGAGTAATTTAGTCCTGAGTGGATTTTATTTGATAAGATACACATTCCCTTTTTATCCCATATATATTTAGGGAAATGTACATATAGTATATTTATATATTATATTTACTGTATATAAATTCTTTCCCTATTTATGCTTTGGTTAAAGGGTGAGATCTGTTTTTCTGTTTCATTCCAAGGCAAGGCTCTGAAACTTATGTGTTTTGATGTTTGATGTTGAAATAAATATAGTCTTCTGAAGTTTGTTGGCTGGTTTATTACCAAACTGCCAGAGAACAAGAAGCCATATAATTTTACATAAATTGCATCAAAAATGTCTAAAATGATTTGATATGACTGTCCCATCTGGATGAGCAGTTATTTCATTATACAGTATGTTATTATAATATGTAGTCAATGTTGAAAAATAAAAATGTACTCAAGTGTATGAAATATACAATAAAAGACAAACTATATGAAGACAAACCAAGAAAAAGTAGTCAAAAGGTGTGTTTGTGTCCGTGACTGAAAAAATACATCAAACTATATTAAACAAAACTTTCTGACAAGACTGAATATATAATTACCAGAACAACTGCAGCAGCAGGTCCCACAAACGCATATAAAAGACCTCCTTCAAGAGACAACCAGCAGCTGGAAAGAACACAAGGCATCAACAACCTTCTCATAAAAATTAACACCAAGAATTAAATTAATGGTGCAGGGACCAAGTATATTATACAGTTTTACTATAATCTACTATCTGGGGGACAGTGCCATATGGTCTAGTTCTACATGAAAAGGTTTACAAGAGACCACATTGCTGACAAAACGTATTGAATACATTCCTATTTAACAAGGACACAAATAACAAGAGATTAGGGACTGTAAAACACACAGAAAAGTTGCTTTAATAGAACTTGAATAGAGATACCTTCCTGACTTTCTACAAGACTATAAAATCTTGTGTTTTTCTACCACCAGCTCTTCAGCTTTATTTAAAGAGCTGGCTGTCAGCTGCAATGACTAGCAATAAAAGATGAGGGAAGTCAATGAGTGCAGAGGCAGAGCGTTTCAGTCAATGACTCTACTCCTTTAAGTTCTTTCTGGCTCCAACTAAAAAATTTTCACTTTTCAATGTTCTATCAGAACCTGTTCTTCTTGCAGGGTTTTAAATATCTTCAACTATTAGTCATTTAACACTTATGAATTTAAAAAAAATTCTAAACCAATAGCTCCATGGGCCTAAAAGAAGCCTTTTGACAGTTCAATAATTATTCTCTCATGAGACACATGGGAGATGCAAGTATCTTCTTGTATCAAATATTAGTCAATCCATTAGAATAGTAAGTTTCCAGAATAAATGAGTGTTATATACATTTTCAAGGTGTATCATAGACAAAGTGACAAAAGTAGAGTTCTGATTATATGTACAGTATAAATTAGTGAATAGCCTTGTTTTAGACAACTGCAAATCAAAATCAAAAGCAATGCTTTAGCAATATATTATGCTGAGCCTTGAAATCTTATACAGTATACAGTATACTGTATTTATATATATAAAGTGAACTTACTATTGAGGAGTGCCATAGCCTTTTGCTTTTGTAAATCCCATTGAAATGGCAACGACTAATGCTGGTAATCCTGAAAAATAATTATTTTGTTGTTAGACAGAGAGTTCAGACAGGAAGCTTTTATCTCAGACATCAGGAGCTCTTTCAATCCATATACTGTTGACACAAATGGTCAAAAATCCTGGCATGAAGTTTTAATTTTAACCAGGCCTCCAGATTTCAGGTCATTACACAAAGTAGCAAACATATTCACTATGACAAGGGAAGTGCAGTACTGTGCACCTACACAGTGCAGCATAAAGAGTACAACAGCTATTCACGTCCACTGGAAAGGCAAGATAATGGCAACACTGAAGGAAAAACGACTGGTGCAAGTGTGTGCGTGTCTGTGTAGCCTGCCCTGCCATGGATGGTGTCCCTTCCTGGGTGTACTCTGCCTGGCACCCGTTGCTTGCCAGGACTGGCTCCCCCATGACCCTATATTGAATAAAGTGGTTAGAAAATGGATGGATGGATAATGCCTATTAAAAATGCCCTTTTGTGAAGCTTGCCTTACTCTCTAATGGCAATTTGTGCATGGTGTGTTAAGTATTATATTTAATATCAATCCAAGTGGGTAGAATTGCACTTTTACTGCATATATTTTTCTCTGAGCAGAATACATTTTAACTGCATTCCAGTTTATCTGTTCCCAGCAACCACATGGTCTAAGCCCCATTGTTAACTACACTTCAGTAGAAATTAGCAGATGAACATAAGCTACTATTCTACAATGATCTACTGCCTGTCTCTCTTTGTCTGCCTAAGTGTGTATTTTTCTGTGTGCCTCAGAGGGCTACAAGCACAAATAAGACCTTTATGTTGCTAGGCAACGAGAAAAGTGATTCAGATCTCCAAGTGATCATTTAAATTTGCACAAAAGTTCTACAGTGTTTTTAACAGATGCATCTTTATGCATTGTGGTAAGGAATAGGAAAGAAAGGGTAGACAAAGTGCTATGAATTTTTGTAGCAATCCCTTGACCCTTGAGTGTGTCTCTATTGTTGCACAATCCATTAAATATGGCTCCTATCATGGTGTTCAGAAGATGGATGCAATAGGTGGGGTGTTTCAAATATAATTTTCTTTGAAACACCAATTTTCTTTGAAACACACGTGACCCAGAAGATAATTTAAAGTACTGAAAAAAGAACAGTAGTTTCATCCTGACTGTTTTTCCTAGTGAATATGGAAAGTGAGAAGGATCAATAAAAAACTTCAAAGGAGTTGTGCTATGGTATGGTTTTTACTCTTCGTGGAATAGCATAAAAGCTAAAATAATAAGCACAGCCATCACACAACGACACTAACAGAAGCAAACAGAAGCAAACATACAGTATAAGACTGAAAATGCATTACAAATGAATGCGGGTCTGCCTTTTTCTTGCTGGACTGATTGAAGTGAACAACAAACGTTCTCTTGTTTTTTGATATTATACGTTTGCAGAAAAGACTGCCTTTTGGATTTCATAACATTTCTACTTCAAATCAGAATATTTTCTCTGATACTTTCTCAGTGGCTGAAAATGTTAAAATGCCCAGTCCATTTCCCTCAAAGCTAGGCACTCAAAGACTGGTCAGTAATGTTTTTCACTAGTCACATCTTACTTATTTCATGTGTCCCTATACTTTTTAAAATATGTTTCATGAAGTTGCAAACAAAAAACTTTCACACTAAATCCTGTGTCAAAGGTTTTTGCTGTCACTGAATTAGTTCACAAATGCTAATGAAGCTAAAAAATAATAGATAAAGATACACATAATGGATGCAGAAAACAACAAAATATTTATTTATATTAATTATTATTAATATTTAAGTTAAAAAAATATGGAAGTTCTAAATGGGCTGTGTGTGGAGAGAGGAAATCTGGGCCAAATTCTTCACAGGAGCCACATAATTTGCAGGTGTCTTGTAAGTGCTTTCTGCTGATGCACGACACACGATGGTTTCGCATGTGTGGCAATTAAAGCATGATGTGCTGTTTAATTTGGAATCTTTCCTATGAACCACTATCTAACAGAAGATATTCCACTACATCAGTTTTGAGAATGTGTGTGACGCAGAAGCATGATGCTGGAAGCATGCTGAGGATGTGCAATGTCTTTATCTAGCTTTCATTATACAAAAAAACATAATTGATATTTCTCAATTCTTAGATGATATCCATGATGCTCAAATATATCATTATCATTACTGTCTAGATTTCTAGATGTGTCATCAGGACTGTCCAATCTAGAAACATAGAGTTTTTTAAAAGTTTCAACTGGATTGTAAGAATAAGTATTGGAGTCCTCATGGAGAACAATACAGTTTAAATGAGGAACTGTCTGCTGATCCTTCTTTTCATTGCTTCTGGCAATTTTTTTTCAGTTTGTGATTTTACTTTTTATGCAGTGTCAGTGATATTCGCTTTTAAGTATTTTTCTTTCATTTACTGTAAGTTAATGCTGCTTTTGAAGTGAATAACGTGATTCCTCCATACCTGTGTTACACAACAGACTATTATTCTTCTCAATGGAACAAATCTTGAGTGTAAGAGAAAAGGAGGAAACTATCGTGAGAATAATGTGAAGTGTCATATTTGATTTTTATTTCTTAGTTTTCTTTACATTAAAGCTAAGTAAGACTATTGTAGGAGTAACAGCTCTAGAGGATTTTCATTAGCTCTGACTACAAATAAACTCCCTGTTCTAAGAAAGCAAGGAGCCATGTTGAAGAGACTCCAGGCACTTACCCCATCCCAGGCACAGGAATCTCTTCCGGATAAGTCGTGTCCGCACCTTTCCAGTCACAGCCATGTAAGACTGCCAAGCTTCTGTCAAAACCCAGCAGAAAGAAGCCAGGAAGAAAAAGTGCAAGAATGCTGTGGTCATGGTGCAGACACCCTGTCAATAAAGCAGAGAAAAAGAGACATATTGCTTGCATCATGATAGAAGATTCTGTTTACAGGACCCATGACATGACAGGAAACACAGAGTACAATAATATCACTGGAACATAACAGGAACCACATGAACTTGATCATCATAACACTGATTGATCGCATTCCGAGCAAATACAGTACATCAATTAAAACATAGCCCATCTACTGTAGGTACTGTATGTTCCTTCTCTTGCAGTTCATTCCTCCTATACAGCCATTTTATACAGAAAGCAGACATTTTGTGAGTGAAGCTCAGAAGTGTTTTTTTCTAAAACGAAACAGTGTTTTATATAATAGCATTTTTCATCTCCCTATTCCAGGGCCTACACAGTTCAGGCATGCTGCTAAATAAAAGCATTTTACATGACATAATTGGAGTACATAATGGAATAATAACATGCTTCCTGGGTAGAAATATGAATTCCAAATTTACATTTACGTCCTTAGATAACACCTTGAGAAAAAAAAGAAGATTTGCACCAGTTTTTTTCAATAATTTGCTTTTATAAACATCCTGCCCTTAATCTAAAATTGATCTGTAAATCTTAGAGGGACAGATTTTCAAACCGATATATGCACGTTTCCTGAGAGAAATACAGAGCATGGCCTGCCTCTCCTTAAAGACCACACCACGTTTGTGTGCTCAGGAGATTGCTAGGGCTTGTATTTGCTCACTGGTCAGTGGATGCATTTTAATGAGTTGTGTGTTACAAGGGGAAGGTTATTCAAGCATGATTTCATTAAGATAAGACCAGAGAATACAACTATATCAAGGCAGAGCAATTCAAAAAGGATTCTGATGGTGGAAGGAAATAATTTCAAGCCTGACAATTGCAGACAGCTAAATAAACTAACTGACTAAAATACAGACGAGTTTAGCCTTGAATGGATTTAATAATGAAGAGTGATGATCGTAAATAGCTTGTCTGTTCTAAACTGCAGTTAATAGATGATGAACAGTTTAAAATCCACCAGTCAAGTCATTTCCTACATGACATATTTGAAATTTAAGCTGACATGATCCAAGTAAAGAAGCACAAAGAAAGAATACTGAGCTATCAGGTCCTCCTAAAGCATCTTTGACCCTGTATAACTGTGTACTAAAAGCTTAAGCATAACTTATCCAATTAAAAATGACACTCCTTTTGAACTAGATGTAACAGTACATATTTCACTTTTTGTTAATCCTGTTAAATTAACTAGTTTCTTACCATCTTTGCTGTTTAAGGGTTCAAATATATATACTGTATATACACTCTAGACTGATTTCTGATCAAGTAATCAAGTATTTTAAATGTTTCAACACGACTCTCCACTGCTTCACCTCAGGTCATAAAGAGTATTGGACAGAGTCCACCTGCCTGCCCCCCTTGTGGTTCCCTCTCCCTGTCTGGTCTCTCTTGCTGTCTGTGGATTTCATCAGTGCTTAATGAGGAGAAGTGACTCCCATTATCTGCTCAACAATAATGAACATTCCTGAGACAACGACTCTTTTGTGAAGATCTATAACTCACAAACACAAACCTCTGCACCACCAATTAGGTAATGGCTAAGATAGCAAACTAAGAAGGCACTGGAGCATGCAGTATGTACAATTTTTTCATACATCTAAAATAGAAGGACAGTTTGCACTGTATACTTTGTTAATATAAGTTTATTTTTGGCATTCATTTTTTGGCATTTTTCATTACATTTAAGTTTTCTTTAAACTATTTACAAGCTATTGGTGTGTTTTCTGCTTTTTTGCTGTAAGAATGAGAATATAGGTGAAAATAAAAGCTTAACTGTATGTTTCCTACAATGTCCAGGATTCAGAAATGCTTAACTCCATGAGCTGCAGGAATTGGTAATACTGTACACACCATGTCTTACTAAAACCATCAGAGTAACAACACAGAGAGCACAGAGAAGAGGTTATCCAACTTTCCTGAGAAGTAGAATACAGCAGTCTGTCATGAGCACCGAACTTAAGATAACATCCCCTAACAAATGAGTCATCAGGGCCCTTTCACGCACCCTGAGTCAACAGCAGTGTGTTTTCTCCCTGGAGGTGGTGAACATTAGCCAAAGAGCAGACCAGCTCCAAGAAAAGGCAGGTGAAGCAAACTTTCCATATGAAACATTCAAAGATCTTGGAAACAAAGGAATGAGAAACATTTAGTTGATGAAAGAGAAATGGCTATGTATTAGTTTTTTAAGATTTTACCAAAGAAGAAAAAAATAAAATGTCTCATGCTAAGAAAAGTTTTAAATTAAATAATATGAATATAACAGGCAGAAGAGCTACAATTACAGTACTAAAAGCAATTAAGATAAACAAATCTCCAGACTTTAGTTGTATCCCACCTTCTTTCAAAACTGAGCTATGAATCAGGTCCTCTTAAAGCATCTTTGAAACAAGACCAAGAACCACGTAATTATAGATCAATAAGTCGTACTTTACTAGGTGTTTAGCGGAGTAAAACAAAATCGCAGGCCAATATTAAAGTAGAGCAAAATAAGTTAAATTTGACTTTGATTTTAGTTTCCCAGGTTCACAGCAGTAAACCTAAAGTCATCAGGCTGACCACAGCTTTCAGATCCTGAGTATACACTTCCATTATATTAAAGTTTACAATGATTCATCAAAAAGCTGGAATTCTGTTGCATAGCAGCAAACCAGTTAAGTCCTGGCGACAGGACAGGATAAAGCATCAGGGAGTGACAACATTCAGAGGCACAGTCTTTAATATTCTTTACATATTCTAGATGCAGTATATACTGTACACACTGTAACTGCAGAGCAAAACTGCAGTGAGGCTGCAGGCAGGAAAGTTGCTGGGTATCAGGTAGCAGCAACTCCACAAAAGAACACTGCAAGACACATTAGTTCTGTTAGTGCATTGATCTGGATGGTAAAGACTGCAAAGGAATCATGATGATGCATGTGAACTTGCCAGTTGTGTAAATGCAGAGAGGTCTCCAAGCACATGCAGACAATGATGAAGTTGTGCTATTACTGAGATACTAGGCATTTCATTGAGTTTATCTTCCACTATACTAAAAACAAATATTCTGTACAAAAAGCATAGCCAAAACCATATTAACATAGCTCTATATTAATCAATTCATTCATTTCTTACTATATCTAAAGTAATATTGTTTATATTGTTATATCCTGTTATTTCCCACTATTATCTTACCACATAGCCCTGAAATTTGCATTTACCCTACTGTATATAGTTTTGGAATTCAGTTCTCCTATTTCAGCACTTAAGCCCACGGACTTCTTCCAGGAACAATTTAGACAAGAGTGATGTCACAGGCGCAACAGTACTGTGTGTGAGAGATATACAAATGTACATTACATGCTCTTTGGGGAAAGTCATACTGGCATTGAGCCCCACTGACATCTTGCTCCAAATCAGGGCTAGTTTTAAATATACGCCAGTAGAGGAGGGGTGGAACTGAAATAACTTTCCTATGAAATTCTCCCAGCATTGTGCCTTTTGTAAAAGCAGATTGCTGGAAGATGCTGTTATTGAGCCCACTGTCTCAGTTTCCATGGCAACCCAGGAACTGAGGTAAAAACTGCCTCAACATATTACAGAACTGACGTCAGTAGAAGAAAAAATAAAACATTTTTTAAAATTAAATGTTATATTCCTGATAAGGCAGTTCTTTTAAAAGCATTAATTAAATACAAAAACTGGTATGACAGATGAGTTTGATTCACGCTTGTAAACAGTTACATAATGGAATTAAACATGAAAGCCACAACAACAACAGAAAGGTTTTGGCTTTAGTACCAAATACCGGTACCAAATAGCAGCAGTTCTGCTAGACAGAAGCAATGACTCCAGAACGCTTTAACAAACACAAAGCCTGTAAGTCTTTCACATTCACCCGCTTAAATCTTTACTGTGCTGCTGTGCTCATCATGCTGTCATTCCTAAATAAGGCTTTGAAATGCTAACAACCCATGTCGCCATATGAACAAACATTTTATTGTAAAGGACACGTATTTTTCCATCTCCTACATTAGCAATCACTAGAAGACTAGAATAAATTAAATCTTTAAAAGCACAAAATGCCCCTTAACAGAGCTTTTACTGTATAAGGTAAACTGGTAGTAAATGAATAAAAGATTTTTTATATTGTAATGACACATTAATCATGGAAACTGTCAATGATATAAAAAAAAATTTAAAATATACATATGCTTAAAGAGTTTTTCTGCTTGTTCGTCTTTTACATTTTAAAATGTAGCCATGCATTATGACCTTGCAGGCTTTTCTGGTGTGTGTGGGATGGCATGATTCTCAGTAGCAATTGGAATCCAGAAGACAAAAGCACACATTTTGACACTGGGTTCCAAGTTTTTTTTTGTTTTGTTTGCAAAAACTGCTTTACACTCTTGAATCTTGACTCTTTAATTGTTGTACTTTGGAACATAAAATAAAAGCATTACATACAAAAATATAATTTCAATCTATTTCTATTAGCAAAAAGCAGAAGAGAAAAAAACAAATTAATTTGGTAATTTTATAGTATTATCCAATACAATTTCATAGCACTAAACAATGTTCCTAAGAGATTCGTGCTTATTTTTTGTCAAATACATTTTAATCTTAATATGAAACACATTTATCTCTATTATTATATTTCACACAGTATTGGCTTATAAAAACAGTAGCAATGTTGGCTTTTAAGACTATCAGTCATTAATTTAATTAGCTAGACTAATGCAAAACTGCTTAGAGATTACACAATGTATTACCATGGCAATGCTGAATTATAAAGCATTAAGAGTCACATTATATATATAAAATAAAATGATTGAAATCTAAAACACAAAAGGAAGAAAAGACAAATAATGCTGGGAGACTGCAGAGCTTCATGGGGTTTGGGTGTTTGTTGATGAGGTGTAAGATGGTCTAAAAGGTCAAAGAATGTCGCTACAGCAGGTCTGTCTCTATTCAATCAATTGCACTACCCCAAACATCTTCCGAGGGATATCAGATACAGTACAAACTATAGGGGCTTAACAATATTTCATTACAGGAACAAGACAGACAGCTTCATTTGACCTAATTGATTCTGTCATGGCATCAGGTCATTTGTGTTTTAGCCTCTACAACATGGCTTGAATGTTTATTGTGCATTCTGCCAGTTCTCTGGAGATAAAATGTGTTTTTCTAACACAGCTATTGGAAATGATTTTAAAAAGGTTCTATTTGCTTTCTGTGTGAGAATCAGTTTAAACAACAACTCAATTTCTTTCCTTTAAAATAATTTCGAAATCCAACAATAACAAATGTCTTTTGCTATCATTCACTTAGTCTAAAAAAAATAATTTCTTTCGAAGTGCACTAATGAGACATGCCCTTGAGACCTGGAGTGACTCTGGTTCAAGTTATTTGGAATCCTCCATCTCAGTGGTTCATTGTCCTTTTCCTGGGTGACTCTGCTGGTTTTCGTTCCAACTGGGTCCTTAATCACCAGTGCTAATTGGTGCCAGTAAGCAATCTGCTTGTTGGTTCAAACTTACTGCACTCAGTCTTGGGTTTCACAAAAACTTGAGTTACACTTCATTATTTACAACAATGTCAGCACACAGAACTTAATGCAGTCTATCCTCAACTAATTAATTAATTAAGAATTTGCTCCCTTATTTCTGTCACAACAGGTGATTAATTGATGATGAACAGACACAGGTGGGAAGGACAGTGAGGCAAATCCAACAGTGAGTGTTTTTCTATTTGTTGAAGTCAAGTTGGTTAGATTTCAGCCAGCACACCTGAATAGTAAAAATCCTGAAATGCATTAATTAGCACAGGGTCTACTTACAAATCTCAGCTTTTTCAGAGCTGAATGCAAATTTAAAAAGGCTTTAAACAGACAATTGAAATAAATTAGCACTAGTGACTACAGGTCCGGTTGAAACACAAACCATAGCCTCAGGAGTTCTCTAGTACCAGGACTGAGAACTACTGCTCTTGTGTTTTATGTGATATGGAGATTAAGACTGTACACATTATTCTTAATAAGGGTGTTGAACAGTATCAATATAACATACCCAGTTGTGTGTTCAAAGCTATTTTCTTTGTATCCGATTGTTATTTTGTGCTTGTCCATTGTCTGGACAATGACACTGATTAAACACTGTGTCCTTTTTAATTTTTTATCAGACATCACGGATGCCAACTCAAGCTCCCCCAATTTGTTTATTATATTATTGCTAAAGCAGGGGAAAAGTATTATTATTTTGTACGTGACTGGAAGATTACCATTGTACTGCACATTTACAATGCAACATTAACAATTTATTTTCCCGGATTCTGTAGTCAACTTTGATGATTATTATTTGTTGATCTATTGTTTAAGAGGTAAGAGCTTAATAGAGTTTTCTGAAAAGGTGGAATCTGCATTTATCGAGAATATATTTAATTCATGTCAGTGCTCCATATTCAGAAGGCTCTATTTCACTGACATCGATGTAAGTAACGTTATTCTGACGAGTCCAACATTAAAGACACACATTCTCCCTAACAACAGCATGAAGTTTTGAAGCTGATTTCTGTTTTGCAACCATTAAATGTAACAAATTCAATTGGTTAGATTTTAATTTTTAAAAATAATCATCTACAATAATGGCATTGTAGATTTATTCTCTTAGTTTAATCAAGGGTTGGGGCAGAAGAATGTTATGTTAATGGGAATGCATTTTTTGAAGAGGAACCCCAAAAGTTTGAAAAGCTGGCACAACTGTCAACTGTCAGGCACTGTTTTTTTCTATATATAACAAAATTAGGTTTTATTTATAATAAATATAATTTAACATATTCTGCCCATTTGTAAATCTTTTCTAAATAATGTTAATATAATATTACATACAATGCATCAAGACTATTTACTGGAGAATGCTGGCCTCCCATATTATTATCTGCACACTCTACTAGCTACAATATCTATTTCTAAGAGTTATTTATCAGGTAGGAATGGCCCTAACACTGAAACTTGCATGACTGCTTACATGAAACAAATGATGTAGCTCTTAATAATTATCTTAATTTCCTACACAAAAAATTCAAAATTCTTACAGATTTCCATTTCTGCATTGATCATCTCTGAAGTATGCTGCCAAAGGGTTTTCTAAAAATAAAACCATTAATGGTTTTATTCAAACCATTAATAAAACCAACCTTGAAAATATGTTTTATCTTATATGACCATTTAGTCATATATCACACCTATATAACTCATGCCAACTATTGTCCCTTTAGACAATGCCTGGATTAATATGACACTAATATGATTTTGTCAGTGTCATTGCTAATTTAGTTATACACATTCAGCTACAGAGTCTATAACTTGGTGGGTCAGTACAGCCCTGCAGTTGAGTATCAATCGAGACAGTGCCTTCTCAGCAGATTCCCTCAGAAAGGTTACATTCATTACTCAAATCCTTTATGAACTTTAGTACTTTGACTGCTTTTAAAAGACAAGGCAAACAAGATCTTTCTGCTTCATCAAAGCTAAAAAAGGTCAGATTTGTCTGAATTTAATTTTGTACCTTTGTTTCTGGATTACCAATCGTTGCAAATTCCTTGCCTGAGATACGGATACTTTTTCA
Source organism: Lepisosteus platostomus (assembly GCF_059453375.1). NCBI lineage: Eukaryota > Metazoa > Chordata > Actinopteri > Semionotiformes > Lepisosteidae > Lepisosteus > Lepisosteus platostomus. Next base: position 25,673,446 of record NC_142627.1, on the reverse strand, counting down.
CAACATCAAATTCCTTGTCATCAAGTTGTATATACAATATAGAACACTTCAGACATGCCTGTATATACAGTACTGTACACCCTCAATGAAATAGAAATAAAATCATCATACAACAGAAAAGATTTACAGATTGGATAATGTGTCTTTCTAGAAAATATGCTCAAAGTGTTAGCTGTAATCTTAATCTTGCATTTGCAAATCTAATTGTTTTCATCCACTCAATACCTAGATTACCCTTGTGCAGCTTCACAGAACAGTAACTGATCTGCATGTCATGAAGCAGGCTTGATGAAAACATTGGCCGTCAGGTGCATGCTGATAGTCGATGGCAGGTGTTTACAAACATAATAAACACAACAACTGCCAGGAGAAACACTACTTTAATAGTATCTCTCATAGCACTATCAAAATTGCAACATAACATTTTCAGGAAATAAAGTTGCTGTTTTCTCTAAAGTATTGTACTTACTCTAATCCTGATTTTGATGTCAGGACCTATCCTCTGGAAAAAGTCTGTTCTTTTCTAAAGTTTGTAAATAGTTCCCAACATTATAAACCTGGGGCAAAATTCTACATATAAGCCCTCTTTATAAATACCAAAAGCATTAACTAAACCATTGTTGGTCTGCATTGAGCACTGGGATATAGCATGAAAACTGGCCTAATTTTCTATGTACATGATTTACAATGACAAGAAGTAAAATGTTTTAGGGTTCTATATACTGTATAAAGAGCATGATGCTTCTTGAAAATTAACAGAGCATGCAGTTGCTCCCTGGCAGTAGGAGATGTGCCATAGGTCAGGGGTTCTTAATTACTTCAATCACTGTATTAATGTCCAATTAGGGATTACTACAATCTACTAATCACAGAAGCAGGAAGGTGCTTGGGAATTTATGTTTTTTTCATTTCTTATTTGTATCTCCTGCTGTGGGAAAAACAGAACTGCTTGTTTGTTAATAAACTCTGAAGCAAGAGGAAGTTTGGAAACAAGAAATACAACTGATACAAAATACAAAAGAGCATAGATTACACATTTACAGTATGTATCTATTGAACAGCATGTTCGTTTTGAATGGTTTACAGACATTTTACTTACTTGCATTGTGAATCCTTTTACTAATTCGTCTTTTGAGAAGAATACAAATATTTTAACTCTCAACATTCTTTTAGTTCTCACATGATTTGATTTTACTATTTGCATAAACAAGAGGTGAGAAATTGTTAAAACAGCTGCACATTTCTAAAACATGATGTAAGTAGTTTGATAAATGTGATTCTCACATGCTATGACATCACCATTATTAAGAAACGTCCACTTTGGAACAAAATGATAGTCCTTATAGTATTATTAATTCAATTCAAGTTAGAATGGGATAAAGTGACTATGCTAACTTTAGCACCACAGAATACAGATGTGCATGAAACCGTATTTTTACACACCTTTACATTTTATAATAAAATACAGGATAAGAGAGACATTTTAATGACTGTTTTCTCTTAAGATAAAGTTTTTTACAATAAGAGCATGTAAAGCTGGATCTGATAAGCCCTTTATTTTAATATACAACCTATGAAAAACATAACAGTATTGGCTTTTTATGCTATAGCCAATACTGTTGATATGATATACCTGTATAAAAACATCAGGACATCTGCAAGAATACATTTTCATTAAAAACAGAGATAGGAGGTTGAAATCACAACCCTTTTCTCACAATCTGTCTTCTACTACACTTTAGAACACCAGTCATTTTTGTGAAATGTTTTACAAGCTGGGCCATAAATTAAAATATTACTTTGTTCCAGTGCCCTTTGAAAACTCTGCAAGGCTGTGCTTCCAAGATTCAGAATAAGAGCTTATTGGGATGTCCAGTCCCCCAGCACTCACAAAGCTTCAGGTGTCACCAGCAGGATGTAGTCCTGATCTAGCTGAAGACCAGCACTGTAATTTTTTCACACTAAATACAGCACCTCTGCAATGTTAATTGGAAAAGAAATCCAAGCAACTCTTGCTTGAATGTTGATTAATTGTGGACAAGATGTTCTGAATCAGTCTCCTGCTTTGTTTCAAGCTAAGCTGTTATTTCCATCTGGGAGAAATATAGCTCCAGAAAGACTGAGTATACACTTAACTAGCAAGAACATTTCAGCGGAGCATGTGTCACCCTAGGGCAAGCACATGTTTGACAAACATCCCGACTCTGACACCGGCTAAATTAACTCCACAATTCAGATGCGATTTTCTCAGTGCAATTAAATCCTGTTTGTATTCTCTTTTGACATCTCACAAATGCAAAGAGAAGGTGTTGCTCTGGTGGCTGGATTGTGATGGCTTTAGTTTGGGAGTCATGCCCAGCATGAAAACAGCAGCAGCTGCAGCAACAGCAGGACCCTCTGCCTCATCGTCCGTGCTGACCACAAGGGCTTGGGTATACCATTCTAGAAGCATCCCTGAATCTTTCCTTAATAGCCCAGCTTGACTGGAGCCGAGCACTTAACAACCACTATCCCTGCCAAAGCTTTAATTGCCACAGATCAAAGCAGTGCATCTTAAAATCACCACTGGAAATCAGTGCTGAGATATGGGTATGAGGGAAAATAATGTACAACAAACTACTAACCTAATTTACATTGACTTTGATATGATTCAGAATACACTGGAAATGCTGCTGATCCCTGGGTTGCCCATTAGGGTGCTGTTTTATCATTTGTTATTGGTGTAGTAGATGTGCATTGTGGAAACATTCTCAATGGGATATCACACATATGAGTTAGATGACAGCTTTTTATGTCCATAATCAGACTCTGACCTGTGTCTCCTCTGTTTCACTTATTGTACACTGTATACTTATAGGTTTTCATTTATCAGTGTCTTTTTTCAGTGTCTATCAGTGTCTTTTATTGACCAATTTCAGTTTTTGTTAACTTGCATATTTTGAATGTAAATTACACAACGGCATCAGCTAAACTGTAAAAATTAAATGCTGCAAATATTAAAGACAGTATAAAACAGTGTTTTTTTTCCATGGATACATCATTTACGCAGGACGTTTTAAAAAAATAGTTCAAAGTGCCACAATTTCCACCACAAGGACCACATACAGTGTAGGCTAACAAACAATAGACCAAAACACTTTACAGCAAAAGCTGAAATACTAACAGAAATGTGCCCCACATGATCCTATTATATGGTCATGTATGGATCACAAGACATAAATTGGTAAGGACTAAATGTACTAACAGTACATGCAGAGTACACAGATATTGTCCCAACAGAAAAATTGAGAAAACATGTAAAGGTCTGTCAAGAGGAAGTGATAACAGGAAAGTTCATAGCAATGCTTATTTTACAGAATTCCATAGCTCTAGGTTAAGATACAATATTAGCAGATACAGAATAAGGGCAGAAGTGGCCTGAAAATAACAACTGTCAAAATCAAAAATGCTGTATACTGAATGAATGCATTACATGAATGTACACAGGGACTGATTAAGTATGAGGATTATTTTGTCAGATATATATTAACTGTGTCTATGATACCATTAGATTCACCTGTTCCTGCCCTATTGAACTGAAATCCAGTTTTCTTAATGATAATTCCAAACCCTTATGTTAAGGGCTCTATGTTTTTTTTGTAAATATTGGAATCTTTCAAAGAAGAGCACTACTGTGAAAATCTCATTCTTTTTACATTATAATCCAAAACACTTTTATTTCCAATACCGAAGGTGTAAATGCACTAAAATATCTCCTCGATTAGAAAACAGTATATAAAAAAGGTCTGTTAATGAGAGTGGGCCGTTTGGCACATTTTACTTGTTAGGTGGTTTAGTATCTAACTTAATCTAAATATTTCATCCAAACAGTTCGCAAAGGAGCCCAGACTTTGGGCCTCAACCACCTGGCTAGTGAGTCTGTTCCAGATACCCACTATTCTCTGAGTAAAAGTTTAAAAGTGTTTTGAATTCTCTGCTCTAAATAGTTACACTTAAAGGTCTTATTGTGACCCTTGCTTCACTGCTGAATGTGAAACAGTGCCCGAGATTGAACCTAGCTATATACTGTACAAGTACCCCATTTTGAATAGGATTTTATATACTTAGATCAAATCCTCTCTAAATCTCCTCAGTTCTAGACTAAAGAGATTTAGTTCTCCCAGTGAACATGCTCTGAGACCATGAACCATTTTGGTTGCACTTGTCTGAATTCTTTCTAAGCCAATACAATCTTTATTGCGGTATGGTAACCCAGACTGAGCTGGGTATTACCAGTAGGGCTCAATAGCTAAAGTGTCCTTAGATTCACATTCCACACTGTATTCTCTACATAAACACCTACATCACTTTCTTATGTATCTTCCTGCAGCTCAGAAGCACTCATATAATATGTTAAACTGTGGGTGATATTACAAGTGTGTTTTATTTTTACTTTTGGCTCAGTCCATGACTTTTCTGTGTTTCCCTTGCCACTCTCTGTACTTTATCATCATGACCTGTTTGCTGTAGAAGAACATCCAACCAACAGGAAACTACAAGACACAGTGCAAGACCAAGCCACAGCACTGATTTGTAAAACACCTCCATTCATTTTAAATGAAGGGAAAAAAAAACAATACACTGCAGTGAGAATGGTCACTCACGTTTCTATTTTTAAAAGGTACATTTCCATGCAAAAGACCAAGATGTCCTACCTGTGGCCCTAAATGATCTGTTGCCACACCCAGACATGTATATCTTCAATAGTTTGGTCAAACTTTAAATAATCGTGTAAAGACAATGGATTAAAGGGATAGCATTTGAAAACTTGGTGTAACTTGCCTGGCTGACCATAAGTGTGAGGCTGACAAGAACCCCAAAAAGATTCCTAAATGAATGTTGTTATATCAATGCAGAGTCTTTTAAAGGAGATTTTGGTGTGCAAGCTCCAGGTTAATAGGGAAAGTTTGGTTATGCAGGGTTTTGGAGTAGCACCAGTCTAGGGATTGATGGTAGGGACTGGAGTTCCATGATGGGTTGTGGGAGATGCTGCACTGTCGTGGAAGGAGTAACGTGAAGCTATTGGCACCGAGGTTGGCTTGGGTTAGCCTGAGGTGGAAGTGGTGCAGGCACCAGCAGCGAGTAAATGTTGGCTGATGTTTACTGATGAGCGGACAAAATGGCAGACTGAGCAAAGCAAAAACCTGGAGTAGGTGACTCCCTGCTTTCATAAATGCTTCTTTCAAACAAAAAGGAGCAAAAATTGATCTTCAGACTGGGTCTTTAGAATCTTTTGGAATGAGCATTCTATACTGACATCATGATGGCATCACCACATGGCATCATGAATCTACAATGCATGTGCTTGGGTTTGTGTGCTTGCTTTATTACAGAAATTCTGGATCACTTAATAACTTTAGTATATACAGGCATTTATGCAGATTGATATAAGATAAATTTACCATTAAAATGGGCAGATAAAATTTTTCATGCTAGTATGACTTAAGGCACTCCTGACCTTCTAAATACAGTACCTTCTGTTTAAGGATCTTGAAAAACATTTGAAAAACAAGTCACATATGGACATCATGTACCAGTTCTTGGCCAATACTGAAGAGACACTATGAGAAACTATGAAGTACTTACTGGAATAGTAGTGAAGCTTGCAAGAAGTAATTGTTTTTAGTTTATCATCTTGAGTTGTTTTGTCGCAATTGATGTTTGATATTATACGCATACCATACAAAATATCCACCATTATTATTACAGTGCTTCTGAGCTATTTTTCTTATTTTTCATGTTCACTATTAAGAAAACACAAATGACAGCAGAACATGACAGCTCAGAGACTCCAATCCCACAGGATATCTTGACAACAAAGAGATGGATTCTAATAAACCACACGCTGTTCTGAATTTAGAAACACTGAAGGCAATTATATAAATGGTGGTTTTACAAAAAATAGTATGGTACACGAAGCACAAATAATAAAACCGGAGGTTCAAACTAATGTTTTTGAAGCTAAACCTCAGGCTGACAAGCACATACATGCGGGTATATTTCATTTTATACAGCTATTATTACAACATAGCAGCTAAGAAAAGAAGGCCCAGGAATTCTAAGCTGTTGTATTACAGAGACAGGCGAAAACAAAAGCTAATTGCTCTGAGCCAAAAGATAAAATATGTGCAAAGCAAAGAGTCACAGCAGGCCCTGTAAAGCCAAGCACTGGCAGTAGTATGATTACACATCATGCTTGCATTGAAAGTTGCTCAGAATGTTTAAATATTCCAGTCTTAAAAGTAAAACAAAGTGTGTAAACAGAGCAGAGTGGAATTAGGGGGTATTTATAGATCTGTATGAAGACCTCACTGAATGTTTCTTCAAATAGCAGGAGATCAGTTTTTCAGGACATACCCCTAAAAACTAAATTACATATCTAAGCATTGAATTTCTACAAAAACCTTCCTTTTGACAGTACTCCTAATAAGACTGAGTAGCATACAAAAAAAAACAAGCTTTCCTAACACTTAAACTTTGAAAATGTTTATGTTAGCATGAAACAAACTGCAGACATTCACACAATGGGTCTCTCTGATGTAACAGGATTACAATACTAAAAACAATGGTACTGTATATCACTGTAGTTCACATACAGTACCCTCTAAAGTCTATGTTTGCTTCACTGCTCACACAAACACTGGAAATCCAAAACATCCCAAAAGATAAGAAAATCTCTAAAATGTGACATAGAATCTAATAAACAAAGACAACATTTCAGTTCAAGTCAGCATTCCAAATGACAGTGATATAAGCTTTTTCTTCTCTGAAGTCATACCCTTAGGTTTCCTATCAAAAGCACCCAAATAAAAAACAACAACCTTCATCCTGAAACATTCCGACCATTTTTAAGAAACAAGAGTCCTGTACATACAAAAACAGATATGTGACTGCAGAGAGAGAGCAGCGCAGAGAATGGTGACAAGGTGAGGACAATGAAGCTGTCATCACCCTGCTGTGCACGGACACCCACAATGCCTCAGGAGCTCCTGAGCCAATCCAGCCCTCTGGCTGAGTCAAAACGTGAACATGGCAGGACTGTGAGCACAGAGCTCCTTTCAGAGAAAGGGCTTCAAAGGAATGAAAGAGGAAGTAAAATGCTGCTGAATCTAATGTCAAAACCGTTGAATTCGAAGAATGTTCTGGCAACATCTCTCCTCATCTAGCAGTGAACATGCTCATCAGATAAAAGAAATGAAATCTCTCAAGGGTGAATACAAGTGACATATAACAAAATGTCAACAGTTCAGCTTTCTTCAGCAGTTCAAAAATGCTGCTGGAGAGCACAATCATACAAAAAAACACATCTACTGAGATGAAAGACTCATGAATCAAGATTGCAGCACCTCAAAGCACTTTTAGTATTTTTTTTGTCTGTAAATATACTTCTTCGTTTTGGCAGCTACATTCAGTGTTATTATTTGAATTATGCATTACTTTAAATCCACTGATAAGCTTTCCACAATAAAGCCAGAAACACAAAATGGCTGGAGTGCCTTTAAGAGAACGTTGTAATTCCACAAAACAACCGATACATAAAAATGAAAAATAACACTCTGAATACTTATACCGTACAACTAGTCATGCCCTACTAAAGTACTGTACGAAACATGGGCTTCACATAGTAAACTCACTACCTTTATTTTTGTTATTTTTTACAACCATTATAATGTCTGGAACAAGGAGCTCAAACCCGCTGGAAGATAAATAGTTAATAGTTCCTGATGGTATCAGGTTTACACTAGTTGTGTTTTCAAAGATAAGACTAAAATCGGCCAATAGACTACAATACCACAACACTATCATGTGCCGTTATTATACATTAAAATGTAATGTAACTACAAGTTGTACCTATCACAGAGCATCAATATGTTTTATTTTTCATTGACAGGCAGGTTTCACACCAACCAGTCAGTATTCTTTGGGTAGAAACCCATCACATAACAAATACCCTGTTGAATGAAATCACAGAATACAAGGAGGGAATCCTAAAGTTAGTCTCTTGTTAACACAGATTTAAGAAAGCAAGTATAAACTGGGTATTTTTTTTGTATCAAAGCTGCAGATTGCAGGTAAATTTAAATTAGAAAAGGGTCCTGATAGTTTCAGTCAAAATTCAAGAAAACTGAAAACTGCAGCATGAGGTGGAGAGATAGTGAAAACTTTAAACTTTTAAAAGCTTAAGAATGCAAATACAGCAAAAGGCACTGAGAAGAGACACTTTTTTACAGAGTTTTACAATAAAAAATGGGCTTCATTTGGAGACAGGAAAAGGGGAGAAAATGCTATACTGGAGCATCCATAGACCATATTGGGAAGTTCTGAATCCAAACTACAAGTTAGCCAGCTGTCTCTGAGGTTAGGGCACATGTGGTGAAGGGCCCCCAGCATCAGGTACTGTAGGTTACCAGGATTCCCTTGGTTTGTCAGAGAACAGAGACCCTGCTACTGATGGTTGGCCATAAATGTTCATAGTTATGAGGAAGAGACACATTACGTCTTTAGCTGATGCTAACTGATGCTGTTGGGACTGTCAGACCACAGTGTGAATAAGAAGCAGATGGCTTCATTTCAGAGAAAAGGCTGCACAATCTGAGAGTGGAGTTATTTCTCCCACATTGAAACTAGTGTAGGAGGGATACTACAGTAAAGTGAGTTAATTAGCAAACTGCAAACTCTGAATTGTGGAGATATAAAAATATACTTGGCAACTCCAAATTCTTAAAAAAAAATTATTTCATATTTTCAACATGCTAATGAACAATGTCAGCGACACACATCTTCTGAAAACACAAAGCTGAAATGGAAGTAACCTCACTTCTCTGGGTATGATATACTGTATACGGTGCCACCCAGTACTGCACCAATACAGTATCTTGGGCAGATCCTTGGCAAATTTCAGAGAATTGTTCAATCTTAACTTGCACATAGATTTCAGAGCACTTTCCATGGTCCATTTCTATTGGGATGTTTCTCTTGTGCAGGGACTTCTACAACAGGGAAATGCAGAAACATAAATAATTTCCTTAACTTCTGAATGTGTGAAGCAAGCAGCTCATAACTCTTATTTATTAAGTGCAAAAATTCTACTATATTAAAAACAGCCTTACTAAGGCACTTACTGTATACATAGGACTTTATTTTCATCTATGCTAGTTTTTCTGGTTTTATTTTGCTTATTGCAGCAGAAAATTTTATTTACTCAATTTACACTTGGGGCAGGGCTAAATAAAAATGAATAAACAATATTGATTTTTGTGACAAATGTTTGCCTTGGAACTGTGAAGATATAAACATCACCATTACAGTATGTTAACACGATAAAGGCTTTTTAAAAAAAAGACTTCACTTGAGGTTACTGTCACTACACATGTATACATCAATTGATGCACCTGTGTATCTTTAATTTGAAAAATTGAATAAATATTTGAGTACAGCATTATTTCATTGAGTCACGGGTCCTTTTGTGTTTTCTCATTTCATGTGTAACTTTGCAAGGATGTCCAAATCTGTACTGTGGAAAGCTGCCCACAAGTCAGGAAGACAAAAGATTGCAGAACATCCTCTGATTTCATCACCTCATTGCCCGTCATCTTTATTGATTGAATGAATCTAAAGGACATCTCTTGCAGAGTTAATGAAACCCAGCGGGGTCTAGCAGTCTGCTGTTTAACCTTCCCTGGCTTATCAGCATCTATGACAGTCACAGCACAACACACCGTCCCCAGTCAAGGGCAACACAGAGGGCGCCCTGCTGACCCCAGGCCCTTCTTACGAAACAACCCAGACTAGAACCCAATCAACGTGGTGCCGAGCAGATCTAAATATTAATGATGGATTGGCTGAAGCAGACACCTGAGAAGAAACAAGCAACCCCTTTTTTTAGGCTTTCAAATGGAAAACTATTTTTTTTAAAAGCAATTCAACTGATGATTAATCATCAAATAAAATAAAAGAATAAAGAAGTTCTACAGCTTTCCAAAACCTTGAAATGCAATTTTCAATCAGGAAAAGTTGCAATGAAAACATGACAAAGCAAGGAATGGAGAAGGGAGAGGTTATAAGTGATTATAATTTTTTCGTTACAGATTAAAAACAGGAGGGGATGATGGAGGCGTCCTATTTAATATAGTGAAAATTGAATCAAGACAAAAACATCCAGAGACATATTCTATAGGACAGGTTTCCAGTAAGTTAGTTGAGACATAATCAAAAGATTTATAGTCACAAATCCAAGGTATAAAATAAATTTACACTTTTCACAATGGCATTTGAACAGACAGCTAAAAGATAACGCAGAAGGAGTTATGTGTAAAATAACTCAGTCTGCAAACAGGTAGATGCAGTTTGTATTTATAGGTAACAACACTTGGTATGAGGAACATCACCGGCTGCACTGGAGATGAACCCAGTTTCTCAAACTAGGAGTGGTATTACTGTAAGTATGTTCACCTCACATCGTGTCAGCAGAAGCTCTGGTGAAGACTGGCTTTCCTCTGACATTTAGGCTGGGTTACATAATCATTTCCATACAACTTTCCATCACAAACCCAGTGAAGTTTTGTTCAACAGAGGCTGTGCCAGCTACCCAGTGGATACCCGCCATCAAGCACTTGGGCTGCAGCTTTTAATTCAGGTATGGGTGGTAGGTATGATTCTATTATGACTTATTTGTCCTTTTTTAACAATTTTACGTCGCTTTTCATATATTTTCTGTACCAAATAATAAGTGTTTTAAACAATAATAAAGGCTAGGCTGTAATTTTTAGGACATGTGGCATCTTTGCTGCTTTTTTTATTCGGTGTGGGGTTTGCCACAGTTAGGGACAGAAAGGATCAACATGTTTTTCCAGTTCAACTGTTGCCCTTGCAACACATGCATTCCATTCATATCATATCATATCAACATATCATTTTGGGCATATGCAGTATAAAGGTAAGCAGCCTACAATAAATGCTGTTACATAAAAGTCATTCTCTGTGAAAGAATGTATGGAATTGTTATCCCAGGACATACTGTATTATACAATCTTATTTTATCTTTCATTCACACATCTCTGTAATATTTTTTTCTGGTTGCATTTGATATCAATCATTATTGTATCATTCTAACTACAGTATATTGTACACTATGAAAAATTTGGAAGTAGTAAGGGTTGTTGTGTGGTTCGGTTTACAATAGCTTATCCTGCTGTTCTGTCTCACCCTCATCAACTAGTAGCCTCATCAGCTGCATCAACTTGCAGCTGAGATTGATTTGTACACCAAAAGTCTGCTCATCAGTACATATATTTACGAAAATAAAAACACTCTAAGAATAGTTTTGTCAGTTCTAAGCAACTATTCTATATATTGAAATTGCCTGGTTTCCACAGGACAGAGAGACACCTGAGCCACAGGTGTCAGCCAGTTTGGTGTCAGAGATATAAGACAGTGTCCAGTTCCTGTCTTGAAAGGGGGTAGAGGAATGAACCAGAGAGCCATTGAAAGGCACCACTTAAAGTATCCAGTCAAACAGAGCCTGCATGCTTTTTAAAGGTGGTATACAACTAAAGTTTCCAAAGACATCCCATACAGAGATCCCATACAGAGATCCCAAAACAGAGATCCAAGATCTATATCTCTATACTGTATAAGGCAACACTTCTAACCCCCACTCCACTGTACAAGCGAACACCTGCTTTATAATTCATAACTGATGCTTCATTGATTGAAAGTGTGATCCTTTATTTAATCAAACAAGCCAGTATTCAATTAAGATGAAATTGTCATTTATAATAGAAACGTGAATAGAACCTATTTATAAAACAAGAAATTTATCACACCAATCAAACTACCTTGCTCAAAGGTACAACAGCAATATCCTACATGACTTGAACCTACATCCCCCGTAGTTCAGCGTCCAGAGCTCTAACCATTTTTCCACTGGTGCCTTAATGAAGTGTTCACAAGGGACTTACTTTCTGAAGCTGAGAATGACAGCACAGTGTGGATGACAAGCCCACTGTTTTAAAGTCTTTAGGTATGAAGGATTTATTTCCCTTGAAAAAGTGAAGGGTTGTGTCTTTCCAGGATGAGGAGAGAGAAGCATTGTTAACCCAGAGGAGCTTGTCCTTCTGCACTGTGTCTCTGCCTCGTCCATCTACCTCTACCTTAATTGTTTTAGATCTACAGGTTCTGTCTCTGAATGAACTGTCAACTGACATAACTGAGTTTCTCACTATGAAATTAAGCCAAGAATGAATGCAGTATCTCCAACTCTCATGAACACACGATGAAAGTGAGAATTATTTGCACAAAAGAAGTTCCAATAGGCAGTCAGTTTCTGATAAGGCAACTCAAGCCAGTCCTCTACTGTCACTTCTCATCTACACAAGAGCCATTTAGCTTGTAATAGGAAACATGGAAAAGAAAGAAGAAAGTCTTCAGTCCAGGATGCGAAAGTTAATCTTAAAAGTAGTGTGGCTTATGTGGGAGACAATGATTATGTTTGTCATGTACATTCAAAAATGGAAATAAAGTTGCTCATGTTCTCCAGACATGCTAACAGTTATTATGAGTAACTTGCATTTTCATTGTTCATGTTTAAGCAGAAGAGCAGTTTGTTAGATAAAGTTGTTAAGACACTACATCATCACCATCATTGTTAAACATCACACTTTCTCTTTCACTAAAGAAAATCTGGGAAGTACTAGATTTGAAAATACAACACTCTGTAAACACCAGTAATTTAAATGTCAAGGAAGCAGACAATATAACATGCTAACCCTTTCCAGCTATATTTGCTGGGGAAATAATTTCCAATAATTACATAAAATATATAACAAACAAGTCACAATAAATTTGCCATTTGAAAAGGAAAGTAAGTTTTCAGGTATTACCATGTTGTGTGTTTGCGTTTGTCCAACCAGTATCAGGATATTAGAACAGATGATAGACAAGCAGAAGTTTATTAGGATGATTGACCGTTCTGATCTGATATACCTGAAACAACATAATAAGAAAAAAAGTAAAACTAAGGACAATAAATAGGGATCATTTTAAGTAACATGAATCTCTGGAATGTAAAACGTATTGATGTTTCTTTTTTTTTTTAGCATGGAATAAACCTATTACTTGTTCCTTTGCAGCCTACGCATGCTGACGCAGCTACCTAACTGAACTAATTATCTGATGTGTTAATTTACTAATTTTATGTTAATTCACTTTATAAATCTTTTCTTAACAAATAAATATATAATGCATATATAATTAAGAGGTAAAATAAATATAAATGTTTTTCTTTTTTTTCTAAGGCACTTGACATAATGTGCAGTGAAAGAACATACTCACCTCCACAGCACTGCATAAACAACTGCCAGTGTGATCAAGGCCATACAAGACAGGCCGCAGCCTACTATCAGCGTCACCGAAGGTACACCTGAGTACTCCATGGTCTGGAAATCAAACGCAACACACAGAGAGTGTCTGGAGCAGCTCATTTCAGGAAATAAATATACAAGCATCAAAGAACTGCTACAGTCTCAGGCGCAGACATAAACACTTGTGGTATTCCAATAAACATTAAACAATATGAGACCTTGGTTGACAATCTTTTAATAATCATATGATTGTAAATAAATGTAAAGCTTCAAGTATTATTTCAAGAATCACATACTAGTAAAGCCTAGATACCAAATTCGCCAATTTCAAATACAGCACTGTATCTATTCCCTCCTCCTATAGGGGAACTGGAAAAGCAGTGACTCTGGCCTTGTGAATACACCAGCACAACGTTACCACTCAATATACACTCAGCACATTTTAAACATGTACAGAGTGTACAAAGGCAATCTTAGCATCTGTGCAGATTGATGTGTCAGGACTTTTCATGCCATATAGAGGCCTTGATTTAGATTTATGTACTGGACAAGGAAACTTGACCAAAACTTAAAATTGACAACTCACTGCCTAAATCATTGAAAACATTTCAATCAATGAAAAATTAATGAGGGCTAATATTTCACAAAACGTCCCACTTTCAGTACGATGCTAACATTCTATTATGATACTGTATATTAATTAAAGCCTCGTAAATATTTTTTCAAAAAGACATATCATTGGTAAAAGACATATACTATACTACTATAATTAAAAAGACACCACTTATATTACATTTTCACTTTGTGATGATCAGTTTTACTATGGAAAGAGTTCAATAAAAAATAATCCTGATACAATTTAACTATGAGCACCAAAAATGTATTCTAAAGTCAATGGTATTGTATTGAAATACATTTCTAACTTCTGTTTACAATTTAAATTACTTTGGTAGAAAGTAAATATTTCTGTGTACAATCTTTTCATATATATATAAAAAAAAACGTACAACGAAAGGTTTAACTTAACTTAGCCAAAAGATTTAAACAAGACTCTTTAAGGCCTACCCCAAACTGGAATCTCTAAGCAAAGATCATGATCCATGGAAATGTACATAAATCACACACTAGTACTTTGATCCTATACATCATTTTATGGGTATAACAATACAAGAAGTAATGCAACTTAAATTAAAAACAGTTGAAAAAAGAGGTTTAATTGGTTTTGTATATTGTCAGGATTATATCTTTCTTCAGAGAAATAAGTATGTCTGATCTACTGAATGGTGAAGCATTAAATGGAATTTGTTTTTAATTTCTCTTCTGTCAATTACTGTTATCACATCTGAAGTAAATTTGTCATCACTGCTTTTGTTTGATCTTAATTTATTAATGCATTGTCTAGAAAAACATTACAGCCTTTGAAAAAATGGGTGATGAAATCAGAAGGACTTAAATGAATAAAACAAAAATTAAATAAGTAGCAACAGTTCAAATATGTCATAGTAGAATCAGTATTATTCAGAATCCTGAAAAACGATTTGATTATCTGATGGTAGACAACAAAAGCATCAGTAACAACATCTAAGAAGTATTTTGACCCAGAGGTGCTGCAGACCTCTGCCTCAATATCACCCTGCGTGTGCTCTTGCCTATAGCCGATGCTCAAAATGCATGGAACGGCCTTTTCTGCCATTTCTAACTTCTATAGCAAACCGCTCTATTTGTTATCAAACCAAGTTGTACATACTGTACACTCCCACACAGCTGCTTATTAACTGTATATCTCACATTTCCACGACTCACTGCAAAAGTGTACAGCATGTTCCCTTAAGATGCATCCATAATAGCTGTAGTTATTTAGCAGGCATTTGTATAAAAATACATAAACACGCAACCATTTATCAGCATTCAAATCATATGTAAAATTAGAAGGAAATATCTCAGGTAAAACTTGTTTCTCCCTCTTTGCTGTGATATCGGTGCATAATATACATTTCACGCAGCTTAGCTACCTTATTTTAAGCATTTAATTAAAACGTTTACAAGGCAACCTTTCACAGCCTTTTTACAAACGAATATAACATTTTATAATACTTACTATTTCTCTTGGTTGCTGAGCCAAAATGGCGAAGGTGGATACACGATCACATAAGCATTTTGTATGGGATGCATCGGTAAGGACAGTCTTACATCCTTTGGTCGACCAGGATCCCCAAGAATCGTTACTGCAAGAAGAAGGCAGACTGCTTTAGTTTTGACGGCGGCTTGATTTAACGGTACTTCCGAATATCTACCTGTACTAAAATAATTTACATCGTTGCACCTTATCTAATACGAGATCAAAAAAGTAAAGAAAAGAAGAAAAAAGCACGCAATGATATGCAGTAAGCTTTAATTTTAAACGGGAGAAAAGGCTTCCAGAGATGGAAGGAAAAGGCAAAGAGCTGTCCAGCTCCGGCGGTGCTGATTGATTAAATTCCTCCATACAGCGTCCTCATAGCAACACCTACCCATTTCCTGAAATAACAACAGAAAATTTAAATGTATCTAGTCTTCCTTAAAGGAAGACATTATTTATACCATTATTTCTGGCTGCAAAATGAGTGAAATCTTCTGAATATCACACCTGATGTAGTGTTGTTATTTATTTTATTTATTTTTTTCCGGTTGATCTTTTTTTCCCCTCGCTGTTCTAATTAGCAGCCTTCGGATGCTTCCTGAGGGAAAATTTCACCCTGGAAACGGCGGACAGCATCAGATTGATACTCTGTTCCTTTTTGCTGAAACTACAGTAGAGGGGAGGGCTATTCTAACAACATAATCAAGCACAAATGTTTTTATTTTTATTAATCTATTATTTTATCTATAATCTGCTATAATATATACATATTCTAAAAGGGTTTTGTATCTCTTCAGTTATGTCTTATACCCCGTGTTTCCGTCACTTTTAATTTCGTTGTGAAGCCGAAGAACGTGACTATACCTCACCCCACCGAATCCGTGAGGATGGTACCAGCCCGTTTTTTTCCTCTCTAGCAAACGCAAAATGAAAGAAAAACACGTTTCTTCTATTTATTACAGAAACGTTTTCTCCAGTTCGAAACCCCGCAGAGAAAATATGTCTGAACAACTGCTACACAGATAATCCTCACCTGGCGCTGTACAGACTTTAACCGTGTGTTATAAATTTCTGATACACAAGAACAAAATTCAATTAAGCATCATTTCCCCTCCTTTAAAATTCTGCACTCTCGTGAGAACATCTAAAAATCGACATACAATCTATCATACACTGCTCTGAAAATAACTCCATTAAAATAAAATATGGCATATCGCTTTGCAATGCTATGTCTTCAGACTTTATGTGATGTGAAATTTAGTTTTAAGACTAAAATCCTCTTCAGTACAAAAGGTGTCCAGAAACAGCCACCGACTTTTATTGAAGATTTAGACATTTAGACGTTTTTTAGTTTATTATTAATAGCACACTCATTTAATCCAACCCCCAAATCAAGCAGCAGCATTTACAGCGTTTTAAATGCAAAACACTGGTACAATTCAAGATGAAAAATAAGGTTCATGGACAGCTGGATGATTGATATCGTGTTTTTACTACAGAGGTAATTCAAATTCTGGCAACAGTTAAATAAGTATTAAAATAGTATACAGTACACCCATGCAAAAATGTAGTAACCAATTGCACTGTACCATATACTGTTATATTGCACTATTACTTTAAAATGTCAAGTTACTTCTTCAAAAAATGTGAGCAGATTACATTGTATGTGCCAAATTGGAGACTTCACAAACTTCTATCTGGCACTTTAAATAATAGTGCTATTCCAGAATCCACTTCAAGGTAAGTGCTGACAAATTTTCACAGGTTCTCAGCTCAATATAAATCTTCTGAAATTATTTAGAACACACAACATCACATGATATGCTCTAAAAGGTCATTACCAGCAACACAAGCTTATAAAATAAGTTGCAAGCACAGATTCAGAATTCATACCAAATTATGTATTTCATTTAACATTTAATAAATGAACACGATGCAAAGCAAAATTCCATCATTTCATTTATACTTTCACTCGACAGTCCAATATTAAAACACAATACTGCCCAAAAGAGAATGTCCGAAATATCACAACATTAACAACTCAAACTCACAACATACTGTATGATTGCAATCACTTGTGACAATTCCCCCACAAACACCTCCTGGTGGGCTCAAAGACTTCGGCCCTGTATGAGCTGACTAACACATTGATAAGTGGCAGAAATACACACAGAAGTGCCTCAAGAAAAAACAAGAAAGGTTTCTTTATAATACAGTACCAAGTAAAATCACTTAACATGCATTATTCTGTCTTTGCACTACACCTTGAACAACTTCATAACATGCAGTTCTTTGCTGTGACTAAACAATTTGCAGTTAAATATCCAACAAAAGACTGTAGGGCATTTTTGACACCATCAGGGAATAAATATTCATTCTATGTTTACAGATACCCTTTCAATTTATCCTTTTTCCACAACTATATTGTATACTAAGGTAAGTGTATCCTTTATTTGCAAATATATATTAATATTAATTTTCCAGTCCTGAATTTTCAATTATAAAGACATTTCTTATTTGAAATTCATCACATAGGGAAAATGACAGTGCTGGAACTGCACACACACACACTTCCTTACTTTAAAGAAATGAAAATAGACTTTGGAAAGCATAAGTATCAGTGTAATAAAGTGACATTTGTAATTTTTGCTTTGGACTAATAACATTTGTATTTCAAACGATTAATTAGTGCTCCATGCTGCATTAATTGTAAAAAACAGTTGTGATTGTACAGTTTGATTCCAGCCTTTGGGGGGGAGGTGAACACAAAAACATTTTTGTTCTAACGTGGTCTGAAATACAATTTTCAGTAGTAAACAGAAAAAATAACACAATCCCAGTCCTTACGCTTTTCACTATATAATGTCACTGGGAACATTATTTAAATTTTTACTTTCTAGAAATACATTTAAATCTTAATAAGGACTGATGTAGGATGTCTTCTATATTATTACCCATTTCTTAATATCAGTTTTATTTTAACAACATTTTAACAACATAACCTCATACAAACAGTAATCACATTGATATAACAGAGTTATACTGTGCTGGCACTGCATTTATAATCGAATGCATTGTTATACAATAGACTTCTATCATATTTTTATGATAAAATGTTATGTTTATATTTTTTAAATATACTTTTTATCATATTTTATTCAGAAAAATGAATTCAATTAATTAAATTGCTGTTATTTCTACATTAACACATACTGTACAAAACCTTTAAAATAATTTACAGTATACGTCAGGCACACACATGTTGTTTATTCAGGAGGAAGAAGATAATAAATATACAGAGATCTACACAACTGTATCAACACTATGACTATTCCTTTTAATTCCCTCCCTTCTGAGTGCCTTGAGATGTCAGCAAGCCTTATGACTTAATGTGTTGTCTCCTTATTTATTAGGTACATACTATAAGACATCACTTAAGATACCATGCTGTGAAGGTTCCTAATGTGAAGTGGTCTCAATTTTCAATCAAAGCACATTTTAAATTTAAATTCAGAGCACATCTTAAATTAAAACGTGAAATATTTATAAAATACATTTAGTGCATATCTTAGCTTAGTACATATTATGTGTGTAGTACACTCAAATGTAAGAAAAGAAAAAAAACAGAAATAAATTTAGTGCATTTTTTACAAATTACTTGCAACTAAGGTTATAAAATGTATTTATTTCAATACTCCTTGTCTGTCTGTCTTACACTGCAATCTTTCAAATACACGATCATCAAATTCCAGAGTCTGCCTCACAAGCTGCCCTTTTGCAGTGTCTGCGCTCGGGTCCCCCAGCTGCCCAGTCTCCCACCTGCAGCAGGCCTGACTTGGCCTTGTCTAGAGAAGAGTGGCCTGAGTGCCACCTGTCCTGTCGATGAGCATTAGTTACTCTGCTTAGCTCATATAACGCAGTCACAGCAGACACTGCTAATGCATGGTGAGGCCTACTGTCCCCAAAAAACAAGCTAATGTAAACATTACATTACATTACTCTTATATGTAAATGTAAATATTTCCAGTAAACCATTCGTATTAATTTCCCACTGTTTCCAGTTTCAATACAAGATATTTTGAAGTCTAGTATGTTGTGTTTTACATTCTGAACTGTTTTGCATATACAGTACTGTTTGCCAGTTCCTGTTACAAATCATAACTAAATTTATGCAAATTATGCTTTATGATTGTTGCCACTTGTTGCTAATTGGTGCACTCTTACCCAAATTAGCATTAATTGTAAGGTGGACTCTTTAAGTAGCTAACATTATATTGTCCACTGTGAACTGTTTTGCATATACTATCTGCCAGTTCCTGTTTAAAATCTTAACTGCTCCATGAGGGATGTACAGTAATTTCCTCACTATTATCTTTGTCTTGCTGTACAAACATCCCACTGGGAGCTCACAGGATATCAGACAAAGATCTTTCTCAGCACCGAAAATTCTATCATACCTGCTTTCTCATGTTCAGAAATATTTCAACCTTCAGCATTTAAGAAAACATTTTATGCAAATTGTTTATGCATTCATATCCCTAAAACAAAAAAAGATCTGCCACTGTTACAAATTCCTTAAGGTACTGTACACAGAGCATAAAGAATAAAGAACAGAAAAAGAACTTCTGATTTTCTTCTTTCTGATTTACAATATAAGTAATGTATATAAAAAACTGAAGGCTGGCAGTGCTGAAAATTTATAGGTTAGTACACTGTATAAAATTGACAACTGTGCATATATAATGTATAAATATGTACAGTATATGCACAGCTGTCAGTTTTATATTTCTATCTACTTAATATGGACTGATCATAGACATACTGTATTTTTCTAGAATTGGCCTAAAATTTTAGACGTTCATAGTATAACTGCTGATTTATTGAATGGGATGTTACTGTTTCTTAGTTTTGCAATTTGTAAAAATGTGGTGAGAAAAATGTAGGCTGATAAATATTATATTATATACAGTATTTCAACTGAATTGAAAAAATTGAAAAATGGTAAATGTTAATACTGTCTATCTTGATAGCTGTCTAAGGAAGCAATAAAATGAACTGATCATTACTCAGCATTCAGTTCCAAATATTTACTGTAAATATAAATGTACATGATACATTTGATACGTATATGATACGTACATACATAGTTTTTGCATTGGGTTTCAAATGCTGTATGAATAAATGACAAAACAAAACTCTGAAAAACAAAAACAAACCTCATTTAAAAGCATTTATTTTAGAACACTTCTAAAGTACTTCTAAAGCTGTTCTGAAAGAAATGTCATGCCTGGGTAGCTGAAAAACTGTTTCTTTCTATGGATATGAGGATTTTTGTTCAAAACATCCTGAAAACAATGATTTTTTCAAATATTTAAATATTGTGGACAACATAAGAAACCTTTATTTACGTGTATAACGCCAGGAGAAAAGAAAACACCATCGACTCTTCTTTGTATGGCTTTTATACCCTAGATCAACAAAATGGATATTCTTATACAAAACATCGAAACTGCAAGTTGTTGCACAGTCATTGGATGTACTGTACCTTGACAGGCTCAGTAAAGGCGGTTGAGCATCCCCTGGGTGTCACTGGGAGGTGTCAAAAGGCACCTGCGAGACTTTGGCAGCCATGTGCTGGTATTGATAGTCCACAGACTCTGCGGCTCCGCAAGCTGCAGAGCTCAGGCTGATGCCCCATGGAGGAAAATTTAATTTTTGTAAAGAATTCCATCACCCTCAAATGACCAACAACAGAAGCAAAGAGCTCACATAAGAAAGAACCACTGGCACTTTCAACTCATCAACTCTCAGAACTCTTCCTCTTATAAGGCATAATGCCCAGCATCATGATTCATGCTGTTAGCTGACATGAAAGGGATTACAGAAAAGACAGAAGTCGATGAAAGACATGGACACATCTTGCTCTAGAATATGCCCCGTCAGTCTCTGTCAGGCAAAACACTGTGATGACTGAATGAATCAAATCAGATCAGGTGTTCTTATTCTCTCTCCTCGTAAAGGCACTTGTCTTGTAACAGGAGAGACAGATACATACCGTAGTTACCTGCATGTTCATGTTGAAAATGGATCTTGTCTCCAAGGCAGTTTTGCTTAATGCTGTAAATGCTGTTTTCTGTATCTCCCCTCAAATCCCAAGCCTTATCTTCAGGCAAACTACCCCTAAGTTTGACACTATTTCTGGGCCTCTCAGAGTTTCTAAAAATAATTTTCTGAGTTTATGTCTTGAAAGCAGACTTGCCTTGAAAACTGACAAAAAAGTCAAAAAAGTTACTTGTAATTATACTGAAGGAAAGTTTACTGCCTCCTATGTTGGCATTGTTTGCACCCTGCAAGAGGGTGGGGAACCATATAACAATGTTGCAAAGGTTTAACACAAGTTAACACAACCTTAACACTTGTTGCAAACAAGTAAAGGTTTATTCCATGCTGAAAAGAGAAAAAAAGAAACCTACACATGCTGTCACAGCTACCTACTTGAACTACTATTACAATGCTTACAGGGGAAATGAAAGAATGAACTTCCATTCCAACAATATTTATTATTTAACTATGCTTTCAGTGTGTAGCCATATCAATACTACTGTGCATGTTACAGCTCTTCTACAGCATGCATTGATTCAAAAATAATACATACAGTAGTGTTACTTTAGCTTTTGTGATATACTGTGTATAGTACAGTACATCATATACACATATTGTATATTATGACATAGCTCTGCTAAGGACTGGCGCCCTCTTTGAAACCATCAGTTTGTTTTGATTATGGATTATTAATGTATTGAAAAAATACAGGTTGTAGGTGGAGATAATACACATTTAGCTAAACAAATTGAAATGTACAACCTGGGATTTTAACTGAAGGTGTTGAATAAATGAACAGGTGAGGATGAATAAATCTATACATTTAATAACATATACTGTATTGTATGATTTAAATGGAACTTTAAGAGGAAGTCCTCCAGGAAATTAAAAAGTTATCATCATTTGTGTTATTGCTAATCACATAGCAGATAAGTTACTCTTTGGTAAATCAAATGTAAAATTTAAAGGAGTTCTTAATGTTTTGGTTCACAAGTTAAAGAAACTGTTCAAAAAGAATGATGGAAAAATACTTTCTAAAAGAGAAAAATGATCACAGATCTTTTGAGCCAGGCACCATTATTGCATTTATATTTAATGAATTCTGCTGTCGTTTAAATAATGTTTCATTTAATATGATGGAAAACTCGGCAAAAGGACTCGGAGGATCATCTTAGTTTTGTTTAAAAATTAAACATTTCATTTATAAAATGAAATCTGAAGCAGATTACTTCAATAAGAAAATCAATGGTTAATTGAGCAACAAAAGACCTGATTAAATAGAAAAGTAAAAGAGATAAGACATATTCATATTTTAAAAAAAGATTAGAATTGATTTGTACCTGTACTTATATTTTAATAACCTTGACTTGGTTAAGATTTGACATGTTTTTATATTTACAGGAGGTATAAAAGTATCCCCACAGAAAATATATTTCTATATGTAAGTTAACTCTTTACTACATGCTCATGTCTACTAATTTAACCTCAAATTAGCCCTGCAGTGGCCAAAGTCTTCATTAAAAAATATTTATCTCTGTTTTAATCCCAGTGAAACCTGAGTCAGATTGGATTGTGTTGTATCAAACATTATATTTCTACCATTGGTGGTCAGCTTTGCCTTTTCATTTTTTTTTCACGGCCTTAATATTAATCATGTACCCTGCAAATAAAATTACCAAGATTTTAATAAAGAGCATTTAATCCAACAAATGACTTAAATGACTCAGTTTCCACTTTGATTAAGACTGTCTGCCAGTGCCTCTCATAAAGAGCAAAGGCTGTGGTCTACATGCTGTTGTGTGAAAATTATTTACAATCTGAAAGAATATCTATCGCTCTATATTGTATGTGTTCCTCACTCCCAGACAACTAGAATTCACCTCAAATTTCATAACAGAGAATATCAATCAGTGTGATTGTAACATCACAATGTATGTAATCAATTTTGTAATTTACCAAATGCTACAAAAAGAAAATGCCTTTAGCATCAGATGGTTATTCAGAACAAATTAAATTACATTTAAATTGTTACAGAAAACACTGAATAGAAAATCACTTAAAATCTTTAAAATAAAATTGTTCAACTCAAAAACAGTACTACTGATATATTTTGGAACTTTGTGTATTTAAAAATATTTTAATCACTTGTAAAACTCAATGTGATATTATTAGTGAGCGCTTTACATGAACGTTGCCTTTAAACAAATGAATTAGGTAGGTGTTTCAATATAGCACGACAGAACCGATAGTGTCTGTTACCCTACTGCTTAGGAACTCCAACACGTTTCATTGATTAATTTTTAAGAACAGTAAAATATGCCTCTAAGTATAATTTTATGATTTCTTATTTCACACTGGAATGTAAAACATTCGAGAAACAATAAAAATGTAACAATGATTTTGAAGAAATTAAAATGAATAGAAAAACAAACTCTGTGACATGCCGGATTATTCATTGGAGAGCAGTGGGAAATGGGATAGCATTCACACTGAATATTAATAAGTCACCAGTCTTGCTAGTTTCCTAATGGTGCTTTATGGAAGTGTCGGCACTTGTCGTAGAGGAGAATCCATTTTAAAGAGTAGTCTGCTGCAAGCTGGTATACATCATTAATCCCCCTGAAGCACTGTTACATAAACAATTAGGCACTCCTTATGAAGACCAAGTTAGATCAACTTAAGTGTTTATTAATATGATATTGATTTCATGAAGAAATAAAAACAAGGCTTGGTTAAAGGAAAAGGTTCTGGTTTAGATCAGTATCCTATTCCTTCTTTTTCTTTCCTGACAGGAGGCATGTGTGAGAATACGATGGAAGGACCATGCAGAATTGTCGAGAGGCTGCACACATTCTTTGCTTGGGAAAACTCCTAAAAGAGCAAGCTCATGTTACAGTATCTTTCTTCTCAACACAAGCAGGGCCTCATGCCTTTTAAGTTAAGGAAGAACACACTTTTCCATGTCTTATTAATGTTTCACTCTGGGAATAAAAAAATGCCAGCATGTTGTTAAAGAGATTCAGTGCTAGTCTTTCTGTAATCTAACTAGACAGCTTTCAAATCCCCTGCATTTCCAGGACTTAGAAAAAGGAAACTGCTTGTCGTTTCACTAGGCATTTCATTTCTTTGTTGCCTCCTTGGGCTTTTTTATCTTGAAATCCGTTAATTCTATATCTGGCAGACATTCAATCCCTTACATTGTTTATCTAACCTAGGCTGCTTAAAACTGCTCACACCATTTATTACGTTAAGCTTAAAAGTATTTAAATCCTTGCAAAATCAATCCATGGGGCAGAATAGTTATGTTTCGTAATGGCCCTCTGTTGTGGATTAAATTATTAAAACTACAAAAAGCAAACTGAGAAAAGAATAGTGAGGATCAGACATTTTCAATAATCCAGTCTCACTGTTGTATTAAAACCATCGGACAAATCCTGCTGTTATATTAAAGCTATCAAAGTCATGAAACAGGAGATGTGCACCATAAATCCAATAAAAAGTCATAGTTAAACCTGATTTTTTTCAGGTTTCTGTCTGATTTTCCTGTTGTACTTTGCCTCTAACCTAAAGCAAGTAGATCCACTAACTTGAAATTCAGTATAAGAGCTCAGATTATACATGGTCGCCCAGGCTAATGTAGGTTTATTCAATACAAATAGACTAAATGAGCTTTCTTTAGTTGCTTATCAGTATACATCTGTTGTGCTGGGAGACATCTTTTGTCTATATCACATTTCAGCAGCAGCACTGTTTCACTTTGATAAACTTAAGATATTATGAATTATATAGCAGTCATATTAAATTAAGTCTAATAAATAAAAATAATCAATGCATTTACATAAATCAGAGAAAACGAATTAAAAACGGCACTGGAGCTAAGAAGGATTACATTGGGAGGATCACCTGTACTTCTAAGGTGCCCTAAGCTTCCCAAGGCCAGCTGAGCGTTATACTTCCTCCAGCATGTGCTGGGATGACCTCAAGTTTTCTTCAATGGAAGCTCCCAGCGGCATCCTAACCAGGTGCCCTACAGCTCAATTTGTTTCTCTCAATTCACGGTAGCAAACCTGCTGAGGAAACATTTAATTACACTGCTTGTGTCCACAGTCTTGAAGCAGTGTTGAAAAGCGCCAGCCTTTCTTGTTACTTGCCACGTCTCATGAACAAAACCATAAAGTGCTTTAACACCTCCACTAAGGGCAGCTACTCCTCCCTCAACTAGATTAAGCAAACTACTTTATTCCAAGAGAGAGCTATCACCTCAGATTTAAATTTACTCATCATTGCCTCCTCACACATATAGTAGCAGCAAAACATTAAAGCGTGCATCACCTTTATTTTCTTTTTGGACAAAAATGTCCAAGACTTCAACCAGGACACATGAAAAGTTCTCCTTTTCCACAGAGGGTCTTCTGCCAAATGTTCCCAAGCAAACCGCACTGATTGGTTAGGCCTCCCATGTCTATCCAGCCAGTGTCCACCTCATTGTCAAGCAGTGATGACAGCTTTGCCACTTTCTTCGCCTGAGTGTCTTAAATATAAAGTCTATGAAGGTTTAAAGGTAGAACTATCAAATATAAAATGACTTTTGGCCCGAGGTGCTCTTTTATCATGTAAACACATGCTCAGTGTTTTCTTCAATTATGAACAACAAGACAATAACAAAAACATCCTATAACTATTAGGACTTATACCTGTAATAACAAGGTTCAGACTGGAGAGAATATTCTTCCCAATCACACCTTTGAGGAATCTCAATCATTCCCCTGTGAAAATTGAAGTTACCCAGTATAATTACAGGGTTGGTTGGTAGCATCCAATCAACACATAACAAACCGTCTCCACGAAGAAAAAATATTCTGAACAGCTGTTAGGTGCAAATGTGCAGTAAGACCTTTACTCTCTGAGACCCAGAATCATCAATGCAACCTCCTCATCCACTGGGACACGTCCCAGCTACACAGCACTCAGTCCAGGGTCTTGAAGTGCCTTCACACCTGCCCAGAGCTGCTCCTACAGGAACACTCTGGAGCAGGAAAAAGACTGCCCTTGTACCAGAGCTGATCTAGAGGTACTTTTCCATTTCCTCTGCCAACTCCAACTCCTTTCTCCTCAGAGAAATGGCCAGATTATATTACATCACCAGGTCTGGCTCCAAGGATGTTTCCCAGGGTACCGGATACAGTATGTGAGCAGTTATGAAACTGCATGAGGGTCATTTTAGTCAAAGGAGACCCAGTCAGCAGCATTAGACTTCAGAGAACATTACTCTGGGGTTCACTGGTCACTATTGGCTTCCAGTCCTAAAGCACAAGTCTTTCCAAGTGTGTTGTTCCTTCCACCTCAATGAGGACATTGACCTCTGGGGGGCTTAGCTTGCTTTTTTAATAAACATCTTAAAATGTTTAATATTGTTAAGATTCCACCTAATTTCTAATACCTAAATATAAATTAATTAGCTGACCCCCTACAGCCCATGTAACACATGTAAGAGATGAACACCCTGCACTCCTCCAAAATGTGCGCCTATTGAACAGTCCTTGTTTTTCACATACAGTATCAAGCCTCACCATGCCTACAGCAGTGTGAACATCAACTCCTGCAAAATCAGTGCTTGGGGATGTCTGGACATAGTCGGCTAAGAGTCATGCTGAGGGTGCCTATACTCCAGGGATCAGTGTGTGCCCTGAACTTGGAGCTTTTAATTGAAATACTTCTTGTGGATATTCTGCACAAACTGTATTCTTCTAAGGCAACCTTTAACTTTTCTGCCCTTGAGAGTATCTGTAAGTCAAGAACACAATAATTTACTCCTGAGTGTGATAACTTTCAGCGCTGTAGCTGTAGGCTGTGGTCTATAAATAAACATTTACCTGAATCATACGGGGAAAAAGGTCATTTTAGGCAATATCAAATCAAGATAAACAGAAAAGGTAATAATATACTATTTAAACCCATTTTGTTTGTTTTTCATAATATATCTATTAAAACAGACTTTTAAAGACCTTTTAAATGAGCAATTCTTACATTGCCCATCTTACTGAAACATTGGACCTACACACAGGAGCTCCTGTTCATAATCTGAGATGAACCACAGTGGATCAACTCCAGGATACTGCCTTTCTGAGGGTCAGCTTTGTTCACTTCTTCTGGCATGCCTTTCAGAGGAAGCTAAAAATGGACTGCAAGAGGTTATTAAAAATACAAAACCCTAAATTAAGAAAGTGCCCATTTTGACCAGATGGAAATGACTCAGAATGAGATCTGACTTCTTGATCTCAATTGTTTCACTTTAGTTTTAAGGCAGATTCGACTAGATACCAGCATTTGTACTTATTGTAGGATATAAGCAAAACTTTAAAGGAAGAATAAAACAAGTACACTGATGGCCATTAGAATATTCTCCTTGGGAGCAGAGCACTAGAACTGAGATCCCTACCCCTACTAACAAAATAAACTATTCTGTCAGTTAATTTTCAGAATCAATCTTTTAAATGTTCTTATCTGTGTTTTTATTTTTTTGATAAAGATTAACTTTCTAAAAATAACAGCAACTATACCCATAGCTCTACTGCTTTTCACAGCATTATTCACAGCAGAATAATCGCCATAAAATAATTTAATAGATAAATAATGGCAGGCCCAGAGGACATGATCATGGAAGTGGTAGCATAGCCTATGGCAAAGCTTTGGATGAAAATAAAGAACATTCATTTTATGATGATATTCTGAAAGAAGCTTTAATTTTATCACCTTAAAGCGGTTTGCAGTAATTAAAAAAAACAACATAATATTCCTTAACAGTAAATCTGAGATGATATACTATTACAGCATTACCAAAGCTTATTTTAAGAAGCACTTGCTTTCCTCCTAAGTAGCTCAGTAGCCAATTAACAATCATTTCATCAGTCATAGATTCCAAATTAAGATAAACTTAATTAATGCCCCAAAAAATAAAATCTATCTCTATGTTTTAACTGACATAAATGTAAAGGTTCTTCTTATAAAAACAGGATTTTTTTCTCATTTAACATGCTGTATCAAAATTCCTGCTTGCATACAAAAATAAAATCTCTTAACTTACATCATGGAGCTATCCCAAAGAGCACAGTAAGGGTTCATAGATCCCTGAAAAAAAAACATGATAAAAGTTAATCTGTGTTTTTTGCAGCTTTTTAAAGGTGTAAGAAAAACTATATTTTTCAATAACAAACAAGTTACAGATATGTCTATACAGCTAAAGTGTCTGTCCAAATAATCCTTAGCATTTAAAATAACCTTGAAAGATGTCCCCGACTGATGGGCTTTTATCTAAGAGATTAACAAAAGGGCAACATCATAAAAGAGCTACCTTTTTAATTATCAGTGCAAGCTCTTCTGTGCTTTTAAGACTCTTGACAGAAAGGCCCAACCCCTAGCAGCTGTATATTAATTATTGAACCAATTAAAGTCCATTGTTCATTGATTAATGTGGTTTTAATTGATCGTCTCCTGTTGTCAGGTATGTTATGGCAGAGATGATAAAATAATGAGAGAAAAGAAGAAAAAGAAACCTAAAGTCATTTGTCCTCCAGAATACAAGGGGATGCTGAGCATTCTTGGGAAAGTTGAGAAAACTTTATTATCACAAGCTAAAGTTATCCAAAGAAATGCTGAGATTGGTTTCTTTGGGATTTCTAAACATTGACTGCAACAGAAATAATCTTTATAATTTGCCAATTATATTACACTTGATTTGATTTGATGGCTTTGTTAACACTGCAGTATAAAACTGCATGTTGCTATACCCTATATACTTATTATAACTTCAGTTATTGATTGTAGTACCATGATAAAAGACTCTACAATGTTACAATAATATAAAATGTAAAGAAAGCAAGTGAACACTAAAAAATATGCTCCATCATGGTATCAATTTCACTATATCAGGAGTCTCCAACCCTGATCCTGGAGAGACCCAATCCAGTTAATTTTATAGGTCACCATACTATATATTACCTAGATGTAAAATTTGGGGGCTGTTTACTTAAGTAAGCAAGTAATTTGTTAAAATAAGGGGACTTGTGTCTTTGGGGGCCTGTGTAATAATAATCATGCCTGGAGGGGGCAATCATTGGACATAGGACCCCAGAAGTTTATTTTCTACACACTGGCAGTTTTTGTTGATAAACAGTACTGTTAAGTATACAGTATAATTTGTGCTCAGCAGAAAAGTGTTGTGAAGTACATGATCCCAAATAAAATGGTTATTGACTATTGATTTTTATTGACTATTTACATTTTACAGTACTGAGAAGGACATATTTGCTACTACTTTATATCCTTCAGGAATCTGGACAAAGTGCCAGGCTGGGCCACATATGACTTAAAGATCAGTATCCTTTCAGTCAAATCAGAAAAAAAAAGTTGAATTTATTTACAAAAGAAATAAAAACAAAAATTTCCATAATTGAGATTTCTATTCTCTTTCTAAATTAAACACTCTTTGTTTTCAAACTTTACCCAACAGGTTAATTGTTCATCCTGCCCCCGGAACTGACTGAGCAAGAGAGAGACTTGTGCCTGAAGTCTCATGCTGACAAGCAGCCAAAGGGAACCAATAGTTCACGATAACCAAGCAATAGCCCCGCAGCCCACAGACGGCCACTGGAATGTACAGTACAGTACCAAAAGCTGAGCCCTTTCATTACTTTGGATAACTTTGAATAGGACGCATTACTCCCACAGAACACAATATAATTAAACATTTCCAAGGGTGGTTTGTGTCTGCTATAACAATCCATTTTATTATTATCACTATAACTATTGAAAATATTAATAATAATCACAATACTTACATTAGCCAAATGAGCTAACTCTATTTCCAGGTGTGATTCAGCAATCTTGGGCTCAGGTCTCACAGTTACTGCAATGATTTTGGAATTCACAACCGTGTAGTTTCTGTGAAAAAGAAAAAAAATGCCAGAACACTCCTAAAATATTTGTGAATACATTATAAAGCAAATAAATATGCTACCCATGATAACTAAAAGGACCCATTTAATTCAAATAATAAAAATCACTGATACACATTTGGCATGAATGGACTCCTGGAAACCTTGAAGGCTTTAAGCATGTAATGCTTATCCAGATACAAACCTTCTCCTGATTTAGACATTGAAAACCATGACATTTCCCAAACTTATTGGGGTTCCTACTGAATACCTTCAAAAGTGCAGAAGCAGTTGAAAGCAGGTGGCTCAATCACACAGTTTTAAATGTGTCACAGGTGAGAGCACTTCAGATTTGAGCTTCAGCCAGGAGCAGCCTGACTGATGTTTACTGCACAGACCTGAGCAGGACATGGTTTCACGGTTCATGCAAAGGAAATAAACAAGATTGGAAAAGAGAAGCAGTCCGGGAACTGTCTGACGTATGACTCACTTCAGAGTGCACTGCCAGGCACCCGGAACCCAAGAGCAATACTTAAGTACACTTCAGTCATTCATCACAAGGTTCAACTCCCCCAACACTCAGCTAAAGGAAAAGACCAACCTTCTAAAAATAGCAGTGACTAGACCCATAGCTCTTCTGTTTTTTATTTTATGCTTTCATGGTTATTAAACTAGACTTGTTTCCAAGGTAGAGTGAAATGACACAAAATATGAAACACCTGTCCTTAGCATAAAGAGGAATGGCTGTTTGGCAAAAGATAACTTTTAACTGTTGTAGTCACAACTGTAGAACAATCCTATAAATATGATTCTAAAATCTTAAGGAAAATAATTTCAGAGTCCTGTCCCTGTAGTGATGAACTTTACAATTTGAATTAAGTTTTGGTAATGGGCTACCAAAAGGCAGATTTATTTATTCTATGACAGGAATTTGTATGTTTATGTGACTTTTTCCAGGTGATCCGGTTTCCTGCAACCTCCCACAGACTTGCTGGTTATGTTCATTGATGTGTGTAAATTGTCTGAGTGTGTGTCCGTGGCCTGAGATGGACTGGCGTCCTATCCAGGGCTTAGTTCTGCCTCGCACACTCTGCTTCTGGATAGATCTGGGTTGCTTTGACCCATCCCAAGAATAAGCGGATTTCAGATGATGGATGGATAACCTTTTACATGAAATCAACAAATACAAATCATTACGGATACAAATCCTGGAGGAACACTTACTCTTTTAAGCTTCTAAACACAATGCAATGTGCTTTACTTTCAATTACACAAATGACCAGATGTGTAATTCAAATAATCCGAAACACAAAGCTACCAGAGTCTTATACAGAAAAGCTGAAGTTTAAACTATGCAAGAAATTTGTGTTGATGAAGCAGACATCATGCAATAGTCTAGTTAGATGGGCAAACATAATCATGGCTGAACAAGATCTTGGGTTCTGATTGTGTAGTTTGTGTGTGGCCTAACGTCAGGTCTGAAACAGTTGATGTTAGCCACAAACACGTTTCAATGTATTTATGAAGCACACCAATGACACCCTGCTAGTGCTGTCTGAGTTACAGTGAAAGAAAACAGTTTCAGGAATGTCTTTGAGCAATGTATAATTCTCTATTCAATTAGAATTTCAATAGATTTTTACTCTTTATAATATTGCACCAAACTCAACGCCTGCAGCACTCATTTTGTTTATTGCAAACCCATAATGGTAATAATAATCAAATTCAGATTTATACTTTTAACATTATTTGTGGCTAATAAAAAATGTCCAGGAGGCTCTAAAACCATTATTGTATAAAAAAAACAATAAAGCGTGTTTCTCTTATGTGAAGCATTTTCATAGTTAAAAATGCATTACCATGACTATCCATTAAAAGACAATTTGCTCCATAAAATAAATTTGTCAAATATTTACGGAATAAATATTTTTAAAGGCACCTTAAACAACCTTGCTGAAGGGAGTTGTATAGACTGTGAACAGGAAAAGATTAAAATAAATTCCTGTTCACTTGAACTTTTAATGTACTGTATGCAACATATGAAAAATACTTCCCCAAAAATAGATTAATTAGTTGAAACAAAAGTTTTCTAGTGTCCTAGTTGGTCTGACTATATGCTTTCCTCACAAACATAAACCCTTTATGGATATGAGGAAACACAATTACTCCTCCTTCAATTACACAAATAATCACAAAACACACAGCTCCACATGTCTGCTACTGGACAGGCAGCCTAGCTTGTTTGGTGAAAAATGTTCATTGCACAATTTCACTCCACAGCGGTGTACTGGAGTGTCAGCAGGAGCTACAGGAGCAACCTGTCACTGATATCTCTCCTGTTACTGAAGCCCCCTCTGGTGCCTGGCCTGTCTGCTGCCCTGTGGAATCCTGTGGTGAGCTGGCCAGGACTCAGCCCAGGCTGGAAGGAGTGTCATCCAAATCACTGGGCTCTTTTACTAACATTCCAGCATCCAGGTGGATGCTGCACATTGGTGGTTGTGGAGGGGAGTCCCCATTACATGTAAAGTGCTTTGAGTGGAGTGTCCAGAAAAGCACTATATAAGCGTAAACAATTATAATTAATTATAATTATTCCCCAAAAGCCCTATTTTGAAACACACGAGATAATTGCTTGCATTTTTGGATGGTTTATCATGAGGCAAGCAGTTAAAAAGTACCATGTGTACATGTGTAAAAAGTACCAAAGGCACAACTTTGTAAATCCTGTTGAATATACAGTTTTGACATTTTATGTTTATGTTAGTTTATATGTAAATGTTTCTATTTACATGTAGTTTTAAAAACTGTATAAAATCTTCTGCATTGTTTACCACTTTGGTATTTTACTTCAGAACACAGAAAATCTGCTCTATTAAAAAGGGGAGAATCTTGATCAATTCTGTGATTTAAATGATGTTTGTCACACCTTATCAAGTTTCAGATAATAGGATTTGGCCAAGTTGTATAATTTATTTACTTTTTGCATTTTGTACAAATAACAGTTGTTTTTCATCCAACATATTTGAGAGTTAATCATATTTTATAACAATATAGTGTTTGATAATGGAGTTACTAACTTGAAAGATTTGATTTGATTTCTTGATAAGACTGCAAAAAAGTAACAGGCACACATCTACTGTATAGACATACCCCCCACACCGTGTTATGGTAATTCTGGATGCAAACACATCTAATGGAGCTTGTGCTCCAGAATTCTCAGCACAACCCAGCCTCTTATTTAATCTAATGATGTGATAATTTTCTGGACTGCTGTCTCATCTTACACCAATTAAATCCAACAGCTGTTGTTTAGGTGAGGTGGATGTTTGCAGATGGTATAAGGTAGCTCAGCTCTGACAGGCACTGGCAGAGAAAAATCCCAGAGCTCCTTTCCTAAGAATAATTAGATTCCCTTTAATATTTTATAATCACCATCATTAGACTACAGTCATAGAAAACGTATTCACCATCCTATATGAACTACAAAAATATGTAGTGTAAAAAAGATTCTTATTCTTAAATAGAATCTGAAGGAAAATGAATGAATATGATAATAAAGAATATCATGCATCATACTGTATGTTCCTTTTTAACAAAACTATGTTCCGTACATGCATTTCCACATACTGTATTGGCACCCTTGATTCTCGTCATATCCCCTTCACACTAGTGTAGTTTTGACTTTTAAAAAGATCTCATTAACAAATACATGTAGCTTAATACGCAATATATATTTAAAGGCGATAAAGTGCAATTCTGTGCAGTTCTGAGTGATGTCTTTTTATGATGACGTGAACATTCATCTTGCAAACTCTTTGTTCGGTTTGCACTGTAACCAAATGGCTGTGGTGAAAATGAAGAGTCTGCACCAAGAGTACACACACTGTACATCTACAGTAGGTGTGCTTCTCACAAAGATGCACTGAGTCTTACAAAAAAAGAGAAATGTTAAGATGATGAAAGGGCACAGCTGAAGTATGAAATGAATATTTCATGCATGTGTTTACCAAGGATACACAGACAATGTGCTTTAGGCACAGCAAACACAATGTTCTTTATTAATTATTATTAGCATGGAGGAGGCAGAACTGTTACAGGTGTTGAAAAGCATTTAAAGGAAATAAAAAATGCTTTTTCTTTCATGTAAGCTAAATGATGTAAGATGCTGTACATACAGTACATTCCCATGTTTTCTACCAATTGTACTTAAGGAGATATTATGCTTCTAATATATAACACTTCCAGCAGTTGTGCCAGACAAAGATGAAGCCCAATGACTGTATAATTGTTAAACCAATAAACCTTACTTATTACATGCAAGGTTGCTTTTAACTTTATAATTTTTATAACCCTTTATAACAACAATGAAAAATAAAAATTCTAAAGCTTTATGAATAGGTGCATGCAGATCATCTAATGAAGGCTGATGAAATTGGTAAAAAGTTAAATTATATTACTGGGATATTTTGACTTTCTACATATACACAGAAACTGAAACTTATATGTTAGAGATACTTAATGACTTCTTATTAATCCAGATTGTAAAAGCTTGGAAGAACAGTTTTACAGACTTAATCCTTTCAAACTAGGATTCAGTTTAAAGAATAGACCTTTTAGAGTCACTGGGAATTGTGCCCATAGTATGATATCTGTTGTTGTAAACTTTCAATGTCTAAAATGAGAATCTAAAATTGGGGTTTATAAGTTTAGACAGGGCTTTGAAGGAATGAAGTAGAGCTTATGGAAAGTGAATTGGGAAAAGATTGATAGAGATTTACTAAAAAAGGCTTCAAAAACATAATGTTAAAGGCTCAAAATGAATTCATTCCTATAACAAAGAAATCCATGCCGAGAAACGTATGGCTTAAATTGTTTAATCGACATACTGAGAGAAACATTTAAAGGAAGCGAACGCTCTGCAGACTGTGTAAAAGGGCACAGTTGAATAGAAGAGTATACTGAGCTGCAGGCAGAGTAGAAAAATACATTGGAATTGCCAAGAGAGACAGAAAAGAATAATGCATCAGAAACAAAACTAATGCATTTTCACCAATGCTAGAACAGTAAAAGAACTATTAAAAAGAGGGAATATATAGTTAACAAGATAATAGGGCATTGATAATAGACTAGATTCTGACATACTTAGCAAAGTAGATAAAAATAGACAAGACATAAAATAGGAGTGGCTAAGGAAATGCAAGAAGACTTAGACAACATAATGAATTGGGCTGACATAAGGAACATGATATTTAACATTGATAAGTGCAAAATGATCCACACTGGTAGTTACAACATGCACTAAACATATCATATTAGTTATTCTGAATTGCAGAAAGCTACACATAAAATGGATTTAGGTGTTTCTGTAGATTTTTCTATATGCTTGTCAAGGGAATTTTGAAAAGGAATAAAAAAAGCAATGCTGTGGTATTCAGCAAAGGGTGAAGAATTTAAATCCAGGAACGTTACACTTAATGTTTATAATGCACTATTAAGAAAAAAAGTTCAAAGGGGATTGCCTTAAAAGGACAGATTAAGTGATCTTAATCATGGTCTAGAATAATGTAGACTGAGTAAAATTGTTCCACAGAGACTACCAAGTATACCCAGGTCATAATATTGCTTCTACCATGCTTTGTGCTTCCTTGGAAGCATATCCTTCCTTTGCTTTGGATGTACAAAGATAAGACAGGAGAGTTTTGAATAGATAAGACCAAGATAAGCCTTTAACAAAGTAACAGAAAAGCAAGGTGCCATTACTACTGTACAGTATATACCGAATGCTTCTTTGTAATCCTGAAATCTCAACATCCTTTTATTCTCTTACATTTCACTTTAGGAAGGAAACTATTTTCTTAATTTCACAAAACATGTTCTGTATTTCCTGACACTCCTGGAATATCTTGAAGTTAGAATTATTTTCAGAATGTCAATGTGATCCCTCTGGGTTTCTACAGGAATGTGTTAATATTGAAACAGCACAGGGTGCCCTTTCTGAGTTAACACCTTCACAAGCTGGTGCCACAGGGCGGGAAAACTGGATTGACAGTCCAGCCATGAGGATTAGGCCAGACAGTTGGCTTGTCCTCAAAACATTGCACGCTTCCCTAGAGAATTTTCATTTTCCATTTCAGGAAGACAGCCATTACACTATCGCTATATTCCTGCATCTACTACAAATGCCTAGCCAGTAAGTCTAGCAATGAATAGGTGTTTTTAACAAATTAGCAACTAGATATCATATACAGATATGAACACTTGTCATCATCACTGAAAAAAATAATTCTGTTAAAGCTGTAATAGTAGGTCTAATAAAAATAAGCATTTAATGCATATTGTGCAAAATGTACAACATTTGATTTTAGATTAATTTCTTTTAAATCAAGGTTTTTTTTTCTCTGAACTTAAATGATGCTCTGTGCTTTTTCCCTAATTTAAATCTAGCAACCTGTTTCTCTGAGCAAATTACATGAACCATTAATCATTCACCCTCAACAACAAAAATAATTATCTTTAAGTCTAACAACATTTACTAAAATTTCAGAGCAACATTTTAGCTTTAAGACATAAATCAGACCAAAAACTACTATGTTATAAAGTAATATAATATAAAAATATACCAGTATCAGTGCTATCGCTGTGTCTGTTGAAATTCAGCAGGACAAAAAAAACAGCAGGATGGTGTAACCTCTTTATCTATTCATGTCATAATTGACACTATAAGCAGGAATTGCCATAATTTTAATGTAATGTGCAGCTTCAACAAGACTTTAGAATATTTTTTTTTATTTTAGGATAACTCACACTTCTATAAAAATCCTCCTTGCATTTTGTCAGAAGTAATGATTTTTGTATTGCCACCCTTTGTCATATGTGATGAAGTATATTTGAATACTTTAACATTCTGCTGTATCTTAAATGCCTTACCTTGGGGATGGCAGAATAAGACCTAGGTTTTTGTAAAGTACAGTTCCAAGAATAAACACTGTTGATCCATCGAGTTCTGCAAAAAGAAAAAAAACAGTAAGACTGGGTGAGATAACTGCACTGCATGAGAAGTATTTTCAATGTGTCCAGGAAAGTAATTTCATGTTACCTTCAGACTGTGGAATGAAGATCCCTTTTGGAATAACAACCTTGTCTTCAGAGTTCCTTGCCCAGTCAACCATACCCTTCCTGCCTTTCATTGGGAAGTTAATGTCTGTCAAAACTGACACTGCTGGAAGCTTCTGTATGCTCGCCACTGGGAAAACAAGAGGACACAGTGATTAGAAAATGTGATGTATCAAATCTACATGCTTATTTGTTCTCAAGCATAATAAAGGAAAACAAAATTTAGGATACACAACTTTAACCCATAATTACCACTGAAAAATACACTTGATTAATTAGTTATCTACTGTATAGGTAATGAATTAGCTCTGTCACAAACTGAGGTGCACAACCAGGATATTTACAACCAGCACGTTGCATAATAAACATTGATTAAAACATCTGACATCACTGCGAACAAACCTACATGCTCATCAATAATCACTGGGATTGTGTATCACACAGAGTATCCCGTATACAAGTTCATTGAAGAGATTTACATCAACAGGGGTATTTCTGATGCTGGCACCTTTAAGACTCTGGCAAAGGCTGTCCAGATCAACACTAACCACACTGCCAAATCTCAAACCCTGTGCGTTACAGGAAAACAGACAGTGCCCGTCAAGTGCTGGAATTGTATTTTGTGATCGGTGGGCGGGTAGAAAGAAAGATATAATATGGTCCGAAGCACAAACACTACTCTTCTCCACAACCGATACATAAGAGAGAAACAAAAATATTTATGTTCTCTATGCCAAGATAGTGGGAGCTACTGCTTCACATAGTGCCTGCGGCACTGAAAAAAAGTACCACAGGTGTTAGCAGATGGTTTCAGTGTAAACCTGCAGCACGGAGGAATACAGCACTTTCCCTACAGTACATGTTGCAGTCTTCCACCTGACTATCTCTGCTTTATTTCTCCTCCTGACACTTCCCTTCCTTTAACGGAAGAGGTCCCTTTGTCACAACCAGGTCAACACCTAAATTCAGACACAGAGACCCTAACTTTTACGCATTCACAATATATTCATGCACCGACACATTGTCCCTCCAGTATTACAAACTTTGTCAAATGGAGAGAGGAATGTGGCAGAATCTCACTCAGAAACGCTATTAAAATCGCTGTTTCTCTCTACATAAAATAAGGATATTGTAGGTGCTCTGGAATTAATTTTCTGGAAAAGGAAGCCTTATATACTGTTTTTAGTACCTCTATCCAATTTGTTTAAAAATGTAAATGTCCACAGAACTTACATTATGCTGTATATTATATTCCGCAAAACTTTAGAAAAGCAATACGTTTTTTTGCCTTATTAATCATGTAACACAAACATAATGTTTATTTGAAATGTTGTTACAAACAGGCTCAGAAGTAGAACTCATTTTCATGAGGGTACTGGCCTAACCTGACATAGAGAGGTTGTATTACATGCTTAGAAGATGTAGCAGTTTGCAATCTCTTTTCCTTAGCCCTCTGCGGCAGTACGCGGGGGCGTATCCAGTCCCCTCACGCACTTTCACCTGGGAAGGCGTACACACGCATTTATGTTACGCAATAAGTTCTTGTTTTGTTTTTACCTTACGCACCCTGTTCACCAGACTGAAGGTAACGCAGTACAACGGTACTCTTTCTTTTTGCCTTTTTGCTCCCTGCTAACTGCACACCGGTGGTTCAGTCCCCCTACCCGGGGAGTTGACTTTTTACCCGTGCTCGTCGCGGCTCCTCCCACTACACCCTGTCACATCTCCTTACAATAATAAGAAGAAATCCTAGCAACTGTATATATGTTTCCGACGTAAAGAATCTCAAAGCAATCTACACATAGGATTGAATACATACTGTTCCACGCAAAAATGATACATTAATACATTTGCTTCATGAAATGAATTACTGGGAAAATTTAGAGAAGCCAGATTGTACAAACCCAGAATGGAATTTACTCAGGCCATCTGAATGGGGGCATTGAATTGGAAAGTCTGGTCTAGAGGTAAGAGCACCACCTACTGCCAATGGCAAATGACAAATGGTTGTTAGAGGTACCTGTTAGAGCACATGAGCAAACATAACGTGTACATGCGTAAAAGGTGCTTCAGTCTGTACAGCACATCAATGCAATGACA
Organism: Lepisosteus platostomus; assembly: GCF_059453375.1. Taxonomy (NCBI): domain Eukaryota; kingdom Metazoa; phylum Chordata; class Actinopteri; order Semionotiformes; family Lepisosteidae; genus Lepisosteus; species Lepisosteus platostomus. Next base: position 25,633,679 of record NC_142627.1, on the reverse strand, counting down.
GCCTTGAGCTTCTCTGATAAATCCTAGGTCGTGGTCTTATTTAACAATTGCACAATACACGCTTGTAGAAGAATCCATATAATGCTTGCTTTGGTCTGTGTATTTAAACAAAGCTCTCTTGGTGGCAGAAACAAATGCTAATGGTAATCCCTGTCGCTTTACAGATTAAAGAAAAGAATATTCCGTGTATTGTGCATTCTACACTTTCACTTAATTCTTTCCTTATACAGAAACAATGCTATGGATAATTCTATTTTCAACTATAACATGAAGCCATTTTGTTAATCCTGAGAGACCTGTGCTTTGTAATAAAAACTGTTGCCTTCTATGGATGTAATGAGAGAGGCAAATTACATAAATGAAGTCCTGAGTGAATGAGCGATTCAGACTGAACTGGTAAATATCATTTACTACAACAATTCACATTACCTTCTTATGAACAGTACATTTTATCTTCAATTGTTGTCAACAAAAATTCGAAGATTCTCTTCAATGTGACTTTCTTATAATGTACAGTACGAACTGTATATTGTAACGCCTGAATGTCTCTGATGATCTCTTTCATACTACACTATGTCACTGTAACATGATGGATACATGTGCTACAGTTCACCTTCTAAGATGTATCCCATATAAACACGCCATGTCACCCATACTTATTTCAAAATGCCTCATATGAAGCATTTAAAGAACATAACATCATTGCCTAAATTTAAAGTTTATTTTAACTACCCCATGTAATGTTTTCTTTTAAATTATACTTGCACTGCATTTAAAAAAATGTTTCGGTACAGGTTAGAAGCATCCTTTCAAAAACTATTACGGTATATTTATGGAGAAAATTGCTTGCTGGAAAACATGGAAGAGAAGTCTGAAAAGAGCACTGGCTGCAGAGCTGATGATCTTCACTACCGCCCTCTGAGACCACTAAGCAGCGCAGGCCACTGAGCTGACAGTTTGGATTGCCCTGGGTTTAATGGGATTCATACAAGCTTCTCCTAACAGCACAGAATTTATGAGTTGTCTGCAGGCCGGTGTTTGGAGTTTTGCAGACTATAAACTGCCTGTGTGGAAGAGAAAACTGTCGAACTCGGAGTGATTCATTCAATCACTCTCACTCCTAGGCAAAAAATATCAGTGTACAACTGCTACTGTATGTCTTCATTTTCCCATAACAAGTATTTTCATTTCCCAGTGCTCCTTATGTTGAAAGCGAAGCTCTTAGGGTTCATTTTAATATGATATTGTCCCTATTCTGCATCTTCCTAAGTGGTTAAACCAGTTAGTTTGCTTCCCTGGATACAGGTTGAGCACTGTGGCCATGGGTTCGAGCCTGGGTCATGTTATTAGACGACTGTGATCAGAATTCCCTCAACTGTGGCACACAATTGGCTAAGTGTAACCAAAGCTCTCAGAAACACAGTAACCCCTCTGGAGGCGCCAGGATTACAGGCACGTGTTACTGCCCGAGGGGTACAGTATTTGCTCCTACTTCACTTGTCATTGACCCTTTGGTACAGAGCTGGGTTAAGAGATGCAAAGTAAGACCAGAGAAGCCTGCTTACATCTCCTCACTCTCCCTTGCGTGTGGATGAGGGGTTTGTGGCTGTAAGTCAAGGTGTGAAAAACAGAACTGGTTATAACAAAAATAATTTTCAATTTATTGTAAATAAAAAATAAAAATATTGTCTCCAGTAATGCCACAATAGCATTCATTTTCAACCCAGGGAATGTTTTGCAGGGGATCGTATTGAAGTCTGAATATTATAAAGATACAGGATGCTTTTACTATGTAGAGGGAGGTTCAAAGCACCAGATGTTCACTGACACATGGTTGCAAAAGCATTAGATGCAGGCATATTGTACCAAACTGCAGGGGGTGCATCTGAAAAATGAGTGTCTTTCAGGGTGACTGTAGGTAAATGAGCTGTATTTATTGCTAGTGGTAAAAAGCTAAAAAGCAATCATTATTGGGAAATATGATTATAAAAAATAAATGGGTTATCTTTAATTTTGCCAGGACTTTCTCACATTGTTTTTCAGTCTTTTCTAGATTGGAGTTTTTCAGAAAGCAATCTGTATTTGGAATTAAATCTTCAAAAATCACCAAAAGGTGTGGTAGCGCCTTCACTGGTGTTTAGATATCTGGAAAGCTAAAATGTATTAAGACTAAGGATTCAAGAGAGAGCTAACTTAATTTCCAATGAGCAGAAGCACAGATCAAATAATGGAGGTTTTTAAGGGGAAGGTCACTGAATGCTGTCAGAGAGCAATGTTTCAGGAATAACAATAGGAAAGTTAGCTTTGGAGCAGTATATTGCAAGGCGTGGATGAACAGGATGAAAAGAAGCAAGTAGATTAGAATACAGTACCTACAACTAAAGAACCCTGTTGCAATAAGTAGTTTCTTTGTTTGGTTTATAGTGGTTTACCTGTCTATATTCCCTGCATAACAAAGCAACACAATTCTATTACAAACAAAAATGGCTGGAGACTTTTTGCAGTGAAGCCAGTACCTGATGTTTTACTCCCTGCATGGGACCTTTTTTAACAAAATCAAAACATTACATTGAGATATCACATGTTAGTGTTGCATGTGTGCGCCCTGTGATGAACTGGCGTCCTGTCCAGGATGTATCCTGTCTCATGCCTGTTGCTTTGCAGTATGGGGTAGGATTCTCCCACAGTATTGGATAAAGAGGTTAGAAAATTGAATTATAGATACTGATATGTTGAACCAATACAAACAAATAGAACAAAACCAAAAATTAGTGGATTAGGTAAAAGCAATTAAATGCAGAAACAGTTTGCATAGATCAAGCACTATTATCATGTTACCACCTGAGACTCACTATCAGTCTGGAAAGGCTGGAAATCCCAAAAAAATACGTTGACAGTAATTAACGATCTTGTTCTTTATGTAAAATACTGTACTGATGCAAAACCTCTTCGAACACACAGTACAGTAGGTACACAGAACTAAAACATTAGACGGTCCCTAAAGTTAGATGTTTTACCATTTAAAAAAATACAGGGTCACTGGGGTGCCAGAGCCTATTCCAGGGAGTATCCCTAAAATTATTAAAATTAAAAAAGTGAAACAAATAGTTTCTTTGGCTTATTATATCAACCCAACCTGCGAGAAGAAGTAAAATGATAAACTTACTCATAAAGAGAGCTTGATAGCCCAAGGAATGAAATACTCACAGAAATATGAGTCACTTTTCGCAATCACAGCACTGGTGACCTTTAAAAAATAACAGTTTTTTTTTCACATCGGAACACTAAAAATCAAGGAATTGCAGGAGTGCTCTCCTTTTCCAACAAAGACCTATTGACAGCATCCTGATAGGCCTAAATTTATCAGTTTCATCTGTTTTGATTTTTTCTTTCATGAATAACTGAACGTCTCTATTAAGAGGGGAGTAGCAGAAGCAATACCTTTTACTGAATCCTTAAAGGGAAAAACCACACAAAAAACATTAAGCTGTCTATATGCTTTCTGCAATGACTAACTATGCAATGAGTCATGAAGCTGTGTCATATTTGGAATTGTTCATAGCTTGCCTCTTCAATAACAGAATGAAAATAATTTCAGAACATTACCAGCATCCCACACAGAGAAATACAAGAAAAAAAACTAGATTCCTAGTTTAAGCAATTAATTCCAACAAACCCACTGTCCACAGGCTGTCAGGAAATGTGTAAAAATGTGTTCAATGCAGCATTTTTTTCCCACCCCCTCATTCCTAAGTACCTTCTGACTCTACAGTCATAGTGGGTCTGATACCACGGCAGCAGTTGGCCATTAAAATCTCCTACAATGTGAACAAAATGTGCTTTTCAAATGAAAATCTGAATGTATAAGGGCCTACCAGGAATTACATTAATGTTAAAAAACCCTGACCCAGAATTCATTGAAAAGTGATGTTTTCATTGTTAAGGTTGCATATTTTATTATTATTATGATGATGATGATTATTCCTTACACTTATATTGTGCTTTCCTGGATACTTTCCTAAAAGCACTTTACAGTTAATAGGGATTTCCTCCACCACCACCAGTGTGCAGCCCCACCTGCATGATGTACCAGTACACTCACCACACACCAGCTGTCAATGCAGAGGAGAACAGAGTGATGATTATTGGTAAAAAAAAAAAATTGGTCAGGGTCAATTAGAGAAACACCTCTACTCTTGTCAAGAAACACACCTGGACTTTTAATGACCACCACCAGCCTAAATTGTCCTTGCAATTTTGCTGATAGAATTTCTTTAAAAATATTTTTTGTATGAATATCCATCTATTGTATCAGATGCAGCTAATATGGGTAATCATTTAGGTATGAATAATGTTAAACATTCAAAGAGGTGAACAACACTGACACATAGAAGCTGCAGCAATGTAAACAGAAGCCAGCTCATAGAGCCATACTCAAAGTTATGACATGGAAGTTCTGTAAATAAGCCTAAAGAATAATGCTCTGCTTGCTGAAATACATTGACAGACTTGGTATGCCATTAACCAAAATCTGTCTTGAAGCTTATAATGAGAAATGTATGCTGTAATGTGGTTTTAAAAAATAACATAAGTGGATTTTGATTTTAAATTAGTGGTTGAATAAAGCTTGCACCTGACAATTAGCTGCATCTTCCAGGAACAGATTTGCTTTTAGACATATTATTTTTGTTCCCTTCAGTCCTTTACATGCAAGTATGTATTTTTATATCGTATTGTGCATTCATCTTAGATAAGCTGCTCTGCTCCAGTTATTGTTAGAACAGTTATTAGCATTATTGTTTGAGTGAAAGGTTAATGCACTGAGAAGGGAAAGAGTGGCTGGCAGTTTTACTGAAGTACCCCACTGAGGGCAGTGCAGTAGCGACAGCAGGATATTTGTTACTATGTCTGGAAAGTGCCGTAATTCACTCAATTATGCTTCAACATCTTAGTCCAACAGTTGCTTTCCACTTTTCAAACGGAAGTAAAAGGTTTTTTTCGGCAAAAAACTGTTATTGCATAGAGGTTAATCTATTCACGTGAAAATATTAAAATGGGAATTGAAGTGTTTACGTTTCTTTGGCAGTCAGGTCAGTTATGTTGGCATAACTGAATTTTCAGGGGTCATTACTTAGCATTCATAATAAAGACAGAATAATCTGTGATCAGTGTTATCAGATGAAAGCATATTAGTTCTATAAGGAAAATAATTGAGGTATCCAGCAATGTTCATGAAAGAAAATGGACAAAACAACCTGCATCTGTTTTCAGAATTTACTGCAGATTCTGTGAGTTCTAAAAATGTATAACTGTTAATGTGAGAGTTTTAGTTAAAAAAACACATCTTTTTGTGTTAATGCTGCACCTGTGTGCTACATTTGGTGCAGAGAAGGTACCAGATATTTAATGGTTAGGCCATTAATCTGTAAATGATGTCAGAAATGGAATTATTGCCATATGCAAGCATGGCTGCCTGGTTAATATTCAGGATATGAAAAATGCAGTATATGTTTTAAAAATGATGTATCATGAGCTTTCAAGTTAATACAGTGTAATAATAACAATACTGCAGCCATCCTTGGAAGTAACAAATAAAATCTTGCATCTATTCACGAAATGTGGTACAGTTTGTTTGAAAAATAACAATGGACAGTATGACCATTAATATGAAAAATGTACAGTACGTACCATAATGTGCATATGCTGCAGTAAATATTAGTCAATGTTCATAACAAAAAAATCTAAATATGATTTGGAAACACCTTTCTTTTGGAGTATAACTTTGTATTATTTTATAGTATAAATGTTCTGCACCTTTGAAAATAAAAGCCAAGAATGTAATGGAAAATGTAACTTCTGACACCCTCCTCCTACCCATCTGTACCTGTGTGCCAAATCTGTTGAGCGATTTTCAAATGCATGAAGACAGACAAAGGCACATACAGTACACTGAACTTTATACTTAAGATTTCAAACATATATTGGTTATACAAGAAGAAAGAAAATCATTTTTCTGATAAGGATATTGCAAGAGTATTCAATTTGCAATTGTAGTTCAAGATGGCATTTTTGTCACTAAATCCCACAGGGATTGTCCATTAGACAATTGCCTAATGTTTTCAGATTACTTGGCTGCCAGCAGTGAGCAGAGCTGCAGATGAGCAGATTACAACAACAGATTATGGGGCTTTGATTCTGAGTGAGGAAAAACTTTCTATAAATGCTGTCTTTCAGTACAATTCAGTAAATTAAATTTGTTTCTCAAATATTCGTCAAGTTTTCTGTTAGGAGAATTACTGAAGAAAAAAAAGTTTTTGGTAGTTGATTTAATAAACTCTTCTTTGTTAATTAAAACTGAATACAGTTCCATTGTCCTATTTTTTACCTGTACAGTACATGTCATGATCATCATGCCTCCTCTTGAGTGCGCTCCGACCCTTTAGTATTTTAGTTTATTACCTGCCCCCTGTTTAGTCTGCCAATATCGTCACGCCCCTACGCTTCACGGGTGCACAATACTACAGGAGTCAATCCTCTTCTTACTGAACACCCTGGGGTCTGTGCAGCATAGTGGCCAAACATCTGAATTTACACCTGGTGGGCTGTGTGTTCAGGTCCCTGTTGATGTAGCTTGAGTAAGGTCACTCCAATTGCTCCAGTCTACCCAGCTGTGTACATGGGACTCACCATCGCTGGGAGGAATCACTGTGATCACTTCATGCTTAGAAACCAGGAGAAGCTCTGGGCTGATGACCCACTGTGTTGCTCAAAGACAATCACAGTACCGACTCTAATCAGCAGGGTACATAGTTTACTGTACATTCCAACGAAGCTAATCAGTTCTTGATATCATATACTGTAGCTATAACTATTTCTGCACTTCATATAGGTAGGGCTAAAGATGTTTTTTGTTTCTGACAGTTTCTTGTGTTTAATTTATTTTTTATTTTAATGTTTTCACATTTCTCCCACACAGCATACACTTTCATACAATGTAAAATACAATGTAATTTTACCTCCTGAAATTTTAATGAAATGTTTGGAATAAGTAGAAAATAAAGATGATAAACAGCAGTAACCCCACTTCTGGTGGGTACGGGATTCTGCTCATCCATCACAAAGGCAGAAATGTGAAAAGCCTCTAGCTAGAAGGGCAAGGGAAAAAACTATATTGATGCATCACACTGTTGAGACAGCTTCATATTAATGATGATCTGTCAGAAATAATTTTCACTTCATCTTGCTTTTTAATATTATGGTAACTTGTTAACTTTGCAGAAAAAATACTGTGAAAGCTACAAAGCAAATGTTGAAATGTTCCACCCATCAAATTAAAATGTGTGATTCTTTAATTACATTTCATAGACTAATACTGACAATGCAAACAGTCCATTTATTTTCTAACATTAAAAATCCAAATTTAGTCCTTCACATACAGTATGTGTACAGAAATATTTAACAGCACAGCTAAAAGCTGCAGATTTGTTCTGACTCGTATTTAATACCACCTTTTTTAAGGAGTAAAGAGGATTTCTCTGACAAAACTGGTGTGGAGTATCTATATACTGTATATGGGAATACAGTACATCTTATTTAGAACCTAAAGAACCTACACTGCCATATATTTTTCTTCAATTAAAGTTTACATTTCCACAGCTTGATTTATGTGGATAATATGTAACGTGCACAGCTTTGTTAACATTACAAATCAAAACAAAAAATAAACATCAACACAGAACATTGCTTTCATGGCATTCTGACTTGTTTGTCCCTGTTGTTTTCACTGTTGCCTTTTCAGCTGCCGACGTTAATAAAACAAATGCACAAGTTATTAATATTTAGTGCCTAGTTTCAAGTGCACTTTTCTGTAACGTGAGAAAAAAGCAGAGATGAAACAGATTTGAATAAGAAAAAAGTCTGCAGAAAATTCAATGCTGCATTTTCTGTTTTTAATTAGAAGTGTTTGATCTTAATAGTGTTCTGATTAGAACCCTTGAGCAAGGACAAGCAGGCGGTAAGAGTGACAAAGGATTCTTTGTGTCAAAATGTTCTTGGTTAGAAAGGGAGGAAAGCTTAATGCTTTCTGCCTTTCTTGTTTTCATGGAAACAAAATCATTATGATGACTTCCTTTTTTGTTGATTGTGGCAGATTCTTTATGAGTCTTGGAGATGAGACATTATAGGGAAAAATAGTTCTCTTGCAATCAATAGTAACTGTTTTACAGTATCTTTATTAAACTATGAAATAAACTACAGCACATCTTATCTAATAAAATGAAAGCAGGACAATGTTAAAACTTAAGTGCTGAAACAGCAAAACAAAGTGAGAATGGTCTAAGGAAGGTGATACCCAAAGGCATCTTCTCGACAGATGTAGCCAATGAGGGTTTGTGTTTGTCAAAATGCTTGACTTGAAAGAGGAAGGGAAAAAATGGTAGATGTACAGTATATAGCTATGTAGAGAAATGCTCTGCCAATGTGACTAGAAGACGTCTATTGAAGGATAGATTTTTGTCTTCAATTTCAATATTCCTGTTTAGATTTTGATGACATATCACCAAACAACGCAGCAGATAACACTCCACTACAAAAATTAATTCTGGACCAGCTCGCAAGGGGTCAGGAATTTATTATTCAAAACTTATTAAACTTTGCTTACCTTATCAACATTGTAACTTATTAAACAATCAAAAATATTGAACTCTAAAATTTTATCCAAGGTTTCAGTCATATTTGCACATTTCAGAAATGTCAGGAAAATAATGTGAATTCCCGCACAACAATGTCCAGCTTTGATCAGTGTGCTGCGTACTGCACTGTAAATCAGAAGACATATTACTGAGGGCAGTCTTCAGAGAATTATACTGTTCTGGACACTATACAGATTTTCATTAGATTTTCCTTAACTGCAGTTCTTAATATCTTTAGCAATTTTAGTAAGTGACCTGCTAGAAGTACATTTATAGATTATATTTTATTATGTCTCTCCATTTTAAGATACAGTATACCTTTTAAAATACAGTATTTACCAACTAAAATCACATATAAGTAACAGTATCATACTTCATCTGTGTTCTGGCTTAACTGAACTCACTGACAGTGTTTTTTTTCAGCGGTTCTTAAAACAAATTTAAAAATTTTTTTCCTCTTAGAATCCTTCTGAATAAAGACCTCAGAACTTTAAATCTCTTGGTCATCTCTTGGAAAAGGGCAATAATTACCACAATTACCATGTTTTGTTGGGAAACAAAAACTGGTACCAGCTTTACATGTAAAAAGTTCACAGTTTTTTTCAGTGCATTTTAGTTTAGTTTTTAATCAGTTTTTTACTTACATTATCCAAAGAATCCACAGCACAGTGTAATTCTCTTTTTGATTATTTAAAAACATGCTATAGTGTTGAAGAAGGTGAAGCTTATCTTTGTTTGAACTACTGTACCAATTACACATGGCATCTTGTTCAGTTCATCTTGTTTAATAGTAATCAAACTATTAAATGTATTTTACATTTGAGAAATCTTGGTCATACATTACGTACCATTTACAAAGACTCCATTTCTTCTATACACTCATAAGTAGCTGATAAATTGTATAATATTTTATGAAAGTATTTCTGTAACAATCTAGCACATTTTAATATGAAGCTTAATTAATGTTATTGATTTATGCAAATTACTTCCTGGACATTATGCACATTAATTCCGAATTAATTAACGTCAGGTAATTGACACGGGACATTAGAGCAGGACCTAATGCTTATATGTCTGAATTAATGATTTAGAGTTCAGCAAAAGCAGCAAAAAAAAATCTCTTGTTCTACATACCCAGGTTTCCAGTCATCAGGTAGGAGTTGTGGAAGTCCTTCATTCCCAGGCCCACAATGTGTATGAAGTCTTCAATCACCTGCATTAGCTCAACAGACACAGGGTAGATCTGTGTGGAACAAAACATGGAGTGATGAACTTCAAGAGCAGAGAATTTTGGCAAAAAATGAAGAGTAAACCTTCTACTTTAACAGTGGCTTTGGAAGTTTAAAAATGGCACATTTTACCATGGCATCCAAAACTAAACTCTACAACTAATTCATGTGAAAGTGATATTTGTTTCCTCTAAGTATAGCACATTGAAATATAGAAACCTCTAAAACTATTTTGAGTGAATCACAAAGTTTGCAGAAGATAAGATAGTAGATGCACTAATGGATGCTAAATACTCCAAAGAGGCTCTGCCTGTATACTGTAGGTAAAACTCCAACTCCAACTTTGTATTTTTTTCTTCTGTCTGTACACCAACACTGCTGCTGTAAAACAACTTGCTCCCCCTGGGGATAATAAAGACTCTCTCTTACAGTCAAACACAGTCTGTCAATAGTAGGGCATAAACTGGGACACCATAAATCTCACTTGCTGCACTTCCTATGGGATCATGTGACATTTCAGCAAGACAATGCATGTCCTCATGATGGTTTTACGTGTAACAGTTATGCCATTGCAGTCCTGCTTGCCAGACTTGGGCCCCTCTGTGAGATGAGCTAGGATAATGTGGCATTTAGGGCCCAGAGACCAGTAAACAGTTCCACAAGACAGCATCTGTAATCAAGTCAAAGCCTATGCTGCAGATGTACATGTAGAGCTTGTATTGTTTCCAGAGATGGCCATTCATGCTACTATCCTGTGACCTTTACACTAGACCCCTGTTGATAAAGCTTGTAGATGCTAGCTGTTAATCAGCATAATACAATTGCCTATCTACCTAACCAAATCTATGTAAATTCACTTGCTATAAAAATATAGATTTTTTGCAGCTTCAAGTTTTTTAAGTTCAGTATAACAACACTCCGTAGCTCTAAAGGATCTCTTGTGACCATTTCTGACATAACGGAACCACTTACTAAATTGATCAAAGCTCCCAAGTTCTTTCAAGCCTTAACAATCAGCTGATTTAAAGGTGCCATTTAAGACTTTTTGGACTCTAATGCTCCAGGACCAGGTTTGCCTACACCTGTTCCAGTCTGTTCTTTTGTCCTTGCGAAGGTGCTGCATCACGTGATATGTAGAGTTCCCGTTTCTCCACTTGCACGCAGCCATTTTTGAAAATGATGCACTTTGTTTTATTGCGAGACAGTCCCCCTCTTCCACCCCAATAAGAAATGTATGTTATTATTTCTAGAATTAATGTTTTGACCTCTATGCACTGTTTCAGTCTGCTAACAGACTGAGACATGAGGTCATTAGCAGCCAAGAATGTGACATGATTTGGTTGCTGGACAAAATAGCAGACAAATATTGATACAAAATATAAGGAACAAGCTGAACTTTTGTTAATCATATATTACAATAATATAGTAATAATATACTATAGTATTATAGATTACATGATTACATGGCATGCATGGTTGGATAGAATTTTGGGGTAAGAGCTCTCTTTGTCTCTCACCTGGTTTGTGATTTTTATTCACAATAGAGGTTCTCAAATGACCCCTGCCTCCAGAATTACTTGTCATCCTGGCATCAAACACAGACAGACTCTTCTCAGAAGATACTTTTGTGGGCTTCGTGGGGCAAGGATGATGCCCAATGTGTCACTGCCTGCCCTAAATGCAACCAGCCTAAGGAACTCAGAACTCTGCCTTGAGGCTTTTGGCATCTTTACCTGTGACCAACAAGCTGTGGACACATTTCTGCAGCCTTAATCACTGACATGCTGAAATCCCAGGGTTACACTTCTATATTAGTGGTGGTGGACATATTCTGTAAGGCTGCACATTGTATTCCTTTAAAGAAACTCCCCACTGCACCATACAGTATATGAAGGATAGTTTTGCTTGGCATGTATTCCGTTTTCATGGCATACCCACAGAAAACTCTTATTGGAGACTTTAATTTTTATCTTGATTCTGGTGTGCATTCTGCAGAAAACCTTGCATGAAAATCAATCTCTTATGGTCATATTGAGAAAATTGATGAGGAGCCTGAAAAGAACTAGCAATGTCATGTATGAGAGTTTCAGAATAATTAGTACCAACTTCTCGCCTGGGCCAAGATTTCCCACAATATCCTAACCAACACTTCCACTGGGACATCAGTGTTTCAGTATGCTGATGGATTTCAGCCACATCTCCAGCTCCTGGACTCCTCCAGCACATTTGCTCTACTTGTGGATGAGGCAGGACGTGGTCCTGGGTTAAACAAAATCTCCTCAAAGCCACTCAAGCACAAAGAGGTTTGCAGACTCGCAGTGGTGTTCACAGCCACCTCTTACAGTGTGGCTGTTAACCTCAAGCTTCGAGTCCCATCGTGAAAAGCATCTTTCTGATCAACCTGTTGTGGTGGCAGCCCTTGGTTTGAGGTATAATGGCACTTGGACTCCAAGAAGGTGCTTGGTAAGATCCAGTACTCTAAACCCATCTTCCCCATAAGCTCTTGAGTTCACCAGCCTCAGATTTTCCTGCTGTGAGGGCTTTAAGAATTGTGACCCTTGTGGCTGGCATGGGATTACTGTCCATCATAAACACCTGCTCATGTGGCAGCTTCTATCTCATGTACAGTAATTTGTTTCAAAGCTCCTAACACTTGGGTATTAGCATTTAATTACGTAATCTTTTTTTTTTTCCCTTTGTTCTTTTCTATTTTACTTTCTTTTGGATTTTCTTCTCATCTCCCCTCTTCCATTCTAGTCGTTTGCATGTTTCTGTATTTCTTTGTGGATCCTTGTGCCAAGACAACTGCTGCCCATTTCATTCACATATAATCCATCGTCTCTGAACAGATGGCGTTTGTCATGGAAAGGGTTCCAATGGCCAAAAACGAAGCCTTCTTCTGTACACCATGTCCCCATCCATGTGTTGTGCTAATGGATTTACATTTTTAGCAGATACAATCCTAATTTGAACAACTCCACAGAATGTATGGAGATTGCTCTTTCAGAATCATGAACACGTTTCTTTTCAGGGACCTCCTTCAGAGAGAAAACAGGTAACTTGGCCCTGTTCACTTGCTGAATTGAGTGTGGTGAAATTCATCTCCTTGATTGCCAGACGAACCGTGCCTTTTCAGGAAAGGGGAAGTCATTGATGGCAGATGACATACAGTCCTTTTTATTATATCCCATGGTGCTCATAATTCTCCATGCTGACAGGCAATGAATGTTTATGTAAGTTAAGGAAGCAGAGGAGTTCAACAGACCTAAAGGGCTTGCTTCCTGAGATTGAATAGAATAACCCAGATAAAGAGCTAATGTTCGGTACTGTATTGTGTTGTGACAATGTGACTAGACTCCTCTGGCTGACTTTCTTTGTTGTGATTTGGTTGCATGGGCTGATGTCAGGTTGTTGTGTTGTACTTAATGGGAACCCATCAACATTGTGATCTGTGTGTTGTGATTGTGTTGGGTACTCATTGACATTTTCCCTCTACATTTATTTTTTAATTCAAAATGATACCTGATTAGCTTTATTTTATTTTTTTTGGTTGCTGGATACATACTGCATATCATGATTGTTTTTTCTTGTGGTCGAGATAAGTGGGATTTTCCTATTCTTTTTTACTGATTATTGACTGATTTTTTAAATTGATTTTTTTGACATGCCTTTTTTAAGGAAGATTATTTTTCAATTTTTGTGGACTGAATTGTGTGTGTGTGGGGGGACTGCACTTGTGTTTTGACTTTGTATCATGGTGATACAATGGTACAAGTGTCAAAAACTGAACAACTGAGTGGGGAGTGGGCGGTGACTGTGGTGCTCTGTTGAGCTAATATAATATAGATAATATAGGTAAGTATATCATTTCTATTTCTAGAAATTTGTATTTCTATCATCTCTCGTTTATAGTAGCTGGTGTGTATACTTTATTCACTCCAGACACTATTGTCTTCTGAAACTAAATAAGGTTTCTGATACCAAGAGGGTAATGTTTATGTTTTATACAGGCTAAAGTATCTTGCCAAACATCCTGGTTGTTTAAATATTCTGTGGAATATACTACTGTGGAAATTTGTCTTTGGCTTCTCACATAAACGTATTAAACACCTCACATAAAATCACAAGGGGTACATGGAAACACAACAACAGTATGTAAAACATGAACGAATGGTTAAATAAATAGGTAATGGAGGTAATATATATTTACATACATTCATTGAGCAGTTTTACTGCAGAGGGGACAAAGGACTTATTATAAATGTTTTTCCTTGAATTTGGTACGCTAGACTGTCTCAGTGATGGGAGTGTCACGGGCTGAGAATGGAGTGGGAGTGTGGGATGAGCTGTGGTGATCCTGGCCATTCTGAGATATGATACAGATCGCTGAGCTGGGGCCACTGTTTCCCATTTATTTGTCTTCAAACTGAAGTGGTGGGACACTTAATGTAGGATGTTAATGTATTTTTCCAGGTCTTCTCTAAAATGTCTAGTACTGTGGAAAAAAGTTGAAAGTGATTGAACAAGTATACAAAAAAAATGCATGATTTTTTTTATGAAGACAGGACATTAATTGGTTTTCTCAGAATAAGTAATATAAATAATGAAAAGAATACATTTTGTTGTATTTCGGTTTTAGCAGCCCCAGAGAGGCCTCTTATGATGTTTCCAGTTTAAAAAGTGTTTCTAAATGTTTTAATATATTTGTATTTATATATTATATATATTTTCTTAATTTTTTTGCACTTTTCTGGTATTTATGGTCTTATACATTATTCAGAATAAATAGGTTTAGCAAAATAAAAAACATGCTTGCCTGCTGTACAGAGGAGGGTTTAATCCCTGAGTGGTCAGAATTCGCTGAATGACAGCTGTTTGAACCAATCAGATTAGCTTTTTGTCCAGAGCCGCTCGATTTGAATGTGTAGGGCTTCAGCAGACAGCTTTGTTGAGATGTTTTTATAGGAACTCTTGAATTCTCATACTAAAATAGTAAACGGAAGCACTTTCTCAAGGTAAGGTAAAATGTTCTTTATATATTTTAGTTCATTTTCGCTTTAGCGTTTGTAATTTGCTAGAGAACCGATAAATTATAGATACATTTTCCTACTCCTCTAAACTGAAACGCGAGATGAACAGAACTGTTAAAAAAGGTTAATTTGCTTTATGCTGATGTATCTAGTTACGAAGCACAGTTCCGAAAGCACTGTCGAAATCCTTATGGAAAAACACCACATTTTGCTTTTGTTATTCTAAATTATACTTTAAAAAATCGATTTAACCTGAAAAATTGTATGAGGTTTCTCCCTTCTCTTCAGACGAAAGATTAATTAAGTGAAGAGGTACCTACTATACAGTATATTCCTATCTGAGATGGAAAGTAAGTGGTCCAGGACATGACAAACCTGACATTCATGACATTGCTCTTGAATTTTATCTAACATTTTGGCCCCTTTAGCTCCTCTTGTGCTTGATATGATATATCCACTGTATGACAACTGTGGAAGGCTCTTTTCTAAGGGATTTTAATACTGCTCTTACATCTTTACTTTGTTTAAAAAAAGATAAAGATTTCATATTTTGAAGAGAGCAACTGTCTTATGTCTCTGATTTACTTTAATGCCGAGCTGTATCCTAAGGTGTTATCATCCCAGCCGGGGGCCTGAACGATTAAATTAGCACACCATGATCATAGATATTTTTCACAGGGTGTTTGTCTGGTAACATTTGTGTGTTTAACTGTGTTATACAGACCCTACTTCTGTGCACATTGTCTCTCCTTGTGCTGCTCTTTTTCTGGACACAAAAAAAAGGGTTTTGATGAGCTGACGTGGAAATTTCTTGATATATTAATAGAGTTATATTTTTATTAGCCTTCAGCAGTGGTGTTAACAGGCAGCAGTGCTTCTTCGAAACGGGTAGTTGCTAACTGGACAAGCTTCATGTGTCTCCATAATGAAAAGAACGCGCTCGCTGCTTTTTAAGTTGTGTGATTCCTCTTCCTTCTCCATTAGGTTAGTGGGATAGATTGCACACCACAATCTCTGAATTCATACAGAACCCCAGCAAAGGTGTATTCTCCATTCTGCAGCATTGAGGGGCTCAGCCAAGACATATTAATAATTTGATAAATGATCACTGTTTGGTTTTCGTCCTGATACTGCTCTGCTTTGTCATCTTCTGTACGTGAAGAAAGTCTAGTTTCTCCCCATATATACACTTCAAGGTTTAGTATATACATTATTGGTGTTACCCTTAGACACTGGAGATTATATTTGTTTAGTGGAAAGATTCACAACATTCTTGTTTGTGAATCATAAACTCAGGCAATTCCTTTTTCTCTTTTCCACATTGGAGAAATAAAGGAATTCATATTTTAGCCAATATTTTTAATGAGAATGGCCTTCACTCATTCTAGTACTTGCAATCTCAGTACAAGGTACCTGACTCCTCTCTCCTTGTTGCACACATCTCCACTCTGCAATGTGTGCTTCTGTTGTCACCTGGGGAGCAAGAATGTCTGTGCAACCAATGCATAATCTGCCGGATTGCAGGGGCAAAACAAAGGAATTTGAAATGTATTTTTGGAATCCAAATTTATTAGTCGTCAAGTAGGTAGGGGTGTCAGTATGCGTAGGCTGCAAAGGAACAAGTAAAGGTTTATTCCATGCTGTGGAGCCTTCTTCAGGTGTGATACAAAAGCCCAGAAACCTATCAAGATGTGTTTTGGACTGTGGGATGAAACTGGAGCACCCATAGGGTGAACATACAAACTCCACACAGAAAGAACCCCAGACCTGGAATTGAACCCAGGGCCCCAGCACTGAAAAGCTAACCTCTGTGCCACTGTATCACTCTAGACATCAAATTCACAGAATTTTGTATCACAGAGTGCACTTAATTTCATTCAGATGCTATCATATGAAACGTGTTCCTAATCTTTTATGTATGCTCTGGGCACCATTTTATTTATTGTGGAAGAGTCTGGATGCGTTTAAGCTAAGAAAACTTGTTTAGTTCGTTTCCAGTGTGTCCTTGTAAACAAGCACATTCCTTGTTCTCGCCTAGCACTCATGCTAAATTATAATGCCAATCTGGACATTACACAGCGGCGTGAAAGGAGCTGGTTGATTGCTCTTACCAAGATGTTGGGTTTCTGTGGGGAGCCTGCTACCACTTTATGTGATTTATATACAGCTCTCAATTGCTCAGACACGCGGTGCCAGGGGGTTGCATGGAAGGATTGAAGTGCAGCTGCACTCATATTCTTACTCTGTGGTATATTTAAGGGGTACTTTGTGAGAACCTCAGAGGTGATTACTGATAAATTGTGCGTGGGGGGTGTCTTGTATTGTTTAGTTCTCTTTTTGTACGTCATTTAAATGTCTAAATCATGTTTCACAAAAATAATATAAATGGAACCAAACAAAAAATGACTGACAGCTTTGTTATGATCAGGCGACTATTTTCAGAAGGTACTTCAGCTATCAAGAACGTCTGTCAGAGCACATCAAAACATCATTGTAGAAATAATAACCTCCATGATAAGGGCAGCCATCTTTCAATAAATCCAAAGGCACGATGCTAAAATGCAATTATTTTAAAATACAAGGTTTAAACTAAGACAAACATTAGACTTTACAATGTACTGTATGAAGAAACTCATCAGCAGAATTCTTTGGCTCCCCTAATGCTACACATTGGCACACACATTAAGAAGACCTTTATTCAGCAGAATTGATCATCTATCTCATTTCATATATATTGAGATCCTGAAGTTTTTATCACAGTCGTCATTTCATTTCACTTATAATTTACTGTCACCGGCACCTTTCTGCAGTTTGTTTTCATGCACTTCTTAAAGGGGAACTACAATCCTAATTCCTCAGACTGGTTATTAAGTCTCTGTAACAAAATATATTAATTGATGGTATCTCAAACGTTTACAAATTCCAGATTCTGCACAAAATTGCCATGTTGTCGCAAACCACTGGTCTTGCCACAGGCGAGATCGAGAGTTCGCCAGAATTGTGACATAAAATCAACCTTTCCTGCTCACTAGTCATTTGAGAACAAAAAGGGAATCTTGGTCTTGGTCTCTTTCTCAATTTATGAGAAAATAAGTGCAAGTTATTCCAACTGCAGAAATGTTCCAACATGATCTGCAAGCAGAGTTAACAAGCAAGTAGTATTTGTCAGCAAACTGTCTCAAGGTCGATATGTTAAAGAGGAGTTTACATGGTTATGAAGCCTGACAGTTTGTAATATGAAATATATTTTGATTTCTGATACTGAACCAAATCTTGTACTCAACCAGGTGCCATTGCTACCATTTTTGCCCATAAAAGCAACCAATGACACGAGAACACTTGACTGGGTGATCTCACTGCTTCATAGGAAAACAGGAAAAATCTATCTTCTTTGTACTTTCACTGTGGTTTGAAAAGAACTCTTCAATGCTGATTCTTTATGAAGAATGAAGCTGATTCCTTGAAATGTAAAAATAGTGATGTGATTCCCCTTTAAGATTATTGTTTGCTAATTTCTTTGTTAATGTGTAGATTATACTGTTTACTACATAATGCTAGCCAAAACGTTTGCCCTACTATTATTAGAGCGTTTGTATACCGTTCAAAAATCATCAGGCTAATTGGCAACATACTTTAGAGAACCACAGACACAGGGCTAATGTGTTATTAGTGCAATGGTTTTACCTCTCACCTGTCTATTTTATGTTCAGTCTCAGATGCTTTTATGTAAGCTCTTAACACATAGTAGAGCTGATGTTTTTGAAGCTTGTATTCTTCAGTACAAAACAAGGTCTATGGGAAAATAAAATAAAAACATAATACCTCTAGCCTGACTAAAAGGCAGCCCTTCTTGCCCTTGTTTTTAAAATTAATGAGTGTTCAAATGACACTACACTGCATGATGCAATTTAGAGCAAAGTAAAACTTTCAGGAGTCATTCAATTATTAACACTCATATATGTTTTGTTGTGAGTATAAATAGTCTCATGTTTAGAAAGTATACTCTAACTTTCACCATACTGTATGTGTAAACTGAAACTAAACATCGGCAAATCTTCTCTTAGCCCTGTGCTCTGTTATTGGAGTGTACCATAAAAGTTTCACACAGGCAGCAGGCAGTATGCTCTTTTTGGAAGAATAATGTATCATATTGCCCTTCAGGCACTGAGAGACTGAACTGCGTACAATTCTTATCAAATAACTTGCCATGGTAACAGAATACTTTTATACTCTCATAAGAATAGCCCTTTAATGGGTAAAGTCTGCAGAAGGAGGCGGTAGCAAGACCACCACTAGAACAGCACTTTAGCTCCCATGTGACATTGGTATTATACTCTGCTAAAGTCATTCAGTGGACATCTCCGTACAGACAGTGATATATGTACCTCACCGCAAGAGCGCTGAATAGTATTGTAATGAAAGAAAAGGACGAAAAGGACAAGTATAAAAATTATTGGAAAAACTGGCTGAAATCCAATGTCGTCACCTATAAGGGTAAGAATAGTTTAACCTGATGGTCCCACATCCATAGAGAAATCCACCACTAATGAATGTTTAACTTTTTTGTCGCACTTTGTAAGACAAAGAAGCTGTTGATAGCCTCTCTCTCCTTGCTCTCTAGGATGCTCAGGGTCGAATTGTATTTTTTCAGTTTGCAGAGCAAAAGAAAGGGCTTCTGAACTGTGAAAAATGGGAAATGTCTATGACAACACACTTGAACCCCTGGCAATTACCGACACAGCTGCTTCAGGATATGAAATGGAGAGATTCTGCAAAAAATGCCTTGGTTTTGCACACATTTCTAAGGGCTTAACAGATGTGCCATCTGTACATGCACATTGTATTTGGAAAATTCTTTCAGTTCCTTGGTTTAATGTGTGCTTTAAGAAAAGTACAGCACACACATGCAGCAGATACCTACAATGTGTGTGTTTTTTTAATCTGTTGGCTATTTTAAGACAGTCTGCCAATATTAGGACTATGTGCAGTTTCTGTGTCCCAGATACATTGTTATGTTATTGTCTTAAAAGTCAAACCTCTAAACTTCTGTGATATCAGTACCTCAAGCCTGATCAAAGCTATCTCAAATGTCATATGAATGTGGCACTACAGATCCCGTATATTTACCTCATTTGATTACATAGTTTTAGAGCATGAGAAGAAGAAGCGAGATACTCTCATATACTGTATAGAAACAATAGCTCAAGAAGACTTCTGAAGGCCAACCAGTCGCTCAAACAACCAAAGCTCTCGCCCAAGTTCAGGGTGAGCTCTGTGACCGGAGGTTCAAGCCTGGGTCACGTCACTAGGCAGCTGTGACCGGGATTCCCAACTGAGGGCAACTGGGATTGGTCACCATGGTCCCTAGCGACACAGCAAGGCCTGCAGGCTCCCTGGCCTCTCCTGCAATCAGCACTGAACGGTCCGCACGGGGCTGTGTTGCCTGCAATGTGTTACAAGATGTGAGACAGAGGTGCCTGCCTACGCTTTCTCCTTCTCCCCTGTGTGGCACCTTAGAGCTCATAGCTGACAGTCGAGATGTGAAAAACTTAATCTTGTCTTCTAAACTGGAAGGGTATAACTAAGAATGGTCATTCAGTTGTTTTAAAAAAGAAAGGTTTTCAACTCATCAGTTTAAAAAAACAACATTAACAGATGCCAAGTTCTGAATGGAATTTTAAAATTGTAGGGAGTTTATTTATAAACTACCTAAAATTCATTAGAGGTGTTGCAGATGTAATTTTAATATGCAGAATACATGATTCAAACATTAAGCTTCTGAGTTTGACAAATTGTGAATCTCTATGAAAATATGAAAAGAATGTGAAAAATGTCAGTGCCAAGGTTTTGAGCGATTGTTGCTGAGCAATGGCGAATCTTTTGTACTGAGAGCTGTAATGCAACTAATAATCAGCTGTGACGATGCTGCTGCCCCCTTGTGGATCCCAGGGGTATTTAGGCTAAGAGAAATTCACATCCAGGGATTAGTTTTCCCTGTCCTGGACTAATGCACAGTTTCTAAAGCTTCAAAACATGGCAAAGCTGTACCTAGAACACAGCTTCTTTGAAATATGTGACAAATTCCAGTTTTACAGACTTTCAGCTACAGACATCTTTGGTTTGTTCAGGTGAAGGCTTAAGCCTTGAATTTATGTAATGTGTCCTTTGTTTAGGTATATAGTTCATATAATGCAAATTTGCAAAAAGTGCCTATTTTAAATAATAGTTAAATCAACATTTTTATATGCATTTTAAAAAGGGCTGTAGTAATCAAATATTTCCAATAAACCATTAAACATTTTGAACATAAATATGTTTTCGGTATTGATATCCAAATTCAATAGCAATCGATAATATCAAAGAATAATGGAAAAACATTAAATTTGTCATACCTGTTGGGCATCTTCCCATTTCTCCTTGTTTTCTTCCTCCAAAAGATTACTGATAATTTGAAAAAAGTTCTGTGGCAAAGAAATTGACAACATTGTAGTAAGTAACATGCTGTAAATAACCACATTTTGAGGTGTGTCATTAATTGTCTTCCTTTTTCTCCTTGAAATAATAATTATATGACCACAGGTGTGCAGCACTTAATTGCTGTTATAGTATTATTTGTGTACTGAGGTGTGCTCTAACTGCACTAAATGTGCTTTCATCAGCGTATCCCTTGACAGCTGGGTGTGGGGTGGGTGGAGGGAGCTGTCTGGAATAATAAGACCTAGTCACACTGCCCAGAGAGAACAAGTTACACTTCTGAATTTCAAGAGGAGAAAAAAGTGCAGCTTTTGTAAGCAATCTCAAAACAGATATGCTTGTGAAGCAGTAATGTCTATGGGACCTATTTTAAGCATCACAAAAGACCATTTAGGAATAAAGCAAATCAATAATCCTCCCTGCATTGTTGTTGGATTCCAACAAACAATAGGAGATACGTCAAGCTGTTCTCCGGGGATACCTCTTGTCTGAATGCTCTCTGCTGAATAAAATATTTTTCTGCTGCTTCAGATGGACCCAGGAGAGTCTTGCTACACATAAGAGATGACTTGCTGGATGATGCCTCATAGACAGAAACACCTCAAGAGTTTTTAACCCATGAGATAAATCACTGCAGTTCTTAAAATCCTATCACACAAGTCAAAAGTTGAAGTCTCAGTGGGTGCAGCTAAGCAGTTTTTTTTAAATAATCGTTTGGATGTAATGTTGCATTATTACAGACATGAGTTGACCTGGACCAATTTTAAAATGAGGAACGACAGGCATCTGTCACTGAGAATTTCCTTAGGATGTACAAGAATAAAGCACTAATAATCAAATTCTGAAATCTTAAAAACACAATTAAGGGACATGGGAGGACAGCACAAATGAACTACACTTAAATGTATGCTAACTTATTCGACTGGAAAAAATATTACATTCTGAGAACCTAGTCATCATTTATTTTATTTATATTCTTGGAACATCCAAACATGCTGTGAATATTATACAATATGTGTAACCACATCAAGGAAAATAATTTACAATATAAATCTGCTCGCACTATGAACTATTGTAGATCACTGAAATTTAAAAAAAAATCAGGGGATGCTTCTTTGATACAAGTCACATCAAACAATTAAGAGTTGAAGCTCTCCCTTGAGTTTGTCTTGCTTTCACCATGTATGTGTTTGCTCCCTCTGGTGGTAATTCCTCTGCAGAAAAAACCTGCAGTAAAATGCCTGCATAGAACAAAAAATGTCACTGACTCCTTTTTAAATAAAAGAAATGAAGACGGTAGATGAAGAAAGCCACATTCTTCAAACCATTTATGACCTATATGCAATGACATCTGACATTTCACTAAAATCCACTTTCCTTTTATAAGGAACTTCTGTCTCAGGAGATTAAGTTTTTTTTCTTGCCTCTTGACAATGGCATGCTTACCTGCACATCATCAGAGGATGGGACATAATTGGCTCTTTTAAATGTATCTGTAACATTCCGGAGGATCTCCACAGAGGACAGAAGGTCGCCAGCATAGAAATTTCTTCTCTGGGTCAAATCCAAGAGGGTTTTGGTCACCTGAGACATTCCATCACCTGCCAACATCCTCTGTCCCTTGGCGAGGTACCCCTTAATCTATAATAAACAGAGTTATATGTTAACATGTGGCAGACATTGCTTCAAAGTCATAATATAATCCTGAAGTGAAGGAACGTTGAAGAATTTAGGGCTTGTTCAAGTACAAGGCAGTACACCAGCTGAAAGATACACTAAACTAGATGAACACTGTCATTTCAAGGTCTAAGTCTTGACCTTAAACATATAAACATAGAGTGTGACAAGTGTTGGAGCTTCTATTCTGGTCAGGGTGTGAAAGCTCATATTTGCTTAATAGCAGCTCTGGCATACACATGGGATTCACATTGCTGTGGTAGAAGTGGTGAGATTAAGGAATTGATCATTACAGCTACGCTAGAGGATGCAAAGGAACAAGTAATAGGTTTATTCCATGCTGAAAAAAAGAAAAAAAAAACATTTCGGCCGTGGAGCCTTCTTTAGGTGTGAGAGAGACATTGTGCTTTACAAATAATCCTACACTAGAGGATTATTTGTAAAGTACTATGATTCTAGGGGATAGTTTACACACTAGAAACCACAGCAATAATATTGATACAGCACATGACATGGTACTGTATGTTCAATTTTTCAGAAGACTCTGAATAGAGTTCATCATAAAAAATAAATTATTAAATTGTGGGCAGTAGGTATCATGTTAGTACACATTTTTAGTAGGAAATTGTCCAATGCGTAAAAACAGAAAATAGAGATAAAGGGTGAAAGCTCCAATTTGGTTGATGCAGTTAGTGGAGTACCACAGGGATCTATACTAGATCCACTGCTCTTCTTAATTCATATCAATGACCTACGGTAGATTCTAGTGTAGGCAGTATTATATCAAAATATGAGTATCTGCAAATTGAAGAAACTGCACAGAAAACTGGGAACTGGGAATCACCCGGTAAATGACATTTCATATAGCCAACTGTAGAGTGTTACATGCAGTTGGAACACACTCTTGAATGGTACATTTCCATTACTCATTGGATTTACATGCTGTAAATTGGGGAGTACCAGCATTAAAAAAAATAGAACTTAAATCAAGGGATGTTATGTTAAAATGTACAAATGTACAATTATCTAGAAAGGCACAGAATGCTCTGTACATTTACTCACTGAATTACAAAACTTGAGTACTAAAAGACCTTTTAAAAGCTATGTTTTTAGGGATTAAACTTCTTTTAAGAAAACATTGGGTAATACCTTCAGAAAGTAGCTGCTAATTGGCAAAAGAGTTAGATGAGCCAAATTGACTTCTCTTATTTGTAACCTTATGTTACAGTATATCATCTGCTGCACATGATTAGTGATGCCCAAAAATGGCTGGCTATTAGGAGTTACTAAATTACTCTGGTGGCAGATCCTCCGCAACCCCATGTTTCAGAGTACCATAACCAAGCACTGACTGCAAATATAATTCAGCCTGATGAATATAAAGGAGGGGGGGTGTCTAGGCTGCATAGCAAAAACCCTGCAAAGTGTGTAGCTCATGTACAGCATTATTAGGCAGAACAAAGAGTGATCTTCCCTAACCCCTACCACTGGGGGAGGATTAGGGCTGTTTTCTGAACACACAAATAGAGTACATGTTGTGGTGAAGATATTCACCTGGAGGGGTGGTGGTAGCACTACTGCTCCACAGCTTTTGGGTCCTGGATTTGAGACTTGCCTATGGCACGTGGGCTCTCATGATTTCCTAGGTACTGCGGTTACCCTCTTCAGTCCAAAAAACACAGTACAATTTAATCATGTCTCCTAAATTGTCCTTTGTCAGTGTGTATGAGTGAGTGTGTGTATATGCCATGCACTGGACTGATACCCCATTACTAATGACGCCCTGTGCCTTCTGCGCTAGGCTTGCCTCACCACAGCCTTCTAAGTTTAATAAAAGTGGAGGGATGGAATTCAACAATTTCTGAACATCCAAACCAACCAAAAGGTTGTAACTGCATACAGATTACATCACTTGATGTTTTCAGTCATGTAAAGAACAGATCAATTTCAATGGCAGGACTGATGCTGAATACCTCTGTGTACAGGTATTTAACCATTGATTTAGACCACATTGACAGTATAATGTATGTATTATCTATTGAGGCTGACAAATGGGGATTAATTGGTTTTGTTTTAAAAGTCAAATGCTACAATTAAAGCACAGGTCCCTTTCCATTAACAAAGGAATCACCGTCTGCTTAGATTATCTATGGGTGTCACTCAAAACAGGTTTAATTTATTTAATTCCCAAAACACAGAAATAACACATTACAAATATAATCATATCATAATACTAGAGATCAGAAAAGCTTCCAAAATAAAACATGGACTTGGAATTAAAATGAAGAAAAATAACATCATAAATTACAGTACAAACTATATGAATGAGGATCTTGTGGCTCCAACAAAATCAATTACCTATGGAAAACTGCAATATTAGTGTTTTAATTTGGTTCATTATTTAAAACCGTTAATCTTTGCTACACAGGATGGCGTAATTTATTGCACGCTGCAAGACAGAGCCGGAGCAAGGAAGCTGACTTTGCACCTACTGATTGCTGCAAGGATCTGTATTCATTTGTTATGCATCTGGCGTAGCTGGGCTGCTCCCAGAAGGCCACTCCGCGGTGATCGAGAGAGCAGCGTCTACTAGTGGTGCCTGTGGAGCACAAAGACAGACACAAGAGCACACCTCCGCATGGAGCATCACACTGAGACCACACAGCAGAGCGCCGCGAGAGGGGGGGTCCCGTCACTTATTGTCCAAGGCGGAGCTGTAATTACAGCATTGTCACATCCCAGTCAGTGTCACATCAGTGTTCTCCTTTTGTTGTGCTGTTAAAGATGATTTTTCAGGCGGTAGGGGTGATCTCATTTTGCAGATGTCGGGATATATTTAGTTACAGCACATTTAAAAGAGGTTTTAACTGCAATATCCGTTATTTTTTTAGTAAAGAAAATGGTATGATGTGTTTGGTTCTGTGTCTGAAACACATTTTAAGATGTTAGTTAATATTTAGGGACAAAGGCATTGTAAATCAAATCTAAAATTAGAATAATGGCAGAAGCACTTCAAATGTGTTTATAAATCAATGTTTTCAATGTTAGCACTTAATTTTTGCTTTTAATATTTTATATGCATATTGGACTTGAAGTATAAGTATTTTACAGTCAAATACGATGTAACAGTAATGTAGAAGATTACTTGAGTATGTCAGGTTCAGAAGCAGAGATTTGGGATACACAGACCTTGGATCTGTTTGCAGAAGATATGAATGGAACCTGCTACCCAAGCCTTTCTCTTGAGGAAAGAAGTCCTGGTAATGTTTTGGTTTCTACAAAGCTCAGGAGCACATTAGTTGACTGCTTGATTGATGATCTGAGTCCTTTAACAGTACAAGGCAGATGAAAGTACACAGATTGCTGTTTAAAATTAAAATGTGTCATCTACGTTGTTGATTTTCAATTGAGAATGGTCTGTGTGCCTCTGAGTTTGACATTAGTATTCCCAGCCTCTTGTCCTCTATGCTTATCAACTGCTGATGCTTTACCTGTTGCATTTGATGGACACCTGTTAAATGCCAGTTCTCCTGAAGGGGTTCGTCTCCACATCATGGACGCTGCGTAATCTTCTGGGCATATCTCATACGGTGCTGTAAAAATGAAGACGTGAAATTTATAGGCTTCACACTGTTGTTGATAGATGCCCTTGTATCCATAAAAAATGTTAAAAACAACAGGGCCAACATTCTTTTATATAACAATTTAGATTATGGTCTTTAATATTTTCAGAATTATTTGTAAAATTGATTATGGCATCAATGAATTTTGGATAAAATAAAGTAGTTACTGTATTGTTGATGACTTAAATAGGACTCAGATTCTACACTGATTTTGCTAAAGATGAGTGAAAATTGGGCTCCCAATAAGAAATGTGAGGTGAGTTGTCCAATACCTGCCCTTATGCAAGTGGACTACCTCCAATGAAGCAGTGATTTTTCCAAATAGTCTGCTTGACTGAAAAGCATAATGAATCTATAAAAATACATTCATAAAAATGTACTGTTCATTTTAATCACCTATGTAAATGAGTGAGAAGAAACTATCTTTCCCATACAGTAATTTGTTTTCTGCTTTTTAACGTCTTTTACATATTGAAAGCAACTACTGCATTTTCATTATACTGTAGATCATCAAATCCTATCCAGTTTCACTCAGACCTAAAATGTTATCCTTCCTAGCTTAAAGCAAATTCTAACTGTGCTGTACAAAGATGTAAAGGTGACCATTCCTCACTGTGAACCTCACCAAGGTAATAGTAGGAATCTCCATGGAGACAATAACTAAGTAGAAAAATCAATGTCATCACTAGCTGACAGCAATGAATCTTTTCAAACAGACAAAAGAGAAGAAGCCTCATTGCACAGCCACCCTTTCATATGTATGGAGGCCCTGTACCAGCCTGTTTTCTCAACATAGGTGTGAAATACACTGCTGTAGACATTAATAATCCCAAGCAAAAATTGTGGGCTGCTAGAAACAAAAGCTAATTGCAACTGTTTCATTAGGCTTTGGTTCCACAGTCTTTGCCAACTCAAAGATAATTGATTGTTAAGAGCCGGTCCAGGGATACCTGGGCAACGCTGCTCGCTGCACTTGCGCACTTCTTCCCCGGTGCCCTCGCACTGCTGCCCTGTGATCGCGGCACCCTGACAGACCCTGCTCCGCCTCTGCCAGCCCCCATCGCAGGACTTGGAGCACCCACTCCAGTGCCCCCAGGGGTTCCACTGCCCGTTGGCTGGAGAACAAGCACGCGTTAGATCACTCCTCTTGGCTGGATCATCACAGACGCTGCTGCATAAACAATCACAGTGTACTGCACTGATTACCATTTATTCAAACAAATACCAGTGCTGGGGTAATCTTACAAAATACTGAAAATCAATTTCTCCAGTGTCCCGTTTAAAAAAATAATTTTATGGTCTTGGAAGTACAGTATGTACTACAGAATGTGCACCAAGTAAATGCCAGCTCTAGTGCTGGAGAACCATTTCTTTCAGTGCTTGCAGACATCTTCGACTTTACTGATCTTCAGTCAGTAACCAGAGATACCTATAATCCTGTTTTAGGCAAGTCTCTGTTCAATTAACTAGCTAACATTTGAAAGCATAAGAACCTGTAATTCTGCAGAACCACTGCTGGAAACCAATGTTATTATAATTATGTTGTATTATTACCAAATTTCAGGGGAATTGTGGGTTTAATTTTTTTCATAGCTACACACTATTTAGGGATATATTGTAGCTCTTTAATAAATGTATAGTTGTTTCACAATTTAAACTAGGTTTTTGGTTGGAAAATATTTTCTCAATTTCTCAGGTTGTCTTAGAGTGTTATATAAGTTTGTTGAACTAATTTTATACATTTAAAGTTTTTTATAATAAAGCACTGTAGCTTTTTTATTAGCTTGTAATGAATACTGTAAAAATTCTGCATAAAAAACAGATGTTGTCCTTCCTCTGTACTGTAAATTGAATGTCCTTATCCCAGCAGTACCACCATCAAGCAAGAAGGAAAAGCAAGCTATCTAGATCCATGAGCGTATCTATCACTGTTACAGTCCTCCATGCAAGGACTGACCCTGCTATTGTTTTAGAAAATGTAAAAAAAAATATGTTTTCTCAATATGTAACCACTGCATAGGTTTAAACCAAATAACTCTTGGACATTGCTGTTGAAACAAAGCAAGCTATGCAGTGTGAAGAAAGGAAAAGAGGAAAAAACGCAAGGACCAGTGTTACATTATTTTTACACTGTAAATGAACAGTCAGTTCCACAGGCAAATATTCTAGAAGGGCTACAGGTCCTGTCACTTTGATATGCCTTTGTAGGAGTGATTGATAAAATACAAAGAGGTGTTCACTAACCTGCAATACATGCTAAACTGATATAACACTTCATTAGATAATAAGAATGAAAGTGTTGAAATGCAAACAAAACCTAGATTCACTGGTTTGGTAACAGAAGTGCCAGGACTGCAGTGTGTGGGCTTCCCACTGAGTGCCACGCAGGGCGGTGTCCCGTGCAGGAAGCGCTGGGGCCTGGCGTACCGGTGCAGTCTGGGTTAGCGCACTCCCTGCTCTCGGCCCAGTGGCCGCGACACTCCGAGCCGCCGTGTGCTGCCGCTGAGCACTGGCGGCTCCTCTGCTGAGTCCCGTTGGAGCAGGTCACTGAGCACTCGGTCCACTGGCTCCACTCCTGCCACTGGCCATCCACTGCGGCCAAGAGGAGTTACAAGAGGGAGGCAAACAGACGGGGAAAGAACGAGTTACTGTTGCAGCTCACAGCCTCTCATCTGTCCCTGCCATCCTCCTAAAACGACTTACAGGTCTGCGGGCTGCTGGTACTTAAAATAGCACGACTGATGCCGCTGCTGGAACATTTCAATATTTCAACATGAGGTACAGTATCTCTGAATAAATCCTTTAAATTGCTGACAAGAGAAAGAAATCCAGAGGGAAAAAAGATGGAATGCTAAAGTCTCTTATGTGGTTAATGAATTTTAGAAATTTGTGAAGTAATTTCTTATAGAAAAAATCCTAGAGCTGCAGTATTGGATTTAAATTAATGTGTAAAACGCTCAATATTCCATTTCTAAAAAAAGGGCAAAAAATAGACTGGCATTTATAATACACTTTTGGAGTAGTAACTGTCTGGTACTGTAGATTTCTGCAGTTTTCTGGCAGGCTTAAATGATAAACTTTCTTTCTAATACTGATAGTACCATGACATCACTCCTACATCTCTTCACTGACTGCTTCCAAGTCCTGGGCTTGCTTTCTAAATGCAATAAGCCTGATAACTCTGACCTGCTAAGATCTCAAAAGCTGCTGCTTCAAAGAGACTTTGAAGGTCCTCCAGGATCAGAGGTCAACACAACTGCCCGACCCCTATCAGAAGGACGTATTGAAAAAAAGGATTCTAGTCTTGGGCATCTAGTGAATGCCCAGCTGAATGATTGTGTCCTAGGATGTTCAAGAGGGGTGTCATATCCTTATGATTATTAAGATTATTAGGCCTAACATTTGTGCAGCAAAACTGGATTCCAGCTACAACTATTATTAGTATCACAGGAATCTCAACAACCCAACCATCTTCTCTTTGATTTCAAGTGATCAAAGTATTAGACCTTTTTTTTGCTGTACAAAATGTGTACAATATTGCTTAAACCATTCACTGGTAATCATTTAAATATTAAATTCGTACAAGCATTTTTACATTTAAAGCATACTGATATTAACAATGTATTATTAAAACTCAATATTATCTTAAAACTCAAATCTTATTAATGAAAGTATTTTGCCAAGATTAAAACAACGTTTTAGTCTGAAAAGATAAAAACAGATCATGCATAGCTGTTGTTCCTCTCTCTGTTCCACACATCTGAGAAAAGCACAGCTCCGCAGGGAAAAGAGAAGAACCGCAGATACAAACCTGGACACAGCGCTATGTTGCACAGTTTGGTCTGTGTTTCCGGCCCGTCACAAGCTCGGCCCCCGTACTGGGGCGGAATACATGACCTCGTTCTCGTCCGCTGGCCTCTGCCGCACGTGAATGAGCACAAACTCCAGGGAGACCATTCTTCCCAAACCCCATGCACTGCAAACAGACATGAGCAGACCTTACAGTTACGGCTTGAGGGATGGGTTTCATTCACAAATAGGATCATGATTACCCAAACAAGGCTGTGTGGCTTGCCAAGAGCACAAAAAACCCCAGGCTTATAACAAGACTACTGCGAACATGTGGAGTTCCTGATTGCACTGCTGTAATTGCCAGTATACGTCTGGGAAATGAAAACGGGATCATGTAATTTCTCTGCCAAGTGCATCGCTGAAGAAAGACCAGAACCCCAGAGAAATAAAACCAAGGACGATCCTCTTTCACCGTGTGCTTACTTCCTTGGGCTACTTTAGGACTGATTCAGTTCATATGCTGTTTGTGCCTTATCAACAATACCAGTTTAAGGTCTTAGTCAAAATACCACGATGTTACAGTGTTGACTTATCTATAGCACTGGGACTGTAAACTCCTCTTGTGCATTTTTATCTGCTTATCCTATATGGTATGTTCTTGCACACGGTACTTTGTAACACAATCAGGCTTGATTTTACTCTGAATTCAGGAATAATAAAATAAGATATTACCAGGTCACCAGTGTAAGTAGAAGGTGGCCTGTTCTGACCTTTACTGTGAATTTGCATGACTGATATTCAAATCGCATCATGAAAAAAAAAATGATTTCCACAGACAGTATTAATTAGGGGAAAAAATCTCCTTGTTTTTATAGAAACTTACCATACATAAAAGGAGTTGAGTAATTACTTTTTTTCTGTTGCCAAACCCACCCCTTTCTTTTTAAGTCGCTGACAATCCTGAATTAAGATTTAAAACTACTATATTAAGGTTTATCATCCTATAAGATCCATAGTTTTTAAATCTGGAAATAGATTATTTAGCTATTATTGCTTAATCTCTAAGAAATAACATGTTAAAATATTATGAGATCACAAAAAGATCGGGTTACATGAAATTTAATTAGCTTTGTACAATCATAATGCTACAGGGACAACAGGTGCGTGGCTGCTAACTTTGATAATGTGTGCAAAAGGGAGGAATGACAAGTTGTAAGACATTTGTGTCTTACGTAGCATCATGATTCGATAAAGAGCTAAGCAATATTCACACCATTAAACATTGCTCTGTTGCTCTTAACTCCCACGCAAAAATATTCTGAAATGATTGACAACAGGGACCTACACAACAAAGGTCAGTTTATATTGTATTTTTACTAAAGAACATAAAAAACAAACTTGGCACTTTATATGTACAGTAAAAGCTAGAAAAGACAAAAATATTTGTTTTTCATCTGACAATATGTGATTTGATCTATTTTAACAAAAAGAAAAAAAAATGATTTTGCAAAACTATTGACAAATCCAGAATAAATTAATATACAAAGTGACAGAATATGTGGTGCATTTGAAAATGTTTGAAACGGTTCTCCATATCCTATGGCCTGATGCTGCACTCTTGTCACCGCAAAATCCTAGTCATCATGGTCTTGGTTTCTGTGCCTAAGAGTATTAACTTCTCAACAATGTATAAATCCAGAAATTAACGGGACTCCTTTGTTAATGTAAAACAGTTTTCTATAGCACAAACAAAAGTTCAATGTTTTTTCTGTGTTCACTTTGCAATAGTTGTACTATGGAGTTCGCTGTTTCTCATATCAGGATTGGGAGAAAGCATGAGGCATTTTTTAGCAGATTGTATGGATAAAGTTTGAAGGTCTGTAAACGATGCTTGCAGTCATTTCAGCCTGTCACTGATGCCTCCCCAGGCACATATAACAGGCTGCGGGAAAGGATACTAAGATAATGTTAACGTTTTTCCATATCGTTATTTCTATACAATGATTAAAACTACATACAGTACTACCAGAACAGTAGAGCATGACAAGTAATTTAAAATGATGCTTTATTATTATTTTTTATTCCAGCTTTCAAACAACTATTGTAGCCTGTAAGATTGTTTTGTGATGCAATGCAGGGGATTGCTTGTCATGTGTTAACTCTCTTCACTTTTAAGCGTCAGATCACTGTTTTTAGATTCACAAGCTTTGATTAACCTTCCACTGTATCCTACTAGATTCTTATGTGCAACACTTCATTCACTAAATATAACGCAAACCAGTGGAATAGCATTTAGCTGAGGTTAAAAGAAAACTAATTCTCTCTCCCAGAAAGAGCTGTAAGAATCTCAATCTGCATCACTATCTGAAAAGCTTCCGGACATATGAATAATACAAACTTCAGAAACATGAAACAAGCAATCTAAACATCTGCTGTAGTTTTTATGATTAATTATAAGATTAACAAACCCCCTTTCTATGGCTCAAGATCCATAGAACTGGAAATATGAAAAGTCTGAAGAACAAATGAAGAAATGAGACGAGATGAAAAGTTCCAAGGCCCATTGGGCATGAAGAAAAACTTCAATCAGAATTTTGAAACTCTTAACTTACAGACATACTGTAAAGTGAGTATATTTATACGATCTATTGGAGAGATTTACAGTTTGCATGACAAACACAAACACATTTTATATGTTGTATTCGTCTAATAATGTTTTCTAATATGTTGTGATCATCTGTATTACCTTATAAATAAACATGTTTAACATATTCTACTTCTTAAAAAATGATGGTGAGATTCTGTTTCAAGATTCCAGAAGTCAACAATCATAAAAAGACTCAATGAGACAATAATACATTTTACTGAAACTACTACAAAATATTTTACTGATGTCTTCAGGTTTTGGCTTTAATAATTTGTCACTGTTTTTCTTGCTTTTAAAACACAAAAGAACATTGGGGATGGTATAATAAATAATGCATCTTGAATTCTTGAAATAACTGGACAATGTGAAAATAAGACAACTAGTATTATAGTTAAGGAAACCTCACCCGGAGTGTCTTTTTTATGAGAAAATTTCAAAGGAATTATTTAGAATTCCTGTAAAGACATGACCCAGTGGGACAGCTCAATAGAGCATCTCTGTAGCACATGCAAAGGGCCAGTTTCCTACTGAAATATTAGAGAATTCCAAACTTATTTCTCATAATGGATTATTTGAAAATAAAGGAAACACATGCCCTCATGAAGGTTTGCCATGCACTCCATATGTATACTGTATTTTCACCTTAATTTGGCTATGAATGCGAATTATATTATCATGCCTCTACTGTACTCTGCTGTACTGCACATTGGAATATCAAGACATATCATAAAATTTAGTTTCTAACATTCATTAGAAAGTTTTACTGTGCTGCAGCGTGAAGGCAGGGTATACGCATAGGTAACTAGTGAAAGTTTGGTAAAGCGGTTTAAAGTAATGCAGTGTATAACCACAAAACTGTGTGCATCTTCTATAATAAATTCACCGCGGTAAACATTCCTAAGGGTAAATTGGACACTGTTTCTTAAGTGCTGCAAAGCTAACCTCGTGAGAGGGAAATGTTTGTCACTCTCCTATTTCCTTCCCAGTAAAAATGATATTCCTCCTATGCCTTGATAATACTTTTCAATTTATTTAATGAACCCCCTTTTTTATTTTATTGAGGTCTGAAAAGAGGTTGCGGGAAAGGAAAGCAAGCGAATGGGTGCCGTTGTTTTAAGCAGGATACAAAATGGCAACCAAACCAGTAGTTTTCTCTGAGACTCCTGAAACAGATAAATTGTTAAACACTCTCACACATATCAATGCGCACACACACAAGCATAAAAAGAACTGTACATTTATGAAACATTTACTCTTGTCTTGCTAGGACCCTCAATCACATCTGAGATTAGAAGAGGTAAGGTTAAAAAGGACATATGAGAGATGATCCCACACTTATTGCTAGAGGAGAGAGATTCCTCTCTTGGCACCAGCCTACCTAAGCAGGTACAATAGGTCTAATCAATATAGCAGAATCCCCATTCAGCGCTTTAAACAGTGATGCCAGAAAGCTCAGAGCACAGCATTAAGAGATATGGCACAGCGGTTTGATGAAGATGAAATCCAATCATTTTACAAAAGAAAAACAATAGAAGGAAAACAAAGAACTGAAGCAGGGAATTTTTAAATAGCATAATAATAAGAATAAGAACACAAAACATACCGGGGTAAAGACAAAACAAAGGAATTAAAAAGAAAAACATTAAATCATTGGCATATTATTTCCTCTCATTAGTAACACAGAATGATGTAACATTCAACCATCTGCTGCTAACACTACCTGGACAGAGGGCAGTGTTATTGCAAACCCTTGATTCTCTTAAAGGGCCGCTGCAGTGTGTTCCGTAAGGTGAGACACAAGTTCTTGTTCGCACCTGCGACCCTTGACCGCATGTAACTGAGCATGAGCTCCACTGGGACCACTCCTCTGCACCAGAGACACCTGCGTGGGAGAAGGGCGACACCAATTAATCAGACACCACAGCAAGAGCAGCATGCTACGCGCTCTGAGAGGAAGAGACAGTAAGGTGCTGCATGCCTAGCCAACCTGCCACAGATCAGCTGCACTCTTCTTGTTCAGGTTTACTGAGAATATTTCTAAGGCTGCTTTGCAACATTTCTAATTGTTATACAGTACATCATACACTTACGCAGAGAATACTGAAACGTATTATGACTCTTTGTCCTGCAGTAACAGCCAAAGTGGTTTTGGCAATTAATAATATAAATAAGAAATACCAAAAAAGCCAAAAAACAAAACAAACATAAAATGTAGACCACATGCAAGAGGACACTGAATAGTTAAAAATGAAACAGCTAATGTTAGTTTATGGTAAATTCTAGAAAGTCACATGAACCAACAGCAAAAGGAACTACCATTAACTTAGTGGAGCTGATTACTACATGATCAACCGATCACAAAACACCTGTTTCATCTGACCTAATTTCTCAAACCCAGTCACCAGTTTAATCAGTAAAAAGAAAGAAAAGAGAAAAAATCCTCCATTATATTCAGCAGGACAGGAGCAATTTGAATTGATTTACCGTTGCAGAATGTAAGAATTACTGTAGACTATCATGGATGTACTGTATATTGAGAAAATAAAAAAAAATATAGAAGTACCCAAAATATAAAATGTAAAGTTTTTTTCACCATCAGTATTATATTCCTCAATTGTTACACAAATGGATGGTGGAAAGTGTGTAGAGGTCATACAATATACTGTATGAATATATACTGGAAAGTCCTCCCTCTACACTGGAATTACACTTTCTGTGGCTACGATGAAGAACTTAGCATTAACAAGACATTCTCTAAGTGCAACAGAAAGTGTAAGTGTAAATAATTCTAAATGAATACCAATTATCTCTTTTCATTAACAAAGCAGATTATATATTTTATATAACATCCTGTTGCAGTCAGATCTTAGAGTGTGCTGTCAGCAGAATAACAACCTCAATTAAATGAATATGTATATAATTCATACACTAATATCCCTTTTGAAATGGGCTTAAAAATCCACTCATTTTTATTAGGAAACTGAAATGCTGAATAAAGGGAGAACTGATGCTTCATGAGAACTGAAAACCCAATGTTTTACCCACTAGTCCCAACAACACCTATTTTAATAACTCATAGCTTGAATGTCATGTAATTACATACACAATAAAAAAGCAATAGAAAAAAAATGAACTCATAACAAGAAATATTTGGTGACTGCATGAGACTGCAGCAATTTATTCTCTAATACACACAACCCAGTTATTCTTCCCTTTAATTCTAGGTGAAAAATGTCATGGTAGTCACCAAAGATTCCAGTGTGTTAGATAATGTAATTAGATATGTCATTACTACAGATTTCCTGTCTGAGGTCTGGGCAATGCTATTCGTTGGACATTTAAAAAAATGAAATTCACCTTTCATGCATAGGTTTCATATGCATAAAGTGACATGCATTGCCCAGTGCAGCACTCATAAATTAAGTTCTATTTGTAATTTCAGCTCTGAATACATTCACATTTAATTGAAATCTTATGAAGCTTTATAAAGCATTGAGTTACCAAGCTGCTTCTGAAATAAAAAGGCTGGAGGGCAAAATGACTCAATCTAAAAGAGATCAAAGCTCTAACTTTATTTAGCTGGTTATAAATTAGACTGCACCAGACTGAAATGTGGATCAATTTATTATATGAAGTTAGACGGAAACAGTAAATTAGTAAAAATCAGAACAGAAAATGAACTGAAAGGCATATTAATAAATGCTTCAAACAAGGCAAATAATAGCTAACAGCTCAACTCTGCTACGTAATATGAAATGAAGGATGTCATGTGAAAAGAGATTTGGTGGAAAAAAAACATCCTTTTGGAACTTAAAAGGGAAAAACCTGTCATGACCACAGTTTTACAACTGTCAAAGCGATGACTAAAAAGCAAATAGTCATGGCAGCTCTACCCCAGAACTGTTAAGGATCCTGATCTTAATACTAGTGGAAGAATGAAACTTACTGTAACTAACAATCTTAATCAACAATCCAAAAAAAGAGAAAACATCACTTATTGAAATTGACAATACATCTTTATAGTTCCGTTAAAAGTCTAATATTTCAGAATGTTAATTTTGTTTTCAAGTGGGAAGCTGATGGAACATATGAGTTTCTAAAATGTGACCAATCACTGTATCAATGCATTATAAGGGTGCCCTGTTTGCAAAGCTTTCATGCATGTACTGTATGTGTCACTCATAACATTGTTATAAGCTGGACAAAAAAGTTCCAAATATCTCGTACAGTACAAAGAAGTCGTACTGTCAAGGGTGATTGTTTCTTTCTTATTTGGTTTTGATTATTTTTTATACTAAATTTTAATTAATTAGATCAGATTATTAAAACAATTTAAATATGTACATATTTTGGCTTTGCATATTGGGTACTTCACTGAAGCAGCTTTACTGTATATTGTTCATTGGTGTGCAGTGTTATTTCTCTCCCAAATGGTTTAGCTTTTAATGGAACAATTCTTCCAGGAAGTCATTAAAGCATCAAGCCTCAGGGGTCTAGTTTGCCCATCAGTTTAATGTTTTAATGCTTTCGGGAAAAATAAATAATATATCAGTAAACTCATTTTAAATGTGTTATAATTAAACAAAGTGAAACTAGAAACCCCAATTAAATCCCTGATTCAAAGTTAATAAATTGAGGTGAACACCATATTTATCTTTACTCAAACGTGTCAGCTTTTACTTTTTATATATGGACTTTAACTGGTGACGACAATAAAAAAAGAAAAAAACAAAATGACGAAAGCATTGTCACGAAAAAGTGCATTACAGAGAGAAAGCATGCAGTGCCTTAGATTAAATTAACTTTATTTAACAAAAAAGAAAAAATATAACTAGTGTATTACCAGTTTGTGCCATAAATTTAGCAGAATCAGCTTGCTCCTGAGGGACCTGTGTCTCATGAACTGATCTTGGCCGCTGACTTTTTATTGTATGCTCTCCGATCATTCCAAATTCTAAAGACAGAATAGAGGTTTATGAAAGCTATGCTTGGACAAGAACTTCAAGGTTTTACAATTCTTTGTCAAGATGGTTTAAGAACTGCAGTACATGGCTAAAACAAATGTACACACATATGTTTACTGGCATTGCTGAAAACTGTTTATCATGTGAGTTGAATATTAAATGGGATTAAAAGCACAGCTTAAACACATAGCACACATGCAAACCAACCCACAAAGAGTTTAACAAGGAGTTAATCCCCATCCCCCACCTCTAAACATGTATAAATCATCTGGAATCATTGGAATTTCTAAAATAAGCCATAGAAGAGGAGCTTCACGAATTTGACATCCTATTGATCCACTTTCTGGAACAAACTCAGGATTTCAGTAGTCTGTAAATGAAGGAGATTGGATGCAGATAATGCATTGGTTGATTTTAAATTATAAGTTGTTGTGGTACTTAAATGTATCATAAGATCTATTATTTGACAAATGTATTCTGAGCTGTGGATTTTAAATCTTGATTTCTCTCCTTTATCTTTAAACACAACACATTGGACATCGCAAATTCTTCTGTTATGTGCCTTAAAGAGTGTACTGAACAAGTCTTAAGATAGTGATTTTTAAATAACACATAATTTGCAAAAGGAAATCTAATGTAATG
This sequence comes from Lepisosteus platostomus, assembly GCF_059453375.1. NCBI lineage: Eukaryota > Metazoa > Chordata > Actinopteri > Semionotiformes > Lepisosteidae > Lepisosteus > Lepisosteus platostomus. Next base: position 25,594,911 of record NC_142627.1, on the reverse strand, counting down.
CCATGTCTAATACATCAAAACTGAAACATTGCCTGGCCCAGATTCAGAGTAAAAACCAATTAGTTAAAAACAAATCTGAATGTTGCATTCTGACAGTGTCATTTTTCAAATTAAGGCAGGGCCATTCAAAATGCATTTGGTGGTTGCATCACATGACACAAAGTCTTCTTGTCACACAGTGCAGTATCTCTTGGTCATTTCTCAGAGATTACACCAGTGGCTCTAAAAAGAGAGGCTGAAAAAACAAAACCATGAAATACTGTGGTGAAGTAAGTCCTATGCTGCTGAAAGATGTCTTTTAAATGAACAAAGCAGAACATGAGAATGTTCCATGCCATCACATACTACAATCAAAGGTCACAATCCTAGGAAAACTCACTGAACAGCACACACTGATTCAGCAGAATGTGGAGTACATTACAGAAATGTTTCAGATACTGGTAGTCCAAACATATCTTCCAGCAGGTTCACCCTAGGATCACCAACTAGAAAAAAAATAATTCACTCATTTGAGTTCCTTATCTTTTAATGCATGAAAGACAGGCATTATAAAACATTATCTTCTCATTTTTGACACTTTATTCTTTCACGTTACTTACAGGAAAGGAAGAAAATTTGTGTGGGTTCTTTATCTAGATACTCCCAATGACATAAATTAAGTCATTACTGATTCATTCTCATGAAGTACTATGAATACAAACATTGTACAATAAATCAGTTAACAAAGTCACTAGGCTTTAGTGAGCTTCAGAGCTTGGATAAGCATCCATTTACATGCATGTTGTTGCAGCTTTCTCTTTTTAGGCCACTGTGCAGAAAAAAACACATTGCACTTGATTGAAGGAGGGAAAAAGGAATTATATAACCATGCATCGGAAATGAGGAGGCAACAAGATGTTATATACTGTATACAGACTCTAGAAAACACATTTGGCATATACATACACAGCCTGAACCTTGAGGTATCCCTTAATATATTGGACACATTTTTAAAGCATGGAAAAAGTATTGCATTAATATTAGGTAAATTATATTTCTGAATTGAATATCGGTGACAGATAGACAGTGACTTCCATGGTACAAAAACAATTAGAAATAAAAGCTAGTCTGAATTTTAAACACCTCTTACCCGTGTTATTTCTTGAAAGGTTTCCATCTGAACAGTGTTTGAAATGAAAGAGTGATTTTTACATCTGTTCAGTAACTATTCAACCAACTGATCCAATATGTTTTTCCATGCCTTTTAAATTGTCAGTTACAGAATTATTGTGGTTGTGTGGGTGGATTATCATTATTCTGTATCTGCATTTCTTTTCCTTTTCGTAAAATGTCCTATACACATTTTAATTCTCCAGAACACATTTTCTTCAAGGACGAATAGAGCGCTTTTTAATGCTTTTAGGGAACAGAAAACTAAAAAGAACAAAAAAATCAAAAGAAAAACATTGAACCACTCATTTCCAAGTGTCCTTATTTATACAGACCTTAGTCCCCAGCATGTTGGAATGTTTAATTCCACAAAAATGGAATCTTATTAATTGGGAATGATTTCTTCAACTAGCACAGTATGTTAGCAGTTGCAAAGAAATGTTATGCTTTTCTGATGCTGTTTCAGTGTCTAGGGATCTACAGTATAGTATAAGGACAAGTCAAAAGCAGTATCTAAAAGAACGGCACTGACTCATTAGAATCTCTGACAGACACGGGTGACAGTAGCGGGGATGATACCAGGCGTTGCTCCTCTATTGTTACAGAACAGGTATATCCTCCCAGCTTCTGTACATTGCTTTCAGATGGACAGCAAGGCCAATCACTATTTTCCTCACAGATAAAGCAACTACAGGCTTGCATGTCTTATAAGAGATGACATATCTCTTGGAAGCCAGTTGCAGGTACTGAAAATCCTTCTGGAACGGTTCCACAGCTGGACTCTTCCCTGTGAGAAGCATGGAGGAGAATCCCACAAACACACAGAGACACACATGTACATTTACAACTCGTCAAAATTCTTTACACAGTTTGTTTTATGACAATTCTTTTCAAATGCTTGTGATACAATTGTGGTGACATATATATATATAGGGAACAAACTCACGAGACATGCTTAATACTAATGGGAAAATGAATGGAACAAATATTTCAATTTGCTTCTCTGTGTCAGACCAAAATACACATTTAAGTGTGATGCATGTTGTCCACTCTTTTTTATTTTTAAATTTTTCTTGTAATTGAATATGCTCACATCGGAATAAGTCATTGGAGTACCCAGATGAGCAGATTTTCTCCTTTTTCAAACTTCCTCATGAGATTCATCATGTTTTCTAAGCAGCCCAGGACTAGCACTGCAGCGTTACTGTAAAACAAAGTCACTTTCCACTGTGGCAGCGTAAGGGAGCTGGGTTGCTATGGGTGATGTAACAAACAGTAAACAGCACATCAAGTCGGCAAGGGCTGATGCAGCAGCAGTCTTCACTTCATTTCAGAGATGTCAGTGACAGTGATGGGACTGCCTACCGGGGCATACTCTGTATTCTGTTTTTATTGTCAAATGTACAATCAAGAGCACTTGGTACGGTTGTCTGATGATTCCTGAGGACTGTAAAGCTTTAGCTTGTTTTTTTTGTTTTACTTCCCATCCAGGAGCTGTGCGATGGGAAAGCAGGCTCTGCTAAAGGGAACAGTGGAGCTGGATAACATTCTTGAGCCACCATTACCCACACCTCAGGCAGAGCTGTGTCAACTGCTGTCATCTGAAAGGGCCAAAATCTGAACACCTAGCAGAAGTATCAAAATATTTACAGATCTTATTACATTTTATAGCATACCAGTCTATTAGTACTGAAGATTAATAACACAAGTAATATCATTCATATTATTAAATTATGAGTAATATAAAGTCTGTTTGGAGTAAACATATTGTTAGTCGATAAATAGAAATAATAAAAATAAAAATAATTCCTTGCATTTTGTACTTTTCACCCCAAACAATCCCCAAGTGCTTACATATAGTAGGGTACCCTCTACATTCCCCACTGAAAGCCAGTACCCACTCCGGTGACGTGTGGAAGCCATTACTGTACAGTATGAGCTAACAGCTCCTCCATTCCATTCCTCCTTCACCAATTGAATTAAGAGGAACTTTATGTAGGCCAGATCGTACAAGCTTAGTCAGGACACTGGTCTTAACACTTCTACTCTAGAAACACTGCATTGGAATGTTTAATAACCAAGTAATAAGGACCTCAGCTTAATGTCTGTCCACGGGACGGAGATTCCAGCAGCAGTGCCCCAGTCACTTCCTGCACAGCACAGGGGACATTGGTTTGGAAACTCTGCTCTAGTGTACATGAAGGAGTGCCACCCACAAGTCCACAAACACCAATACATGCATCTGCATGAGAAAAAAATATCTAAACTCTAATAATCTAACAAAATAATATAAAACAAAATTAAATTGAATATACAGTATATAAAAGAAGAAATCACAATATGAATATTTAACTAGAAGTCCTGAAAATGCTGGAGCACAATCTGTCAGATAAATTATGTTACTCTGTGTGTTTGCTTCCTGCTGTAAAGTGTGAGTAATTTCCAGGTACTGCTCAAGAAACTGTCAGGCAATGTTAGGCAATAAGTCATAAGCTCAGTGAGTTCATTCCAAGCCTAACTAGGAAGGCCCAGCTGTTGATCCAGCTGGAGAGCGTTAAATAAAAACAGCACATTGCACTGCTCACCAAACAGGAACAACAGACAAGTGAAAAAAAAACTGAGCTGAGAAACACTTCATTGGGCTGGTGAATTTAATTACATAATACAGGCAAGTGCAAATGAACTGAATTCCGACAAGATGTGACCAAGGGTTACTGGGACATTTTACTGCAGTACATGCATGGCTTTCAGGCGAGACTCTGTAAGTATGATTACATGGAGTAAATCTGTGGTTAAAAGTCAAACTGTTGTTTCATGGTGTAACAGCTGCCTTGTTAATATTAATTTCTGTATAGCCTACAAAAGCAAAAAATAGACCATTAAGATGAGAGGTCTTAGTAAATATTTTAAAAATTACTAAGATTTGAAGCGACTCCAACAAAATATTAGTAATATACTGTAGCAAACCTGAAGGTCTTAAAATGATTATATAAGGAGGTTATTAAACGCCTTAATGATACAGGCCCCCTGAGCCTAGTTCCGCCTAGAATTTTCTTTTTTTGTTATATCTCTGCAACAGAACATACTGTAGCAGAAGCCTGGTTCAGGTCTTAAATTGAAGCTAACCCCCTTGGCATTACATTTTATTCTTAATGTGCCCACTCAGCAGACAAAAATATACAGAAAATACAACAAAAAACAGCAGGCAATTTTTTTTCGCGTTTTAGGCCTGCCAGTATGCTGAAAAGGCTTGTAGGCCTTGCCTTAGGTGTCTACTAGCATGGATAAAAGTACTTCCCTTTCCACAGGCAAAGTTTAACAATTTTATGGATCAATTATTAGCTTCCAAAGATTGATAGAGTAGGGGGATCCATAAAATTGTTAAACTTTGCCTGTGGAAAGGGAAGTACTTTTAGTGAAATCAATATAAGGGCAGTTCTTACATTTTTTTACTGTTGTTGTATTGGTCAGAGAATCAAAGAAAACTTATTTTAAGTATAACAAGTAATAAAAATAATGTCTTGCATTTATGGTTAATAGCACTTCTCATCCCAAAACAACATCTGGTTGACACATAGCAGGCATTATATCTCTGCAGCTCCACTACACAGCGTATGAAGTGGAGAAATAAGATACTGGTTCACCACTTGAATTAAGGGTTAACTTAAGCCTGCGTATGCGAGACAAGCAGATTTTAGCTAAAGCATTTAAGGGGTGAGGGAATTAGTTTGCAAGAGCACCAACTACTGGTCCTCCATCACCTGTTACAGGAGCGACCTGGTTTTTGCTGGAGATCTCTCCATTTAGTGCTGACCAGGTATAGTCTTGCTTATCCTCTGGGATGTACTGAAATCAGGCTACAAAATGAAGCTGTAAACGCATGCCAACATCGGCTTTTCATCACTGTGGGAAACGAAGGAGGTCTGTTTTATTCTGGGGTGTTTTGTTGTAGAGGTTCTCAAGCCCCTTAAGATGGGGAAAATCACAAGCTCCAAAATGTAACAGGACCTTCTGGTCAAACAGCTGGTTCCTTCTACCAAGAAGCTCAAGCTCAGCTAAAAATAAACATCTGCATTTCAGCAATCCAAAACAAATCCAAGCAGACAACAAAATGGTTACCTGCACACAATAACTCTGTCCCTAGTCTCCAATCCATTGAACATCTGTGGTTTGAAGATGACAAAAGGATCTCCAGAAGGGTCTAAAGGATTTAGAGCAGTTCTGCTGTAAGGAATGGCCATCAATCCCCTCTCGATGCTGGAAGCTTATAGCTCACAAGTAGAGGCATCTTGTCAGTATAATCCCTGCCAGAGCAGGATTTAAAAAAACACTAACTACAGAAGCATGAATACATTTGGCCATCACATTTTCTGGACTATAATTATTTATGACAGACATGATGTGGTCTGTGCAAAGCAATTAAGATCACAATTTGACATTGGATGATGTGTCCTTTGGAAAAACAGTCTTCAATCTTTTTGTTGTATGTTTTTTATCTCTATTTCATTAGTGAAATAATGAAGATATCCTCCTTTTTCTCCTTCTTACATAGAAACATACATTAGATGCATAAATGGGTACATGAAGATATAAAGGATGTGTATTTTTAATTTACAAACTTTGTCCAAAGGAAATAAAACAAACGAACGAGTAAGGAGCCTATTTAAGAAGGCTTTGTATAAGCATACTATATTATGTACGAACTGGTGAATTACTATACAGTAGTTAATAGTGTTATACTGTATGTAAAATCACTATGTACTACCTTCTATTTTTTACATGACATACAGTACTGCACCATCCATCCAGTCATCATTAGAAAGCTGTTTATTCCTGAGAAAGACTGCGGCAGCCCAGAGCCTATCCTAGAAACAGAGAGCTAGGCAGGATGGTACCCTGCAGAGGACTCTAGTCAATCAAGAGCACAGACAGTCAATTTACAGCCGTAAATTGCACCTCATTGACTTTGAGGTCACAGATATCATAAGTTATTTCGGTAGGCTGAATTGTTTAACTGTCTGAAAATTATTTCAGTCACACAACTGAACAGGTATTGCTCCCCACCCCCTCATCAGTTGAATGACTTTATACAAATACTGTACTGTATATCTCCGACAATTTAAGATTTTCTTCGCTGCAGAGACTCAATTGAGACCTCACCTTTTCTACATTGGGAGAAGAATACTTAATATATAAGCCTCTGAAAAAAAAAACTAAATTCAGAGATAGGAATATTATTACAAATGGGGTGGTTATGAAAATTATGAATAACAGGAACTGCTTCAGTGGCTCAATCAATAAATAAAATAATCATAATCCCCAACTAAGAATTTCTCAAACTATACTGTAGTTAGAAGCACATTAATTATTTGTTCTCTGGCACAACTTTGGTGAAAAGAGTAATAATTCAGGCACACTGGAATAAACACATTTATGTACATGCTCCCCATCCCCTCACTAAATTCCTACAGACTAGGCATTAGGTCTAGACAACCAGGGAAAACTCCTGACTGTTACCAAGTATTTGACTCTTAAATAATGCCTACAGAGGCTTAAAGAAGAGATAAGCTGGCATCTAACCTAATTAGAATACAACCTATGATTAAATCACTTTCTCAATCATGGATGCCGCAAAATAAACGGGAGTCTATATCCTTATTCTAAAATGCACCCGCAAAGCAGGGAAGGCTGTTTTAAACCAAGGGATTGTTCACTCAGGCATGTTCCCTAGAAGTTACAGAATAGCAAGCTCTCTCAGCAAGATTCAAATACTTAGCTCTGTCCTTTTTGATGATCTTGAATGAGGACATCTCGCTGGTACAGTACATTCATTAAGTTTTGTTTATATAAAACAGTGAAATACTAAGTGAAGACAATAGGTTATGTGGGAGCACAATGAATCTATAAAATATAGGTTTTGTTTAGATTTTTTTAAAATAATTCCTGAAAAAGGAGCATGGCTTTGCATATACATTATTATTTTTCTGAAAACAGTTTTAATTATTTTCTAAAGCGTGCAGGCAAAGGGTACAGATGTTTCTCCAAGTATAAAATGGATAAAACCAAGCATGAACACAGACATACTGTAATATACTATACAGGAAGATGTCCCAGACAACAGTTAATACCAGGGCCCTAGAGCTGACACAGTGGTGTTAACTTCCATGCCATCACCAACAATGGTGCAAATAAATGAGTAACAAGGCTCAGTTGTTACAGAGATGTGCTCCTTCTCTAATTTCTATGTGTGTTGCCAAATTCTGAAAACAGGAGATCAAGTGTTGGTGATTATATTAGTTTCAAAGGATTCCTTTTTATTTAAAGTTAACCCCTAAATGAGTACTACTTTCAACCACAGTATGGTTTTTGAGCAGAAGTGTATTTAAAGAAAAAATATCATGTAAAATGACTGATATGTCTAACCTTGCATGAAATGAGTCTATACTTAGAAACCTCTAGAGAATTTAAATCAAGAATCTACCACTTCTCATGCATGCTTGCCTGCAAGCATGTCACACATGTAGCTTGTAATGAGTTGCTCTTCGTTACCATGCTCTCTAGTTCTGCACTTTGAAAGCAGAGATCCAAAAAAAACCCACAAAACGATGGCTTCCTTCCCAATCTTTTTTTACTTTTGTCTCTGGGGGCTTTAAAATTATTTTTCATGTTCTCCAATAGTTCCTTTAAAATATGCAGTCACAAAGAAAGATTTACTCATGATTTCTTACACAATAGCAGGGAAACTCATCATGCTCTGTACTTATTTTTTTTCACTTTTGAGGCTTGACTTCAATGGACACAATAATTCATAGACAGTCTTTCATCTCCGATGTCTTGTACATACAGTATATCTTCCTTGTCCTCTGAACACCCTCTATTGTGGGGTGTATTAGGAGAGGGAGGAGGAATATATGAGCTTGATTACCAGCTTTGTGGAGTGATGTAATCTTAACCATCTCCAGCCCAACACCAGCAGGACTAAAGAAATGGTCATGGACTTTTGGAGGAATAAGTCTCTGCTGAACCCTGTCTCCATCCAGGGTGAGGACATAGAGGTGGTGCAGTCCTACAAGTACCTAGGGCTACACCTGGATGATAAGCAGGAGTGGTCTGGTAACACTGATGCCCTGTACAAGAAAGGTCAGAGCCGACTCTGTTTTCTTAGGAGGCTCAGGTCCTTTGATGTACAGTATGTGGAACACTGCTACACGTTTTATGAATCAGTGGTGGCAGCAGCCATCTTCTATGGTGTTGTGTGCTGGGACAGCAGCATCTTGGCAAGAGATGTAAATAGACTCAATAAACTTATCAAGAAGACAGGCTTTGTTTTTGAGCTGAGCTTTGAGTTCTTGGAGGTGGTGGTGGAGAGGAGAAAGCTGACCAAACACATAGCCATCATGAACAACGCCTCTCATTTGCTACATGGGACTGTTATTAGTCAGCGGAGCACTTTTAGTAACGGACTGCTCCAGCTACGGTGTTCAAGGGAACATTTCCACAGGTCCTTCCTCCTGGCGGCTGTCAGGGTGTATAACACTGCCCTAGGCTAGGACTGCTAGCCCTTCATCTGCTCATCTATGGACAGCTGGACAGCATGTTGCACTCATGTACTTTTTAGACACTGAATTAATATACTGTTTATACTGTGGGGTTTTTTTTCAATCTGTATATACCCTTGTGTATTTTGCACATCTTTTATTGTTTTACAGTGACTATTAGCAGTATATTTTGCAGACCTATTTTTTCCCTATTTATTTTATTTTTGTATTACTGTAGTTATTTTAATTTATGTGTATTCTGATGTCTGTCTTGGGCTGGGCTGCTGTAACCCCTCAATTTCCCTTCGGGATCAATATAGTCTTATCTATTACCTTTTTAAATCTGAGACTGCTAACATCCAAGGAGCTACCACAGAAGTGTTATAAATTAGTGGATATTTATTTATTCTCATTAGACTCCTACACAAAGTATTGTACAATACACAAACCATGGTGTCCTTTTTGTTTTTATGATCTAAAAAATATTGTCTACTGTATTCACACACAGAAGAAAGATAAACATCATGTTTAATGCTGAATGCACACAAAACTGAACTTTTGGCTCATCCCATCATGTCTTATGGAGAGATGTGTTTGTGGTGGAGGCTTAAGAGAATATTTCTCAGTCTTACTAAATGGGACTTCCATGTATCTTGGCCTCTGAAGGCAGCACTTCAGCAGAGCAGATTGAGCCATGAAGCCCCAGCATTGCAGGTTGGAATCAGGTCGGAATCAGTGACTTTTCAAGCAGCAATACACAGCTGGCCAAGCACTTCCTGGGCTGGTCCCTGTCCCCTGTCCCCTTGTTCTGCACAGTGGTGTCACTAGTGAGCTTGTACAGTTATTGAGCAGTCCATCTGCCTTTTCCCTAGAGCTCCAGCTCTCTCCTTCCTCATGTGAGAAAGTGGCAACAGCCCCACAGTTGCATGCAGGCATATGCTGCCTTCATCTCAGTGCTACTAGGAAGGCAGTGCTAATTAATAATTTGGTGATTGCAAAATGGGAGTAATAAAACAAGCCAAAGATATTTTATGCCAAATTAGTGAAAAAATGACAACAGGAAAGCTGCCTTTTCAATTCAACTGCTAATTTCTTCGTCTTAAATTCAAACCCTTAACTATACTTTGTTTTTATGATGTGAAAGACCAACATGGGTAAGTCAAAAATAAACTTGAAAATGCAACATGTCACTGACTATAACCATTATATCAATATGTTCATATTTACTTATACTTACTTTTAGGGTTTTAAGATCCAGGCCTAAGATTTTTTTTTACAAGCCAACCAATTTTACTTCAGTTGTACTGCAAGTGGAACTCTATAATCAAACCACTGTACTCTCTTCACATTTATGTATGAATCATTTAAGGCCTTGTGTGTCATTACTTTAACTTTATAAAGTACACAACAATCTTAATTCCTTATTCCCCAGGTTACTCATAAATTATTTTGTAAGGCCAAAACATAAAAACAAGCAGATCAATATTTTTTAGAAGTGTAACCGTCTTGAATAATTCAGAATAAAGTACTTCTTGAGATGAACAGAGCAAAAAAATATATGGTTCACACAAAGGAGTTTTTAGGGTCACTATTCTATCTTCTGTACCAAAGAAAAACATAAAATCTAATTTTGAACATAAATCAGTTTTGCTTTACTATTTAATATACTTATAAACTAAAATAGTTAATAGTTTATTAAAATTTAACTAACAGTAAACACCAAGCAGTTCATGGGCGGAGTGGTGGCTCTGTGGTTAAGGATCTGTGCCTGTGGCTGGAAGGTTGCCAGTTCAAATCCCGCAGCTGGCAGAGGAATCCTATGCCATTGGGCCCCTGAGCAAGGCCCTTAACCCTAACTGCTCCAGGGGTGATGTACAATGGCTGACCCTGCGCTATGACCCCAAGCTTCTCTCTCCATGTCTGTCTCACAGAGAGCAAGCTGGGGTATGTGAAAAGATTAAGTCCTAATGCAAGAAATTGTATAGGGATAATAAAGTGATGTTATGTTATTTTGTTTTCCATTTGATCTCCCTATCATGTATTGTCATGTATTTATTCATTGTTTGCAAACAGAGAACACTGCTTCCTAAACAAGTGCCGCTGCAATCCATGTTGCCTTTACAGCTACTGCACTTCGAGCTGCTAAGTCAACACAGTTCAACAGGGTCTCTGTTACATTTGCAGTTCTCCAGCTGTTTTAGAAAAAAAAGGAGGGAAGAAAATCATTGGTGAGCCTGTCACTGCCTTCCAAGGGGAGCTTTAAGAAAATGAAAGCACAGAAAAAGCACACTAGGGGGGCATTACATTCAAGCATAATGATTTGTCTTGGTTATACTTTGGAATGGCCTTAGAGCTCCACTGCATTTCATTGAATGTCCTTCTAGGCTGAAAAATGACAGACAATAGATTTTCTGTTTAGTCTTGATAGCTGATAGCGGTCGTGAAAAGAATAACTTTTTCTCACTACACACGCACACCTTTCTCAAAGAGAAAAAAATCATTTTCACTTGTCTTTAAGTCATGTTCAAAGTCATTAAGTACTTTCATGTTAATTTCATGAGAGTAACAGGATGAATGAATGGGTCAAGTTAAACAGCTGATGAAACAGTCACATTACAGTGCACATTGTACACTATATAGCAAATGTGGGAAATTATACTGTGAGATAAAGAAACCACCTACCACTGCATTGTTGCATCTCATCTAAAATGGGGGTGGGGAAATCTATTTGGTTGGTTCTGGAAATAAATACTTTGCAGTACCACATGGAACAACCTAGATGGAGCTCTCACATTATCAAAATGCTGCATTGAGAAACCATGTTCTATTCTACTTACTGTAAATAACCAGTATGCTTTCTCTGTCACGGGGAACTTTTTTTTCTCTCATTTTTTATTACTATTAACCTACCAGGATACATTCAAGAAAACATCACTGAACGTCTAATTTTCAACAAAATATGATATAATCAGCGAATACTTCCAACATCTTGTGCATTTATCACACTAACAGTTCTTCAGAACTGGTCAGGTGTATTAATGTTTTGGTACCTTTGCTTGTTTTGTGTAAGTTATTAATATTGTAGAAGACGCATGGCATTGACATTGAAAGGTAAATTACAGCACATAAACAAGCAATCAAACACAACAGTGAAAGCATTGTGCATTAACACTGTAGGCATTGATGCACGGAACCCTCTAATTAATATTTAATAAAACTCACCCCTAAACAGACATTATGGCTTAAATTAAAACTTCTTAAATGATACATGTAAATTATATTGCAAGGTTTTTTTTCTGTGTAGAGATGGTAGATGGTAGAGATGATTGTTTGGGTTATTTATCATTATGGAGCCTTTCATTTATTTTAGTATCAGATGTCGGATTTTCTCCCCACTGACAGACCCTTCAACAGGTTTTGAGAGCTCTGCAGACCATCCCCACTGTGCCGCAACCAGAGCTGCACGTCTTGGCTTGCTCTGTGCAACCCTTCAGCCTCCAATTCCTGCTCAAATTAGAGCCTTTTCGACAAATAAACTTAATATTTACATAAAAGATGCCATTTTGTCAATATGTCATTTGTCTATTACTAAAAACAAAAGCATAAGATAAGAATGTGAGCTCTTCACTTATGGCCGTGCCTGGAAAAGCTGGAGTACTCCAGGTTCTGGCTTGGAACAATCACTCACCACAAGATCGCTTGTGGTGCCAGCCAAGCACGGAGACACACTGCCAAGTGCTACATGTGAAGCATGCCACATGTTTTTAACACCTTCACTTTTACACCCAGAATGGAGAGCACTTCATGTCCATTTTCAACACTGAAATTAAACTCACTTCAGCACTTACCAGATTTGAACATTAGAACTCTGGCTGAAACATCTCTGTACTGTGAATTCTTCTTATGAAACTGTGAGACACATACAGTACTCGAGGACTTTAGATATAGATTATAGACTAGGAACTAAGATCACGCCGTGGAAAGTAGGGTAGTGAATGTATCATGTTTTTGGTAAGCAGTGGAAAGCTGACATGGTCACCTTGAGCTCCTACAGTAAAGACACACAGACACAACCCCTACAATACAACCTGTTGACTACAGCGCGCTCTGCAGCGCAATCCTCTTTGCTAGCCGGCCTTCATCCTTCTAACCAGGGACATGTTCAAAAGTCAGCCAAAGAAAATGTTATAAGTTATATGTTTGAAATATCTGGATTTACAGTAAAGAGAATTTCTGAATTTGCACATTTCAGAAGCTTCATAATCTTGTCAGATTGGGTAAAAATGTTCTGGGAGAACTTTAATTGTTTTCAATTGTCACCGAGAATGAACTTAACTAATTTCATGTCTCTGTGCATCCCATATTTTGTCAGCTATTGTGTCTCGGCAGGACAAGACTGCCAGCTAATGAATGTTTAGAACCAAGGGCACAGAGTTCCCACTGCTCCTGTCCACGGATTATTGAACAAGGAACTTTGCTGGTGATTACCATGATTGCAACATTTAACAAACAAGAAAAAACGAAAACACTTTAAACACTTCATTAAATTTCTCTGATTAAAAATGGCTACTCCTGCATCTCTCCGATTGTATTACCTCTCCCTCAGTGGAAGAGAAACCAAGTGATGTGTCTGACCACAAAATCCATAGATGTGCTATCACCCCCTTCTTAATGCTTTGCAGTTTAATGGAAACAACCTCAGCCATAGCTGAAGCACTTAAACATCCTCTCCTTGTGAGATAGGGAAAAAAATATTTAAACATTTCATCTATGAACTGCACATGGAAATACAGTACTTCCTATGCTGATTGATGTGTGGAATACAATTTATTTTTTTCTGTCTGGGCCTTTTATTTAGTCTTATCGCTCTTCTGTTCAATGACACAAGACCACTTGTTTCCTACCACTGCAATTTAGATTGGAATGAAGAGCAGTTTGTCAGAGGACACTAGGTTTAACATACCTTTTTCTATCACGGCTTTTGTGTGTATGCTTGAAAAATAGATTTCCATGTACAATTACTACAAGAATTCAGCTGAAATTTTCGGGACATATAATTTTCTATATCATTAAAAATCATTTGATATAAAAATGCTTCATCAGTATGATCTCTTGAAATGTTCTAGAATGTAATTTCCATTGTTTAAAAGCTTTTTTTAAATTGGACCACAGCAATGGTTGTAGCAACATGAAGACATGCACCTTTTATGTAACTTATGCATGTGACCCTGCTTTCAAAGCTGCCAATCTGCTGAAAGACAAGGTGAGCACTGCCTGCTTCAGTCATTCTGGAGACCGCACACAATTAAGTAAGTACATCAAATATGTATGAAATCATAACAAACCTCCCTTACGCTTTATTAAAACCTCCACATCAGGTCAGAAAAATGCTGACTGTAGGAATCCAAAAGGTTCATTAAATTCTAGTCCTCTGGAGGATGTTCTTCTTGGCGATTTAAATACTTATAAAACATTAACAAGTTATGTCAAATTACTGGATTTTCACATTTCTGGGGCAAAGGAAAAAAATGCCTTCTTTAAGTTATTTTTGTTAATTACTGTACAGCATTTATATGGGGGTGGTGTAGCGCAGTGACTAATTTTCTAGTCTCAGTACTTCACCCCAGTTGCTCCAGCACAGTCAGCTGTAGAAGTGGGAACCAGACTTGTTGGGAGTGATGCTTATGATAGACCAGTGTCCCCATCAGGAGGGAGATGTGCTCTCTCATCTCATTAAAGACACACAAACCAGATAATCTCTGGGCTGATGTGGCTTGGATATGGAAATTACTTCAAGTCTTGATGTAACAGACTGGGGACACATTCTAAATTGCAGAAGAGTTTTGTTTTTCTTTAATTCTTAAAATATTGTTTCAACTCACAAGAACATAAGAAACGCTACAAATGATAGGAGGCCAATGGGCCATCTAGTCATTTTGTTTTTAGTAGTTAATTGATCCAAGGATCTCATCCAGCCCTTACTTGAGTGTTGCCATAGTATCAGCATTATACAGTAGTTGGGTACAAATGGCAAAGACACCCATTTCTAGGGTATGACCACCTCTACACACTCAAGACATATGTAAAAAGGTGCTCAAGGCACTCTTTGTCATTCCAACGTGGAAAAAGGGAATTGCATGTACTGCAAGACGTTTTTGAGTGCAGAAAATACAAATATGGGAAATCTTTGTGTCTTGCTACTGCTCACTAAATTATTGGGCCAAAACATCAGCCAAAATTACCCAGTATAAATCAAACTTAAGAAAACCAAACTTTCCTCAGGTGGATGCTAAGTTGCAGGTGTGTCAGAGTAAACCAGACATTTTTGCAAAACAAAGGAGTTAAAGTATAATTGACTGTTGTCAAAGCCAGGCCTTTCGTGCAGTAGAGTGTACTATTTGATCAATGTTTCCTCTCTATATGAATGTTTAAATCGAAGTGTGAAGTCTATCCTAATAGACTAAAAGGGGAGAGAGATTAACTATTTAAGTATTTGGATAAGGGAACACATTCTACCCTTTTAAAAGTGTTATTGAAGCTGCTGATTGAGATGGCATATGAAGACCAGTGGCACAGTCGGAGGCAGACCAACGTACAAGCTGTCCACTGTGAAATGATAATGGGAGTAATGGACCGATTGATTATCTACTCTTATAGAGCACTAAAGCTGTTGAAATTTTTATCAAATGAGGGAGTGATAGAGTGACATTGTCTACATATACTGTACCAATATATCATCAGCATAGAGATACTTTTATTTTTACTGTAAATAAGTTTATTGCAGTGGTTCTCAAACTGTGGTACGCGTTTGTATGTTCTCCCTGTGTTTGCATGGATTTCCTCTGGGTGCTCTGGTTTCCTCCCACAGTCCAAAAACATGCTTGTAGGTCTCTTGGCTTCAATGAATAATAACCTTCTTCAATAACTGTATTATCATGTAAAGCAAAATAGGACATACTGGGACTACAAAATAAAGATAAAGAAAATTACCATCAATGCCAGGAGATTTACCCTTGTCAGGTCATTTTCTTTCTGGAAGAGAAAGACTAGGCGAGAAGAGAGATTGGAAAAAACTTGCAATAAATTAACTTTCTGTGATTAAACTGAGTAAGTTAGAATAAAATATGTGAAATATGAGAAATGTGGATTTTAACTGCACAGAAGATGACATCAATGCCCCTTATACTGATTTAATGGCAAGAATACCAGAAAAATACTGATTGCTGCTGATTCTCAGAACTGTTATATGGTCAACTACTATTAGAATAATAATTCTGCCTACATGTAGTTATATTTATAAGAAATTTGGCACACTATCTAAACAGTACATACAGTTTCTTAGAAGCTTAATTTTCAATACCATGATGTCAGACATATAGTAGCTGAACATGTTCTAGAAAATCCAATTCAGCAATTTCTCACAAGTGAGATCTTTACAGTTGTGAAGCAAATACAGCAGAATTATTTCAAGTAAAGCCTAAGTCCCAATGGCAAAGTGCCAGTGACCCCCACAATTAGCCAACCAATAAACAGTTTTCTTTGTAAGAAAAACAAATTAATAATTGGCATATATGATCAGCAACCATCACAGGAAAAAAAATCCTTCAGACTCACCAAAGTGAAAAAGATGTTGCTCACTAGCTTAGAGGACATTAAGCCTAGTGGAGTACACCAGGAAAGAGTGACCCCTCCCTTTATTGATCTTATTCCTACAAAGGTGGATCTCTGAGGGGCTCTTGTTAGACTATAATAAGGTTATAAGTGCAACACAGACCCTTCCACCAAGAGAATGGGATCAAACTGCCAGCTTTATTCCAGAAGGACTTGTCTGTTCTCCAGAAACCCCTGAAAATACAGTAAATACCCAAAGCCAGGTGTGGCCTCCCAAAGAGAGATCATCCCTGTATATATTTTTAAGTGTCCTCTCAATAAATCCTGTCCTCTATAAGTCCTGCTCTGCCAAATGTGAAAACTGCAGAGGGATTGCTTTGACCAGGAACCAGCTGTCATTTTCTGATCCCAACAGTAATGTCCACAGTTCAAGCCCATAATCTCAGTTTGAGTGATCTAAAAGATCTGTGTCTTTGTGCTCCAGAATTTACAGCTTTGTTGTGAAGGCATTCAGTATCTTTTTTGTGCCCATTGTTCAGCTGAAAGTCCAGCTGAGCAAATTAAATCTGAATAATTATCATCTGGGCTCTTCTAAGTTGCAACAATCAGGAAGATCACTTTTCACCAATCGTGTTACGTCATCAATGGGGTAGCAGAGCAGATAAAATAACTTCTTCTTCTGTTTTGTTTGGAGGAGATGTGGGAAGTCAGAATAACCTTTTCAGTGTCCCAGTTATCACGAGCCAGGTTCAAATTTTGGAGAGGGTGGTACCAGGAGCTCTGACCTAAGACTACCATGCTCGTGTATCTGGGATATTCACATTGCTAAAGTCATAAATAGAGAAGTCCTGAAGAAAATTTTAAAGATTTGGTTAAAGCAAACTTGAAGAAATAAGACATCAATATGATCACGTGGATAAACATGGACCTTAACTGGAAAAATCTCAAACCATATGGAGGAAGACTTGTCAGAATGAAGAAGCAAAGCATAAAAGGAAACTACATGTACAAAACCTGCCAGAGAGTAAGCGGCTCACATATTGGCCATTGTACAGCACCCCTGGAGCAGTTGGGGTTAAGGGCCCTGCTGAGGGCCCAACGGAGTAGGATTCCTCTGCCAGCCACAGGATTTGAACCGGCAACCTTCCAGCCACAGGCGCAGATCCTTACCCACAGAGCCACTGCTCCGCCCCAGGGTCTCAACAGATGTCAAATGGGAGCAATGACTCTCTCTGCATAATAGACAATGCATTGTAATTTGCCTCCAGAATGAACATACTGTATGTGCTGCCAAACCAAAGTTATAGGAGCTATGAGAATGCGCTCAATACCGTCTCTATAAAACTGAACAAGAATGGACTGGGAAACATTGAGAGGCTTTTCAGCTGACGCAGGAAATACAATCTCTGGTGCACTTTCTTTGTGATGTTGATAACATCTGCATCCCATCTGAGGGTGTTAGAGATGGTTATTCTTGAAAATTGGAAAACTTGAAAGACTCCACAATACTCACTACGGCCTTGTCAGTTTCCAGGGGGATGGGTTTTAGAGTGTTTTTCTGAAAGTCAGATAGCATTTTGAGACCTGTTGTTGCCAAACTACACCACCAGACGAGCCACTTCCCTGCTGTACATGGTCTCGTCTCCATTTTATTTTTTCAAATAAAGTACAGATATGTAAATAACTTTGTGATTCAGACAAACTATTTTATTATCACAAATACAAAGTATTTCTTAAAAAGAATATATAATGAAACAAACAATTTTCTACAATAAACAAAAAATCAGACATACCCTGCTCATTTGGTATTCACATTAGATGTGACACTTAGATAAAAATCTGCATTGTGTTCTCCTGTTGCCAGCATTCCTTCATGCTCTTAACCAAAACGCCTGTCATGCACTTTCCTAATGAAGTGTGAAATGAGTTATCAATGCCACTTACTCATTATTGAAAGGCAAAAGTCACTGAAGAGTGCCGTAAGTATTAAGAATTAATTGTTTCTTAATGCACTCACCCATCACCCCCCACCCCCAATGTGCATGCACCATTAAAGCATCCAATTAACTATCCAACACTTTTCTCCTGTACAAAATTAAATGCAATACGAATGTATTTTTACAATGTAATGCAAATGTAATGACGATCTTACTGTAGTTCTTGCCTTACTGTGCATTAAACAGCAGCAAGGCAAGCTTTTGACAGTTTCGATACTTAGTTTCATTCTTGATTGTGATTTAATAATGTTATTAGTTGGGTCTTTTGATCATGTTTCTTGGATTGTTCTCTATGAGGAAAATAGAACATCACACTGATAAATGCACCTTCTAAAAAGCATTTTAAAAGAAGCAAATCAGGCTCACGTTGTGATGATAAAAAGTGGAGCAGCTTAAAATCTATTCCCAGACTAGTAGTATGGCAATACCTTTATATTTCTTGACAAATAGTTTTGAGACATCTTTTTGAAAGGCATTTTTATAACAATATAGTCTGGAAAAAGTTATGGTCAGCATAACAGATATGAGTAAATGTAAAGAAAACAGTGTAAACCAACAATGAAAGTTTAAAAGATTAACCATGAAGTAAGAGGTAACTGCAGTAAATGGAAAGTGCTGTCGACACCTTCAGCTCTGTAACCACAAGGCTGTTCCCTGGCCCAGATAGACATTTCTATTGTAGTAACATGAAATATTTTTTCAGTGGAGAGGAGAGCAGTGGATTTAATGCTCTAGGTTGCAGAACACCTGTTTGAAGTATAAATAAAGCATACATATACACAGATTTGTAGACAATATTTACATATTCAAATGTTCATTACAAAAGCTTTAAAAAAGCTATTGTAGATCTCAGTGCCATCCTGAAATGTTTGCAGTGACAAGATTCTAAAAGACTGATGTGAATTATCCAAGTTTAAAATCATAGCTGTGAATTAAACATGTCTGTAAAAGACCATATTTGCAGAACATTAAGTTTAATTTGTTTATTTTCCAAAACATATGGCTTGAAAGTAGTAGGCAAGAAAGAAATCGTAATATTCACATCATTGTCTTGGGCCACATGGCCAATGAATTTGTCCAAAAGTACAGAAAATTAAGACTGATAAACAGTCTTTTGCCCCTCTTGTCAACATAAAGGAGTAACAGTCATTAGTCCAACCCAGACACAAAATTAATAATCAATACATTTTTTAAATTACTTGAAATATAGTTTTTAAGGTTATTAGTATTCAATGTTGTGAATACATAACAGTAAAAAACTTTGTAAAAATTTTAAAAATCCATGATTGTGAGAACCATCACAATTTTAAACAATTTTTTGTAATAGTAAAGTGCCATAACATACATCGTATGTATGGTTTTAATAATAATTCCTTACACTTATATAGCACTTTTCTGGATGCTCCACTCAAAGTGCTTTACAGGTAATAGGGACTCTCCTCCACCACCACCAGTGTGCAGCCCCACCTGGATGATGAGATGGCAGTCATAGTGCACCAGAACGCTCACCACACACCAGCTATCAGTGGGGAGGAGAACAGAGTGATGAAACCAGTTCAGAGATGGGGATTATTAGGAGGCCATGATTGGTAAGGGCCAATGGGAAATTTGGCAAGGATGCCAGGGTAACACCCCTATTTTTGATGACCACAGAGAGTCAGGACCTCGGTTTCACGTCTCATCCAAAAGATTGTGCCTTTTTACGGTATAGTGTCCCCATCGCTATACTGGGGCATTAGGACCCACACAGACTGCAGGGTGAGCGCCCCCAGCTGGCCCCACTAACACCTCTTCCAGCAGCAACCTTAGTTTTTCCCAGGAGGTCTCCCAACCAGGTACTGACCAGGCTCACACCTGCTGAGCTTCTAAGTTACATAAGTAACCCTCATTATATAATAAGTCTAAATGGATTAGCTTTAAGTTACTTAACACTAATCAATTAAAACAACTGTAGTCACAATTTTTATAGTAAAAAGCTAGAACAAGCATGTAAAAAGCAGGTGTCTTCCCTTTCTCTCTGCCTGCACTGCACTCTGTGATTAGCGAGACCAACTGTAATGAAAAGCGCAGTAAAACTGTCAGTGACCCTGTATAGTCATCTCAAGCCGGTCATTTACACAGAATGGACACAGAACCAGGAGCATTCCTTACGATACCAAACCAAGACCACGGCGAGACAGGTAGTGGGAACTTTTTGCAGGGGGCAGGGAAGGGCTCACTCACTAATTTGAAAGATGTGCAGAACAACTTTCAGCTTGGTCTCATCCCGCTCTGCTCTTCTTCAATCCAACACCTCAACATGAACAAGCCACGGATATTAAATTTCCAGATGTCAAGACCCTACTGTGCAGTAAACCCTTGGTTTATTTTTCTAACAGACTTCAGATTTAATGGACAGAATCTGTAAAAGGGGAATTGTGTCTGTAAAATCAGACGTAGGGTGGACAGTGTCGCGGTGGTGAGCGTTCCTGCCTCGTGATGAGGCCCTGGGTTCAGTTCCCGGTGTCTGTGTGGAGTAAGTATATTCCCCGTGTTCCTGGGGGTTTCCTCCAGGTGCTCTCCCCGATTTCCCCCACAGTCCAAAGACAAACTGAAAGGTTATATAGTAGATTCTGGGAAAAGTGGCCCAGATGTGGTTGCATGCATGTTTGTATCTGTGTGTGACCTGCGATGGACTGGCAGCCTGTCCAACGTGTACCCTGCCTGGTGCCTGCTGCTTGCCAGGATAGGCTCCTGCTCCCTCCCTGTCCTGTATTGGATAAAGCTGTTAGAAAATGGAAGGATGGAAGTCAGAAATACCAGCTCTTCCCCCCATTAACAAAATAAATTAAAGCAGTAGCTAGTCCGATCAATGGGCTTATTTTTTAATTCTTAAAAAAGTGCAAAATAGAAGAAAAAAATAAATGATGTGTAATATACATTTAGTATAATAATGTTATATAGGTATATGTACTGAACAGTGGTTGCTTTACTGTATGTATTTACAAAAAACACAGTACAGTACACTAAAATTAGACAAATATGTGAGAAATCTAAGTAAAATGCAAAATAAAATAAATGGCATCTTTTGAATAGCATACCTTTAAATTGGTCTAGAAGGCATGAATATCAGTGGTGTTCTATAGTTTTGTGGCAGTTGAATATGGGTAGGCGAATCAGCTTTGTATGCTTTAGTGAGGCTTTTTATAGTGTATTTAGTGTATTTATAATGAGGTAGAGATTGTATATTTATAATAAAAACGTCACAGGAGTAATTAACATGATAAAATATTAGTCAAAATATCCAGAAACGTTATCAGTATCAGAGAAATTTCCAGTACAACTTATTACTTGGTTTGTGCATTACATCTTCTTCCTTGAAAACTCCACAGCAGTTCTATTTAGGGAGTGCCTTAATGAGCTTTCTGAAGCACTGACGTCCACTGTATGCATATTTTTCACACTAATCACCAATGTGTTAAAGCTATTTTTTCTCAGGGTATTTTTCTATCTAATTTGAATTTATTAAACTGTACTCAAGCGCAAGCACCTCAATAGTTTGAAAAGTATTTTTCACACTTTGATAGATTTCAGAAGCCTCCACTTACAGTATAGTATATAAACAGCATGAAGGAGCAGAAATGACAGACAAGCGTAACAATATAACTACACTGAGGAAAGTGTCCGTAAAAAGGATACAACACAAACCTCTCAAATACACAAGAGCGTGTTTCCAAAACGGTGGGTTGTCTGGAGGGACACTTTCACAAATATGAAGAAGTGAAGTAAATGGCAGTAAGAGGAGTTCAATCAGTATAATCAATTGAAAACCACAGGTCTAAAAGAGCCAGCCTGGCCTGTGGATCAAGGAAGTGTGGTTCTAAATCTGAAAACTGACTGTACTTGTACTTTTAATCACATACCATTCTTTTAAACTACTGTACTATAAGCTGATTCTGATTTCCTGTTTAAAGTCCTAAAACTCTGCTCATTCCAAAGCAAGGCAAGCTGCTTTCCACTGAACATCACTGATGTTCATCAAGCCCTTGAGTTGATTTTACAGGTGGCACTGATCACTTATTCCTGAGAACCTTTGACTCACAGCTCTGCAGTTACACAATTTTAGTTTTGGGTGGATTTTTTTGAAATTAGGAGCTCAATTGTCTTCAGCAGGTAAATAAAGCATAAAGGGAGGTGGGCAGCTGTCAAATATGGATCAACAATAGAAAGTCTAAGTGTACAGTCTTTGACTAATGTATGCTTTCTGGGTTAAGATATACAGTAAATGTGAAGTAGACACACAAAACCAAAAAAATGATACAGAAACTGTGGAGGATCCAAAGAAAAGACAGGAACTTTACAACACAAATAAGAGTGTGACAATGCCATGCATGAAGCATGAAGAGATGAACAGCCAGTTGGCAAGACAAATAGTAACAAGAATCAACCAATTCTGTGCCAAGGAAATACTGAAATGGATCCCAGGAGAGAAAACAACCCGAAGACTTCCTGTAAGATGGCAATATTGAAACAACATGTTAACAGGCAACCTGCATGAGCTCAGCCACCAACAGGGGCTAAGGGAAGAATTCTGCCAATGATAATGCTCTTTTTTGTGACCTCCAAACATAGCTGCTTATTCTAATGTGACATGATGTATATTTGCAAGTGCTTGTGTTAGTGTGAGTTTAATTGTGGACCGAGCAATCTGTGAGATCATTTAAATCACTTGTTTAATCTTTTGCCAGTCTTCCAGGCTCTGAGATTCAGAAAGACCAATATTAGTAAAACATAGGAAACATTTTTTATTTATGTGGAGTTTCTTAGTAAATTGGAGACTGCACAATGGATCATTAGCCTGAGCATTTTGGAGCTGAATAATTAATGGGTTCCAGATGGCAATAAGTGACACATTAAGCCAATAATTAATCATATCTAAACAATTTTGCCAATTAGATCTTTTGCATTTGAGAATGATTAGCAGATCCTATATCAGAAATATAGTATTTTATGCTCTTATTCTCTTAGGAAACAATAATAACAAGAGTGAGAAATACAGTAGCTATAATACAATATACTGTATATTTGCCAAAAATGTGATATGGAAATAATTCCTTATTTTTAAAGTGTTTTAAATATATGTTTCAAACTACTACGTGAACTTCACAGAATTGTATTGTTTTACAGGTAATAGCAATTAGAGGGCTCAGAAGTACCCAGTACCCCATGGCTGGATAACCCAGGTCCTTGAGTGCTGGGATCCAGCAGGTGTTGAGGCACCTTTCACTCAGCACATCATTAAGACCTGGGAAAAACACCCACTTAATGTGTTCAATTCCGTTATTAAGGTCTGTGATGCGATGAAACCCCGAAACAGATAAAGATCTCCAGGAGCAGGGATGCCTACTCGAGCACCATATATCTGATTACAGTATGTGTATTTAATATTGTTTCGCTTGGTGTCTTTAAGAAGATTAAATTATTGATTTACAAAATCTTACAGAGCAGACCATTAGATCATGTTTTCATCACAACATAACAGCACCTACAGTACCTCCACTTACCAACAGTGCATGCACATGCACCTAGATTTGTATGTAGAGAGTTTAACACAGTAGTTTGACAAATACATTTATCACATTCAAATAAACTTAATGGCACAGAATGGAGAATTAGACACATCTGTATTTGGTAGCTTGGCTTAGTGGCTTATAGCTTAAGGCCTGATGCAGATGGCTTTGTGGGACATGGATATTTCTGCCCCGAGCCCGGAGGTACTGTGGAACACAGATCTGAACGAGCCCCTGAGCCCAGGCTACACTTCCCCAGAATAGCACTCGGTCATGACGACAGCAGAGCGGCACACCCTGCTGCAGTCTTGACACAGGCACCAGCACACTCCACGGCCGAGTGCTTTGAATGTGGTTAAGGAAGCCGTACATCTACAGCAAGTAGCTTATGGACTTCCCTTTGAGGAGTAATACTGTATCTAAATTAACATTATTTTTAAGAGCACAACAAAGAGAAAAGGCTTTCATGCCTTAACTACAATCGTCATCATTATAATTTAATTCATATACATCTGTCTCCTCATTAATCCACGGACTTTTGTCTTCAGTTGCCTCAACTCATGGATATCAAGTTTTTATGAGAACACCTTGTATTGTACATTTTTTCATTTTCGTGGTCTAGCCAGCTTTTTGTGCAAAGTTTGCTTTTTTATTACATATTTTTGTTTGTGTTTGCTCTTACAGAATACACTCATATACATGAGTGTATCTGTAAAAAGGTCTCAAACAAAGAAGTGAGAACATGGCGTTGTCCTTTTCCTGGTATTAACACCCATGGGGAGGGATAGCACTATCACAAATTTCCCATAAGATTTTACCATAAAGACCGTTTCACAGTTCTTCAAAGCTGTTCTTCTGCCAAACCCTACGTCCTTCTGGTGTAATGATAAAAACCTGACTTTTTGCCAGTCAGCAGCACTTATCTAATCCTCTCCCCACCTCACTCATGGCATGGCTGCGTTTAACAGTATCGCAGCCTGTCAGTCAACCTTTAATCCATTTTCCCAACAGCGGTTATTGCACTAGTTCTATGAAGACCGTCTATTATGCTTAATATAGAAATTATTTTTCAAATTCATAATCACCATCTGAAAAGACTATAAAAATCTTCAGTGTTTTGAATTTTTTTTTATTCTGCCTATACAAGTTCTCAAACCAAAACAAAATGTAGCAAAGGTCTAGACTGCCTTTTTTAAAGGTGCATGTCCACCTATTCATTTTCTAACCACTTTGTCCAATACAGGGACGCAGGTGAGCAACAGCCGGTGCTAGCAAGCAAGGGGCACAAGGCAGGATACACACTTGCACCAGGGCCAGTTTTCCCAAAAGTCAGTTAACCTACCAGTCTGTCTGTATGAACTGTGGGAAGAAACCAGACATGAACACAGAGAGAACATATAAACTCCATGCAGACAGCACCCTCAGAATACAACCCAGGGCCCCAGTGCTGTGAGACAGCAATGCTTACTGCCATGCTGCCCAAAATACGCACCCTTCCACCTTAAATAGTTTACCCACCAGGCAGAAACTCTATTGCTAAAGGATTACAGAGGGAAGAGGGATTTCTCATGTCAGTAGAAAGGCTTAAATCAGTCTCTCCTGTCCAGCTGGCAGAGCTGCAACAGGAGGCGAAAATAATCTTTCCTAATGGAAATATTTTTTTTTATTTTGTAGAGCATCCCAGATGTTCTTTTTAATTCTGTTTATTTTTAATCATCTTTCACAATCTTTTTTATTGTATCTTCCTGAAGCTCTTTTTAGATCAAAACTGCAATAAAAACTTCACAAATATAAACTTAAAAAATAATAACTTTAAAATATTTAAGCAAGTACAATGAAAAATTGTCATACACTGTAATATCTCACTGCAATATGAACACGCCACATTCACTGACTTCAGTGCAGCTGTTCTGAAAAAAAAAAACACGATTAGAACGGGCACCATTATATTAAATACTCCGGGAATAAACGATACTGACTGGCAACAGATCTATTTTAAGAAAGTAGGTTAAATTTGTCTGGT
Source organism: Lepisosteus platostomus (assembly GCF_059453375.1). NCBI lineage: Eukaryota > Metazoa > Chordata > Actinopteri > Semionotiformes > Lepisosteidae > Lepisosteus > Lepisosteus platostomus. Next base: position 25,569,044 of record NC_142627.1, on the reverse strand, counting down.
TTCATTTTCTAAAGTTGATTAGACTTATTAACTCAGCAATATTTAAAAAACTTCAGCATTGTACTAATGCATCTACGTCTTTTGTTTGCTTCTTGTGCTACTCTTGAAAAATGAAGAAAAATTATAGCATTTTGAGGACACCAGAGTAAGAACTGAGAATCTGCACAGCATGCTTGTTAAGCCTGCAACCTGCTCACCAGACAGAACAGTATGTCTTGCTGAAAATCGTGTAATTGATACCAGGGACATACAGTAGGCAAGAAACACGTCTGTTGAAAACACTGTTTTCTGAAAGGTATATGAGTTTTCCAAAAAATAAACATTTGATGTTCTCAAAACCAGAAAATAAGATGAAACAGACAGCAGAAAAACTGTTGCATCTATTTTCATCTAGTTATGTTAATGTTCCATGAAAAGTATGTTATGTGGAAATTAATAAAGGACAAATTAGACTTGAGGGAAAAAAGTCATGTTCCCCAAGATGCTTCCAGGGTTTTTTATTTGTTTTATCCACATACATTATTAACATAAGCTTAATTAACTTTGTATGTTTCCCATACCTAACCTTTACCATGAGTACATGAATATTCCTGCACTGGAAATTATACATGTATGGAATTAAATTCTAGGGGCAATGTTCAAGTCAACACCTCTTATTTTGCCCTGTTAGACTACAATAAATATGAGTAAATATACAGCAATACACACATAAATTAAAGTATGCTTTTACCCAGCTGTCACTCTTTACATTTATTTACTTTTTGAATAATTTTTTTCTGCAAAAACAGGGTAATCTTGCTATGCAATTGGTTTTATACAATCTATATCATGAGAGAAACAAACCATATACAAGTGAAGTTTCGTTCCCTGGCCTCAAATGGGCAACTGACTTTAAAGCCTCTTCAAAAACTGTCAATACAGATAGGATTTTTGAAATGTAAAAAATGGTGCATTCCCAAAGATTTTGTTGTAAAGAAAAATAAAAGGGATAATAGAATGAATTCTGTTAATTTGCATTTATTCTCTCTCAAATCTGCTAAAAAGCCAAAAGTGCCTGTCTCCAAACCTTTATTCTGAAGTCTTTACATTATAACAAAGACTCAAGGGAGAGACAATAGCTTCAATTCAAGAAAAGTATTTCAAAGGGATGTAAGATCTGGTTGTTTAATGGGCTGCATTTGCAATAACAATAAAACTTTATCAGCTACAATTATGCATGTATGAAACCCTGAGAAGAACTCCTTTAATGCCACTACTTACTACGGTACTAAAAGGAATTGTATTGCAAGTACTTTCCTTCCCTTTCGAAGCTTTAGCCTTAGTGTTTCAAGTTCCATATCTACATTATGATAGAATTCTTTTAACACCCTGCTTATCCACAGTGTCATGTGCAGAAAGTGTACAATGAGTTTTTTTTCTTTGCCAGGTCGTTGTTACACACTTTGTCTTCAAATGTCTTTCCATCCTCACTGCTGGCTCTTAGGCCTTGGCCCAAAATCACCCATTTCTTTCAGAACTGGTGCAGCAATTTAATTGATCAATACATTTTTAAAACTTGCAGCACTCGGGAGCAGAGGTCAAGTGCCATCTGTTATATCTTAATGTTTTAATTTGAATTCAGAGCTTGAAGACAGTGTGGAACGTCCATCGTTCCTGGACCTTGCTGACCTTCTTGATGTCCTGTGGAGAACACACTGGATCCACACATTTTTCCCAACTGTTCAGAGCAAGAAACCATTTGTTAAGTGTCATTGGGTGACTTTCCTTTCAATAACGTAATATGTATCTGACTGTGCACGGACAAAGCATGGAGTCTTAAACGTTTCAAATTCACTAGTCACTCAGACCTTTAGTGAGCTACCCGTTAATCTCTTGATAAATGGTTCTAATTCAAGATCACTGCCTTCTTAGGCTTGTAGCATTGTTCTTAATAAATGAGCTATTTGCTCTCTTTTTCTTTTTCTTTACAATATGCTTCAGTTATTATCAAAATCATAATTTTAAACGGTGTCTGCTAATGTATTTCAAAATGCAACAGATTCCACTGAATATGAACAGAATAGAACAGTGTAATGGAAATCCATTAATACAGTTATTTCCAATTAACTGTAAATGTCTGAAAAGTGCCCATATAACAACAATTCAAATTACTCCTAACAAGGTTAAAAAAGGCACTCATTTTAGCTCAAAACTGTTTAGAATTTTCATTAAAATACATGTTTTCTGAAACATTTATATATTTTTTTCTACATTGATATTTGTATTTTTTAAATGATCAATTTAACAGTGATTTATTTACAATCACCAGATACTGTAGCTTCAGTAGTCACAGTTCTGGAAAAATGAAAAAATAAAACATCATTGTCAATCAATCAAAAGTTAGGTAGATCAATATCTACGGCTTGTGCAATTTATCTTAAAATGTATACCTTTATTGAATAAATGTTTGATAGCTATGAATAAATAATCTAAGCCATCCATCAAAATGAAATGCCTTATCTGTGAAAGATTCAGCCAGTTGAATTTACTGAAGACTGCGGCTGGTGTTTGTGAGAAACTAAATTTACTGTGGTACTGCATTAATTGTAAAATTGTGTTGTGATTGTTATCAATCAACTTACAAGATTCATGGATCTTGTAGCAAAATAAAATAAAATGAAATTTAAAACATACTGCCGCTTCTCATGGGCACTTCCCTGTTACTAGGCAACAACATTCAGCAGGCGCACAGGCCTCCTCCTCCACTGTACTGCCTCAGCAGAGAAGGGGTTATTTGTCAGTTTTTAGAAGTCTGCAGTCAAGAAGGACAGATGACTGGGAAAAAGAGCCAAAGATCAAGTCTGAAGGGCTGAAGCAACAGAGAGCTCAACAGGGAAGAGGCAGCGTCCCATCTCAAGGCGGGTGTGACAGGCATAGAGAGCAGCTTCCCTACAACCTGAGCCGTGCCAGCTCAGGCTCACCAGGCGAGCTGGAGAGACGAACTGGGGGAGGGGGCTTGGGCCAGCTCCCAGAAAACAGGGGCCACAAAACAGGAATCTCCAGAAGAGGGCTGTGGAAGACAAAGAGGCTGTAGGCATCAGCCAAAATCACACCAGCCAAATGCAGGGGAGGATGACAGCTCTGTTCTATTTATTTCAGGGAAACACAGCAGGGAGTCCTTGGGAGAATGGGACTCAAAAGGGCTATTCATTGGAAACGCAGAGCCTGGCAACCTGTGCTAGAATTCCCCGTGTCAAGCTCACTGAAGGGCGTGTGGGAGCAGGAGCTGCCCTTACGTTTGCCACAGGCCACCTTAATTGAAAAACACAGGAAAACTCAACAAAGCAGCAGAACGTGAATCAAAAAATAAAGGTTTTTAATCAATGTGGTGTAGTGCTCTCCAAATACAGATAACTTAAAATCCCATATCTATATCTAAGTGGCATCTTCAAACTTTTATAATTGACTTTGGCAAATCTGGATCATCCCCTGTGATCACATTCATGCCCACAGCCGTCATGATTTAAATTTATATGTAAGCAGATACTGTACCTTTCCAGCTATACTTGCTATACTTGAAAGGAATAAACAACATAAATATTTTATAGGGGAGGCATGGTGCTGCAGAGATTAGGATTACTGCCTCCCAGCGCTGGATACTGGGTTCAATTCAATTCTGTGTGGAGTCTGCATGGAGGTTCTTACATATATAGTATCTTCCATGTGTTCTGTCAGGTGTCCTCCTGGTGCTCTGATTTCCTCCCACAGTTCAAAGACGTACTGGTGGGTTAACTGGCTTCTGGGAAAACTGGCCCTGGTGTGAGTGTGTCTGTGTGTGCCCTGTAATGGACTGGTGTCCAATCCAGGGTGTATACTGCCATGCGCCCGCTGCAGACAGAATAGGCTCCAGCTCCCCCGTGACCCTATATTGGATAAAGTGATTAGAAGATGGATGGATATGTGCCTGAAGCCATTGAGTGCTTTCAGTGAAGGATGCACCTCTCCTCCATTCTGCACTGATCCTCCTTCACTGCTGAGCTTATAGCATGTCATAAGATGAATGACTCAAGGGGGTGGTTTTGAGGAGTCTTCACAGTGAACCACAATGTAAAGACACAGTTGACTATTCAAAAGTGCAGGAGCATACTGCATATAAATAATTGAATTTTTATTAAAGAGACAAAATGAAATTCATGCTTATTTTTGATCCATTTGCAGACAGGGATTGAATGATAAGACGAAAAGGAAGAATAAACTTAGGGGACAAGGTTCAAACTGAATCGAATTCATAGTTTATGCAGAATATGACCCCTAAATACCCTTCATTCAAACAAGTTGAACTGCTGCGCTTTCTTTGTCAGCCAGATGATGCACCAATTAATCAAAATTAGTACCCTGACAACATGCCAAAATGTCAAAGATAAAATATAATAAATGCTCTACAGAACCTTACCAGAATGAACATGTTACACTAATGATGTCCATATAAATGTCAATATTTATAGTACTATAATCACAAAAGTTAAGCAGCAGGTCTAATTAAAAAGAGGAGTGGAGGCTGTTCAGCCATATTTAAAGAGAAAAGCAATGAATAAGCAAATGGAATAAACCTAAGAATTCGTGAAGCCTCTATGAGGTCATTGTTGTTTTTATTTACCCTACAGATGTTTTTTTTTTTGCAGAGAGCAAATATTCCAATTTAAAATAAGTAATACTAGCAACTGAATCACTTGTTTATTTCAGAAGTTCAAATTCTATTTACAATTAACAAGATGAGATGAAGAATAGAAAATAAATGCAATTAAAATTCAAGTGTCCGAATTTAAACTCACCTGGAAATGAAATGAAAGCCCTGGCTCTAAGGTCAAGACAAAACCGCCTCACCCGTAAGGAATGAACCAGGGAGGCTGCTATAAGGGTGAAGATGGAAGGGGGGGAGGGTTGAAAAACATTGGACACAAAAGGTTGCATAGCAATTGGGTATTTATACATTGGAGAGCAGAAGTGAAGGATAATAATTTGACCTCCTCCCAAACGTCTATTTAACAACTGCATTAATATGCAGAGAAACAAATTTCACAGAGGCTTATCAGAATGTAGAAGAATACTGGCTACCCATGAAACACATCCAATATTCATTGGCAAAACATTTTATTTCCCAAAATGCTAGCGTGTAGTGCATACCATTTAAAGAGGAGAGTTCCCTAGCATATATTTTTACATTATTAAAGTCCATTGTTAAGTACGCGTATGGCATTTGTCATTTAATCTTTGACACTTGAAAAGCTGTCACGTTACTTCTGCTAATGCTAATGGAATTAAAGCCATTCATTCACATTTTTTCAATGCAGAATTCTTAAGGTGATACTTTATGAAACATCCTTCCTTGTTAAAAATTATTCTAATGCCCCTGGGAGTATTCCCACAAAGCTGTTCTAATGTCACAGTAATATAAAAGGGATGCCAGTCTACACAGAATCCAGTGACAGCTGTTCTTCTTAACATGTTTTACAGTTATTTACTGTGAGCTAAACTCTAATGCCAGAGCCCACTTTAGTTCCTGCTTCATTCTCATGAACAGTTCCTGCCATTCTACATATTGAATTCTACTCTCAATGTAAGAAAAGTAAAAGATATGTGTCTATTGTGGTGTATATACTGTACAGTAGATTAGGAGATTACAAATGCACATGGCAACTACAGCATTTATGTACAAACTGGGCTGTAGTATGCCTTGGTTCAAGAATGAAACTGGTTCAACTCAAATACTTAAACAGTTCCAGTTCCTCACCAAAAGTAAACAGTTCAGTGGCATCCATCAGCCCCATAGAGAAGATACTCCAAAACTGAAGGTTAACAAATATTGCAGCTTGTCACCAGTCTGCAAATATCTTCATGTAAGGAAATTTTATTGGAGTGCAGCTAGCCACAAACTCATTATTTTAATTTATCTCATAAAAGCCACAGGGTTTTCAAATGAACAATGCTATTTTTAATGACATTTGGTTTCTAGTGCCACTGCTGTTTTTCTACACATGGATGCATGGAGGATATAAGACAGTTGTTCCCAAAAAACACAGTAGGGTTTATAGGGCTTTACTATTTTAACCATTAACTTTTAAAACGTATTTTGTAAGACTGTGCATGTGCATTAAAGTCACATCAAAACTCAATTTGAGAATTATTTATAGTTGCTGTCACTTACTAAGCTGTTTTCCTCACTTTAAGATACAGAGTTTTATTTATTAAGTGAAACAATATAAATCTCATTTGGCATTTCCAGGTAGGAGCTGACAAATGTGATTCATCAAGAAAAACATTAATCTTGTAACACTTACCCATAATGGGAAAATGATAAAATCTTTCAGATGTTCTTTAAGCCTGACTTTCCTGTTTCTTCAGTATATTGGATTTCTACAGGGCTGAATACTCATCAGGTAGAACATTAAGTATTATTTTACACCACAATCTGATGTTCCTTTTTATCATTTTTTGTTCCCTGCTATTTAACAGGTTTTAGTACAGCATAATTCTGCATTTGTGCAAGATCTTCCATTTTCTGAAGTTAACTAGGATGTACAGTGCTTATATAAAAGCTTTTAACAATAATCTAATTTTATTGAATACAGACATGAAGAGAATCACAAATATACTGTAACCAACCAACTTTGCTTGAGAACCAGGAAACAGATATGCACAGTACACCACTGCTACCTTTTTACATTTGCTTAATATTTTCAACCGTATTTTCGGTGTGTACTGTAGATTAAATATACTTTGAAACTATACAAGATTTTACTATTTATTACAGATTCAAAGCATTTTCATAACCTAATTATAAAGCTTAGCTGTACTTGGGTAATACATTGTGCTTTCTGAAGCCAGTAAAGGGGAATACTTTGGGAAACTAAAGTTTTTATTATAGATGGGATGAGAATGAGTGGCAGGCCAGTGAGGAGAAGTAGCACATATTGATTATTATGTTGTTGTCTTAAAAATCTGATTTAATATTTACCTCACAGGCTGCTGCTGCTTTTTGGTAAAGAATTGCAAGGAACTGAATGGGAAACTACATCATTAATTACTGTAAATACAATTAAATCACATTTTTCCCTGATTACAAGCTTACCTGAAAAGTGAGACAGATAACAATGTCTTAGAACAGATGACATTAAATTAGTGAATTACATGCCCTAAGCTAAAAAGGGATTTTTAAAAGGAATTTGTATTTTCCGGAAAATGTCAGAATATAAACTGAATTCAACATGCGTAAGGTTCAGATGGTCTCTCAGTATTGAGCTTTGATTACGCAAGGTCAAAATAGCAAAATATGTCGAAATAATGCAAAAACTACCCAAAGGAGTAACTGGATCCACTGTTAAAATAGGAGTTGGATAAAAGAAGCTGCTCCATTTACAGCATCATCAGAAAGGCCAAAAATACTGCTCATTTATTTGTTTATTATTTAAGCACCTGATTCTCTTTACTGTGTAAGTAAATTACAGGTTCACTTATTACTTCACATACAAAGATTCTTAACTCATTTTTCCTACTTCATACATCATTGCATCTTGTAAGACAATGAATTGGTAAATATAAAATATAGGTTTCCATTAAACAAGTGTATCATTGTAAGAATGTATATTTCCCATAATTTTATTGGGGGTTTATACTGTTTTCCTTGGCACTGTAAATATAAATGTTTTTCGGTGATCCAGAAAGGTTTCATCATAAAAATAACCAATAACCAGAATAGGCAACTATTGCCAAAGTAATTGTCTACAGCCACAATCAAAAATTCATCAATATATAATTCTTTACACTGCACATTGTATAATAGAGCAAATCTATAGCGCTTTGTACTATGACACCATTACCTAAACAAAAAACAATTCTAACTAATTCAATTCGAAAAAACAAAAAGATGCAATTAAGATATAACATTTCATCAGCTACTTCACTGCAATTACCTAAAATGCATATCAAAAGGTTCTTCATGAGAGCAACATTCCTTTCACTGAACATGACAGTTCTGGAGATCAGTGGGGAAGATAGACCTATTATAAATCTAGCTTTTGTTTTTAATCAATGGACCTATCAGAAGCAATTAACATAATCTGTTGTTTTAGGAATCAAGTCTTGCCCCTTTTTAGGGATTAGTTAAGCTTTTATGTACACAGTGACATCCAAGTCATTTAGAGATAAGAAAATTCTTATGAAACAAAATGAATTTAGATCTAAAAGGACAGTGTGACATAAAATCCAGTGCTTCTAAACAACTGCAAAAAAGTTTAGCACTGTCTCTGAAAACTGTCAAAATGATCTGCAACTAGTAATGGATTATAAAAAAGGGATGAACCTGTAAGCAGTAAACTGATTAATGTAAGATATTTCCATTTACCCTTCTTCCACTTACATGTGTTCTGTGTGTAAAACTGTTTATTCCTAGTAAGGGTCATGGCAACACTACACCTATTCCAGAAGCACTACATCTTTGACGGGACCTCAGTTCCTCCCAGAGCACCCAAACAACTAGTTAACCTAACCAGCATTTCTTCAGGGGGAGACCACAGCAACCAGAAGAAACCCACCCAATTAAGGACAAAATGCAAACTCCACATTGAATGCACCAGGCCAAAATCAAGCACAGAACTTAAGTACTGACTGATTTAAAAAAATAAAATAAACATATTATATACTTAACTTGCCGAAGCATATAAATGCTGCTAGAATCAGAGAACAAAATCTGACACAAAGGTTAGTCAGTAATGTCAGGTCACAGAGTAAAAACAATATGATTACATTGTACTTCAGCATTGCCAAGTATCTATTATATATTCTGTGAAACTGCTGTACATGGCCAAAGCTTCATTCTCCAGATGTATTACTGCCATATATAAATTCTAAACACACTTAATGGGAGCCAGTCACATCACTGTATGCATCTAACACAGTGTTTAGCTTTGATTAGCACTACTGTGTCATTCAGGCAAGATTTTACTCTGTGCCCTAATCCACAGTAGTACTGTTTGACAGGGTTTGAAGTCATCAGTATATTAAGCGGAACAACCTTTAAATCCATCAGTCTTAAATATTTGATCAGGCAAGTGAACAGACTGCCAAAAAATGTTGCCTTTGGCACCCTTTGACACTAAAATGCTTGAAAAAACATCAGAAGCTGCACTTCTGAGTCCTGACAGAATATTAAGATACACAGAGAGTCCTAATCCTCTGCAGCTTCGTTGTTTTTTATAAAATTGTAACGTATATTTAATTTTAATTCACACTAGTGATAAAAAACTGAACAAGGATTAAACGACAACATTCTGTAACCTAGCTCAATAGAGAGGTTCCATCCAATTTGTAGAAGACCATCTAAAAATCTTTTATGGTGAAACTATGTGCCCATATTAAGAGATGCACAGTATTTGTGCACACACCTACAGATATTTGCTGTATTTTTGTCCATTGTCTTTCAGTGCTGAATGGCCTTATTGGAAAGCCAGTTAGTTTGATTTGTGAAGAGCCCATATCTGTTTCCGCACGTGTTCATGGTTGGCTGGTTTTGCTGCTGAGCTGGTTCATTCAGGCACTCTGCGACCAGGAAAGTGCTCAAAAACTATCCTGTCCATGGAGGAGGAACTGTATTTTTTATCAGTAATGAATGCGTCAACAGAAGAAGCTGAGAGGATCCTGTTTGTTGTCTTCTGTATTAAAGAAATGGCTACAATTTTTAATAAAAATACCAGAGATGGGTTCAACATACACAACTGTTTTATGTTATGGTTGTACTAATTGAACACCTGTTTTCTCCTTAAAACAAACAATAAAAAGGTGGCATGTGATCTTTAAGCATACTAATCTATGATTAATTAGGAGTAATTTAAATTATTTTACATTATTTTGAAACATTATGAGTTTGTGTATTCTCTTTGCAAATGTGGGGTGAAGCATCTAATTCACCTTTGCATACAAAAGAGCAAGATCATTTCATTCATTCCATTCATTCATATATTGTAAGAGTACATTAGGGTCAAACAAGATAATAAATCTGATCTTTACTATATACCCAGGAAATGGTGAAGAATGACTTGGCACCTTCTATCACCTGATTAACTGTGGAGCGATTAATTGCAGGCTTCTGTGAGAGATCAAAAAAGCACAAGAAAGCCAACAAAAGTGAGAATGTCTTCTTGGGGTTTCAAAGACTTAGAGTTTCAAGAGGATTTAAAAAAAAAAAATTATTTATGCTTATAATAGATATAATGTACCATGTGTTAGGGTTAAATGAGTTCATTGTGTCAGTATCTTTGTTGTACATGAAAGGACAGAGCTAAAAGAGGTTAAGCAACGCTGAAGAAGGGATTGATGAACCAACAGTTGAGAAGAACCAGAATGACAAAGGAATACTGAACACTACTGCCTTGCCAAGACCCTGGCACCAGAATGATTGAAGCAAAACCCTCTGAGGCCGGCACAACTGCCACAGACTAGAGGACCCTGTATCAACAAAGGAAGAGGGTGAGGGGTTGCCTAACATACCCCCAGTAGTGAAAAAGAGGGGGTGAAAGGTGATGACAATTTGCCCTCTGTGCCAGAATATGTACAGTGTTCTTAGACTCTGGTGAATGAACAGGAGGAAGAAGCGATGGAGCAGGAAGAAGAAAGTGCGACAGGTCTTGGTGACTGGAGTCACAGAGATTTTGGTGTGTACCAGCTGACAGTCACACCTGCCGACACAATACATGCAGACAGGGTTCCTCTCATGAAGTGGTTAAGACAGACATATGTCAATCACTCCTGCACAAGACTGGTCTATCTTATTAATGCATCTTTGGGATTCCCATCGTCTTGTATCCAGACTGCTGCAGGCACACCTAGACGTTGCCATAACCAGATCGGCTCCCATATAATAAAAAAACAACTTCACCATGAGGACATCAGAGCCTACCATACACATCGACTTGGTGCTGAATAACTGACATAGGGCAATGTGTTATGTTTGAGCACATTCCAACAGAAACTTGCCAAACACATATAGGTGGTATACAGTACTGTAGGCTGCAATACATTTTGGATGGAATTCACAGTTAAAAATAGTTTATAGATGTTTCAGAGAACGCCGTACAAACAATATTCTTATCCCTCACATTATACCAAATTTACAAGAATATAATATGTTCTAGTTTAGATTTTTTTTTATTTAAAAGTCATGTTGCATTTTAATACCTTTCAGTATGTGTAAATGTACAGGGGGTTCCTGTTAAGCATCAGGGTTAGGGACCAGAAAATTGTGATGCTAATCGAAACAACACTAATCTGGTAATTTTGTCCCATAAGAAATAAAGTAATAAAGTGGAGTTAGGGACCATATAGACATAAATTGTGCCAAATACACCTTAAACGGGAATGTTTTTACCATGGGATAATGGAATATAGCAGGTTTTTGCTCCTGAATGTAAAACATGAACAGTGTAGATAGTAATGCAGTGCTTGTATCAATTACAGTACATAGGGTAAAGTACTGTACATCAATACATTTAAAACCATTACTTCAGTTTCTGTATCATCATGGAAATGTATTAAAGATCATAAATATGAAATGGTTTTGGTAAGAATTGTCACTTACACCTTGAAAAACACATAGTTTAAATACAATCATTTAGTAAACAACATTTAATATAGTTATGCCCTTTATTATTGACAATTTCATATTACACAGTTCACCTTTTACATGTACTGTATATTTCTCTTTATCAATCTAATTTGACATCCATACTAAGATGCCTTTTCACTTTTAGCACCAGCACTATCACTGGCACTTCTTCCCACTCATTACTTCAAGGATTGGACAGATATTTCAAGATAAACACACAACACTGAGACTCTGGGGATGAACCTGAACACACTGGAGACATGCTTAGGACATGTCATTGCAATGTAGTTCACATAGCAGCTTGTGGCGCAAAGTTCAAACTTGATCGGCATTATTCTGGGCGACAGCATTTCGTAAACAACTTTTTAAACAATTCTGTACACTTCATTACTGACAATCTCATATCACACAGTTCTCCCCAGGTGTTTTGTCTGGGGACTTTTAGATCACGTACCTCAATGTATCAAAAATGCCCAGCAAAACAACTGAGTGGGGAGATATTAAATGGGGATAATCTGCTTTGAAATATGTCACTCCTACTAAAAAAAATGTTTCTAAGCAATCAGAGATATAAATGACCAGTACTAACAGAAAAGTATAAAACATTTTTTTCCAGATACATTTTGTAGTCTATTATGAAAAACTTTTTTTTATTATATAATAACTGAATGAAATACTACTTCTTTGGAAGAAAAAGTAAAAAGGTGTATTCTCGGAGGTGTATTGATTTAAACAGAATCCCCAGCATGAAAGAAAAAAAAACATGCAGCCTTTTTCATTTCATCTGTAGGTTATCTAAACAGATAACTTAAAAACCCTCACAACCATTTCCCATCAACATGCATTTTCTTTCAGAGGCGAAAATAATATGAAGAGCAACGATTGACAGCATGTAACAATGTTTGGTTCTTACTACAGATTACTTGGAAATATTCAGGAAAACAATCCCTATTCACTATCCTTCACCGTACATTTCAAAATGCTGTAAATTAAAAAAAAGCCTAAGTGACAGGCCTGAATTATTTCAATAAGAAATGTGCACGGAGGATTTCAAGAAGATTCACCTGGGAATCCACACATACAGAGTTTATTGAAAACATATCCGTTTTTATACCTGCAATATTAGTTATATTGAGAAGTTGTCAGCACACAATAAAACACGTTCATAAATACTATACGGGCAAACAGCTTCTCCACAGAGAACATTATGAAAAGGCATGGCTAACTCTGCATTAAAACACAATTTCACTGTTCTTCTGAATCATGGCAGCTATAAATCAGGTCTCATCTTTGCAACTTGAGCTGATTCATTGCCAAAAGTAAAATAAGAATAAGTTATCATTTTATTTTGTGATATCTGTATGTTTTTCTTTTTGTTGCGAGGGAAAATAATATATTTCTTGCAATTTAACATCCAGGCAGCCACTGGCTGAAGATCATAGTAAGCTGCAGTCTGTCCTGCTAGCAGCGGGATGAAGTGTATTCAGTTGCCTTCCTCTAGGCAGGATACCAAGTGAAGCACATAGCATGGATGACAGAACACCCAGAACACCCAATTTTTACGCTCCGCCAAAGGCCACACAAACAGGGAGAACAAGCAAACTCGCACAGTCACACAAACAGAAAGTTAGTATCAATGATAATAATTCCTTACACTTACATAATGCTTTTCTGGACACTCCACTCAAAGAGCTTTAGAGGTAATGGAGATTCCCCTTCATCACCACCAATGTGCAGCATCCACCTGGATGATGCCACAGCAGCCATAGTGCACCAGTACACTCACCACACACAGACTATCAATGGGAAGGAGAACCAGTTCATAGATGGGGATTGTCATGATTAGTAAAAGCCAATGGGAAATTTGGCCTGGACACCGAAAGTAACACCCCCTACTCTTTTCGAAACATTTTTAATGACCAGAGAGAGTCAAAACCTCCATTCTATGTGTCAATCGAAGGACGGCGCCTTTTTATAGGATAGTGTCCCCATCCATATAATGGGGCATTAGGACCCACACAAACCTTTGGAACCAGGTACCCAACTAGTTAACAGTTACCATGCTTTACCCAAGATATTCCGCAGGACAATCTGCCTTTACACACATGGGCGAGTTAATACTTTATACAGTCAATACTGCAGTGCAGTGGTGTGACTCTTAGCATTGCTGCCTCAGAGCTCCAGGGTCCTCTGTTTGACTATGTCCTTCAACACCAGTCCCTGTGGAGCTGGCATGATCTCTATTAGCCTGTGAAGTACTGGGGTCTCGTCTGGGGGAGAGCATCCATGTACTCTCAGTCCTGCCTTGCACATTATTCAGTTTGCCACAGCCCTTACCACATTCCTGATAAGAAATGTACAAATAGTGTTCTATATTCTATTAAAAAGAAAATAAGTGTTAACTTTTTTTTCCCATGGTGACAGTAAATCCTTATGAAACTAACCTACAGATGACCTGGGTACATAATTAAGACATTTCTTTAGAAATCTTTAGGTAATTTTTGTGAGAGTATAAATTTGCACAAACACAGCACAACAAAGGAGGGTGGATACTTCTTGAGCAGCATGGCAGAAGAATTTAAAATGAGCCACTATTCACTGCGCCTCTGAAAAGGCTTTTAGTAAGGTTCACCAGTTACAGGTTGCTATGGTGCATAGCAATGAGCAAACAACACGAACAGTGTTCTCTCTTCACGAGACGCTCTCTTTTTCACAACTGTGAGATGCAAGGCACACAAAGATGGTTTTGAAGGCAAATCAGACCTGTCCGAGACATGAAGAAACAAAACAAACATTATGAATTCTGTATTATTCTACATTTCTAGGGGTTTGCTGGTTCTCCATATGTCTACTGAGAAAGAATTGACACTATCTTTGAATTAGTTGGCAAGGATTGCTAGTATGAGAAAATAAATTAAAACTACAGTAACTAGCCATTTCTAAAGAACAGAATTTATGCTTTTCAGTAAAAAAAGACAACCGTTGGTAAACTTTTCACTAACAACAAGGTCTGTTCTTTTATGTGCAGATACAGATAGGAACAAAGGACACACTAAAAAACATAAATTTTCCAGAGTGCTTTTAAAAAGTACCAGAAGAAGTGGTGGAAGTAAGGGTAGTGCATCACAGCTCGTCATCTACAGTGTCTTGATTTCTCTCCTTTAATACAGCCACCTCATCCCGCTGCTGTGCTTAACCAACACTCCAATAAGCTGTAATTCATTACTTTCCATAACACATATTTTACTGCTGTGCCAGCAACATATGTCACACCCGATATAATTTAAAGGAGTGCACCTAAACAGACGCAGATAAGCCACGCTGTCAAATGGAGGATAAAATCCACTTTAAATATTCCAGACAGACTAGTGCTGGTTGAAAACCATAATTCCAAATAAGTCTTTCAGGTGTGTGTTTCTGGGTACGGTACGGTCAGAGTGCTATCTACATCACCTCTTTAGCTGAGAAAGAAGGGTGCTACCAACATCTGAGAACCAAACTATGGTGAAGATCTACAACTTAAAATGATATATAAATTCATATAAAAGGTCTATGTTCTAAGAGTTCAAGTCATACCGTATGTTTTACCCACACAACATACTGTATTTAGTGCTAATCACACCAAATGGCATAGTATTAACTAGAAATCGCAGTCAGCTTTAATCTTTTATTCCCATTTCTTATTACCATAACTCACAATAAAATACTGCAAATTACTGTGCTCCACTGGCACCCAACTCACATTATATAAACACTAAAGCCTTCAACCACTGCATCAACTTGATTGCAAGATTGTAAACATGTAATGATTGGCTTGCAGAAATATGCTTAATAGATGCCTGTTTAAGAACCATATTGAAATAAAAATAGCAAATGGAAAGAGTGGGAAGAAAGCCGTACTTTAACAGAACACATGTACTGTAAGCGCGTTCTTCAGTAACACATGCATTGCAATGATGGAAGATATATTTGTTGGTCTTTTTTTGCAACTTCTTTCAGTAACAATTTACAGAATTAAGAGTCTGAAATCAATATGCAAACCATCAGTTTCCTGTGTAGTATCAAATGAGAAGAAAAAAAAAATCTGAAGACAATGCACAAACATTTAATAAAATCCTCTGTATTTATACAATTATAGTTATATAACACAATACAGTATATAACAATACTATAACGATAATTGTATAATACAATATTATATCATATATTATAGAATTATAGTTGTAGCTATATTGCAATAATAATAAGCAATATGAGGAATATGAAACAGGACATGTTACCGATTTCTCTCTTTCTGTGCCCTATATATAACAAATTATTTCAAACTTAAAAAAAACAATAAAAAATATAGTGTATACAGTAAGTGGGTTTATTAGAACAATACTAAACAATCATACCGTAAGTAAAAGCCATGAGAAGTTGTGAAACATGGCTTTCCTTTATTATTTTCTCAGACCAGTGTTACAGAAAGCATTGCTCATACAATGCAATAAGGGAACACTGAAAGGTTCATGAAGCAAAAGGAGTTATTCAAAAATAAAAACAGGAGCAAAGGAACCAAATCCAGACAAAGCATTTTATCCCAGAATAAACATAAACCGATTATGTGAACTGGTTTTACATTTCATTCTTTGATATTAATATGAAAATAGCCCTAAATTGTATATTTTTATATCTACATTTCCAAAATCACATTTCACTCCTAAGAATTCCACTGAATTGACTTTGTCAATACCTTTCAATATTTTTAATAGTTCTGTCAATATTGGAACTCGAAAGTGTCTGTTCAACAAGAGGCTGCACATGAAAAAGGTGTTTAAGTTGACAAATCTGTTACATCTTCTAGGATCTTCTAATTCACTAGATTACGGATATTGTACACAACTTTGGTCACCACATTTCACCTCCAGCACGGACTGATTCCAGTAGAGCAACATCTTTTTCTCAAAAAGTAATCAAAATTTATCTTGTTTTGATATGAGCTGCAGACTTTAACTATTTCTTAATTATGATTCTTTTGTACTTAAATGTGGTACTTCTCTAATTAAATCAGCGCAATTTCAGCAGTCACTTGTTATCTGTGCTCTGTTTTCCATTAACAGAGTTTCAGTACAAACACTATCACCTGTTGCTAAATGCCTATCACCTGTGAATAATCAATATTTTATGAGGGACTTTATCAAAATCCTTCTGAATATCTAAATAATGCCACATTGTATGCTCTGTGTGTTTATTACTGATGTTGTTTTTTCAAAGAACTCTAGTTAAATAAGCAGCACATGTTCTCCATGCATCATGACTGTCCTCTATTTGAATAATTACATCAATGGAGACCTTATTGTACCCATGGGCCTTCACACACAGTCTTTCCACTGAAGTGTGGTGCCCACCTTGAGTATGTGGAGATATTACGTACAGCCCCCCTACACAGCAGATAAAACCTCAGGCCACCAAACAGTGTGAGATATAAGGGAGTTTGCTTTAGCTCTTTGGTTGAACAGAATATCACACATGATCAGTTAAAGGAAAGGCTAACCTCTTGATTTAGTAAGGCTGGTTCTCCTGTTAAGTTTAAAAGTAACCACTTACCAGTATTCAGTTACTTGATAAGTGCACAAAATACACATGGAATTGCTTTTATCTGCATTTTCTTAACTATCACTCTTTTGTTTTTTCCTCCTCATTGTCTTCTCTTTTTCTCGTCACGCCTGTGTGATTTTCCAGACACTGTCAACTTGCTTTCTCTCTCCTGGCTCTGACACATGTAGGAAAGCCAGGTTGCCAGACTCTTGAATCATTGAAGAGCAGTTCTACTTAATTTTGTAGCTTCTGGGCAGCAGTGTGGAACAGCAGATGAAAAAAGCCTGTTTTGCTGTTCAGCTATACCAGTTTGAGCATAATGTATTTCATATCTAATGCCACAGCAGGGAGCTACTGTACATGGTGGCATGTCTTAAAATATATTTAATATAATCATTAAAAATATTTATCTCCACACATTTATATCTATATAGCTAGATGATGAAAAGATATTTGACTCAATTGTAATGTTTACCACCAGAAATTGATAATAAACTAACCATAAATTACACATCTCTATAGAGTGAAATAAAACACAGATGGATTTTAAAAAGATTCTGTTTAATAAAATGAATCATAATTATGTGGAAATTCACATTGAAGCTTTAGGTTATATTTCTTTTAATTCATACTCAATTATTACTCGAAACCCTTATAGAACATGTATAGCATGAATAGTGTATAGAAAATTCAAGTGTTTATTGTATTGCAGAAGTAAAAAACAGCATTATGTAGAACTGAATTCAAATGTACATATAACTAAGTAGACTTGTTAACAAAATTCATAATGACAGTGAATGCCAATGAGGTAAGAGTCTTTGCTAGAGTAACTTCTATAGTTAAAAGAATTTGAATAAAATGTAGAAGAACTGGCTTCAAAGACCTTGCCGATTTGTTTTGTTATTGAAAAGCATATATTCAGAGAGGCAGCAGAAGTTCTCAATGATGAAGAGCAGCACGCACACCAGAAGCCTCCGATCCCTAGACATGCGAATGACTGCATTTCAAGACAGAATGACAATATAGCATAAAATACCCCTGGCAAGATGTGCACGGTAGAAGAGCACCTGGGATCAGCAGTGTTTCGCCAGCCTTCAGCATCATCGATGGATTTTTACAGTAGCTGGCAGGCTGCAGATTAGAGCTGCGCAGTGACTTTGGTTTGGCACTGCTGCTTCACACTTCCTGGGTCCTGGTTTCCAGTGTGAACTAGGGTACAAGGTGTTAGCAAGCAGTTTTGCAGAGTGCTCCTCTCACCAACCACAGACATGCCAGTTAGGTTAATCAATATGTCTACATGGTGCCTGTGCTCTTCTGGCGACCCATCCACAGTGCAGTCCTGCCTTGCGCCCTGTGCTAATGGATTGATAGGAGCTGCAAATTAAACTGCTGTTAACATAATTGCACACTGGCTGTAGCAGCCCTCTGCTACTGAGCTGCTATGAGGTTGTGTTACTGTGTCCTCAAAAAAAAATTATTTTCTTGTGTCTTCGCTTATTCTGAAAATACTTTTGAGTTTATTAAAAGCTCTTCGGCACAACACTGATTGATGTGTTTGCCACATTCATTGGCTGAAAAATAACTGCTACAGATCTTGTTTCTGATATGATCCACAGGGGCCCAACATTTTGATCATAAGAAAAGCTGCAAACAAGAGGAGGGCATTCAGCCCATCTGGCACATTAGGTTGTTTGTACCTAATTGATCTCGGCCAGCCATTTTTTGAAAGAAGAAATGATGTGAGCTTGAAGTGAGCTTTTATGCAACAGCACAGCAACAAAATAAAAGGCACATCAAATGAAAATACTCTAAATTTAGATACCAACTTATAAAATGCTTAGCACGTTTAACAATCTTTACAACACACAAAATTGAGAGCTGTAATAACTTACAATACAATCTCAGTGAATTCTATCAGTATATCAAACACGGATATTAATAGTAACTCAGAGCTATTTAACTGTGGCTCTTGTGGTGAAATGGAGCTGCATTAATGTGAAACGGGGTTAAATTAGAAAAAAATATTGTCAATCTTTGTGCAACTAGGCTTTCTCGGCAGCCTCATCTTTTATTTTTAATGAGTTGTCACTTGAGGTTTAGAGGAAAACAGAAAGGGAGTAATGCAGCAATGAGATTGAATATTCCAGCTCTAAAAACAATTGAGCATAAAACGTGTCTTTAAGGAAGAGATCTAGCATAGGCTGACAATAACATGAATAACTGAGAGAAAACACTCAATCTGAAACTGGAAAGCATTTTTAATTTTCAAAATCAGAATAATTGAAGAATCTTTAAAATAGAGAAACCATTTAGTAAAATATGCTATAAAAAATGCAGTTATCCTGGTCAATTATTTTTTCTGTGGTATTTCCTCATAGACTGGCAATATTTTCTGTGAGTGCTCTCCCCTCTGTCCCTTTCTAAGTGAAAATGTGGTTTGAATGAATCATTTATCTTGTCCTTGGAATCCCCCTACTGACAAAAATGACAAGTTTTAATTCTTTATGACAGCTCTGGTCACTACAATGAACTATGCAGATACAGTACCAGGCTAGAAAATACTTCAAAGCGTTTCTGAAGAGCAACACTAAGGAATAAATATAATATCTTCTTAACTGCCTTTTTTAAAAGGTGCTTTTCTCTCCTCCATTTTGTATGGTTCTTATGGTTATTATCATGACCATCTTCTTCAATCCAAATGCCTTCTCCTGTACTCTAATTAGTCATATGCATCAGGAATGTAGTGACCACAAGCATTTTCTCTGAAGCCAGTCAGACAAGGATTGGCTGATGTAACAATTAAAAAAATGTTACAGTTAGTATCGGTAAATCTTACGAAGCGAATGGCTTGTATTTAATCTAATTAATTTAATGAGATTATTAAAAATGAATTTCTAAAGGTTTAAATTTATTAACAGGTCCTGGAAAAAGTGTCTAAGCTGTGAAACCTGCAGATTCATAAGGTTATGTAAAGCAACAGATACGACCTACAGAAACACAGCATGACAACACACATTGACAAACAAAGTAATTACAGTTCCCAGACACCTCAAAGGAAATCATTATATACAGTGTTTAATCCTTTTCAGGATGCAAAGGCTAAGGGCATAAAGAGCAGCATCAGTCTGGGGGTGGGAGGGGGGTACCATATTGATTCCGTGGGCTGGGTCCAACTCCAGAATACTTCAGAGTTGTCTGTCACATTACATTACATTTTCTTGTTGGAAACATCTTGCACTCTGCCGAAATACTGCACAAGAAACTGCTTGATTTTTTCTGTCACTCTCAGTCAATTTAGACAGGCTGTCAGCTACATTCTTCTTATTTCTATGCAAATAATTACAAAACCTTACAGTGTAGCTGGGCATATGGATATTTATACCAGCCAGGACTTCAGGGGAGGTCTGAGTGAAAATATAGCTTCATCCAACTAAATAAACTCCTGCTGAATGACATCAGGCAGGAAGCAAGCATCCGGAATATCATAGTGTATATAAAACCAGGCATTTGCTGCAGGACACATTCACTACTATCCATGTATATCCATCAACACACCCTCTGTTTTAATTCCTTTATACTATTATTTATCAATCTATTAACTGATAGATAGCAAATTTAATGGGGACATTAAATAGACATTACTTTCTTGGTGAAAGTCAGCTTGTATGAGTAAAGAAATATTTTTAAATAAGAAGCAGTAGCAAAAGCTAGATTATCACTGGCCTTTAAACAATACATGTAATACTTATGACCCCCACCAAACACACACACACATTCAGCACACATACAGACTAAAAGGAGTACATACTGTATATATTTACAAAAGCTTTTTAGAAAAAAGGACATGACAACAGATAACACACAGTGCAACAGCATTAGTTTAGGTGATGTATAACACCTCTTTAAGTTATTAATTGAAATTGCTGAAGAGTTGAAAAAGAATGCTGAACAGGGAAGGTGTTTCAGCACAGCACAGTACTTTATATTATACTGCCTCAAGACTTGAAGTGCTTTTATGGTAAAGGCTTTTTCTAGCTGTGCAGAGACTTGTCAAAGCAAGAGTTATTGATGTGACCAGTATTCCACTTAGCAAAATGTATAAAATAAACAATTTAAAAAAAGTTAATGGAAAAATAAAAGGAAGGCAAAAAATAAGATCATGATATTTTTCCATATATGACAAGCTACAGGGCATCTTTTATTAAATGAGAATAATCAGAATATATGCATTTGTTTGCCTTTGCTTTTTGGACCTCATGTGACATAATTAAAAAAAACTTTATTGAATACAGCATACTGTACATACAGTAAGTTTTACAGAGAACAAAATTTAAACAGATTAAATCCTATAATACTAAAGCAACTCTATATTCTACTCAAGATCAACACTTTACTTAAAACCAATACCTTAAAAAACAAACAAAACCTCATGTACATGTGAAGAAACTCAGATTTGCTGAAATAAATGGGTGAATGAAGACTTCCTTAGCCACTTTAAGTTACACATTTAAAGGACTACAGAACACAGACTTTGGCAGAACACTGCAAAACTGTCATAACATGCATGTCTTTAGTATTAACAATACAGAAAATTCAGAATATGTCATTTGGAACAAACTATTTCAAATAATCTGATTAGTTTAACTGATTCTCAAATTGCATGTCTTTACACTGCACTCCCTGGTGTTACACAGGGGGACAACAGATGAGAGAGCCTGATGAATGGATAAAATATTGTACTTCATAAATCTGAGAACAGTAATCAAAGCTACATCTGTTTGTTCTCTCTTCAAATGGCAGCTGATTACCGCAGCAGAGAATTAAATGCACTTCCTTTCAAATTCAAACTCATTTATGCAGTGAAACAAGAGATACAAAGTGGTGTAGATGAAAGGCAGCTCTGTGTCAGGCAACTTATGAGGTAGAGCCTTCCACTTTCAATTTTCTCTAATTAAAGTTTAGAAAAACAGACACTTTCAGGAAAAAATGTAAATAGGAAATGATTCTTTAAAATAAAGTGTGCGCAATATAATTTAGTTTCCAAAGATGGCTTATTTAACTCAATAAATGTGTGGATGCTGATATGTATGACTAGATCTAGAGATGTATAAGACTGAAACATTAATCAGGGTTGTCTAAACTATTAACAATGGACAATTGTAAAAGACAGTTTTGAGAAAGCCAGGATTTGGGGTGCTTAAGGTTTTTTTAATTTGCAGATGAAAAAAGCAAATACTATGTCATCAATCACTTGTGATTAGTTCCATTAATTAGTCAGTTGTAATCATTTTCCAATAAAATACTTCATCAGATGAATTTATGTTAAGCAATTGCTGGCTATAGAACATTTTATGTAAAAATATTTCATATTTCAATGTTTTGCTCTGTTACATTACTCAAAAAATTCACTTCCTTTCCACAAAAAGATATTTTTGTATAAAAATCACCTTAACATTGCCATCTCAGAATATTAAAATGAGTTTACCAAATCTCAACATACTTGTCAATGGTGATTAAGACTTCAATAGCATATCTTTCAAAAATTCAAGTACTATAGATTTAGGAGTTAGTTAAAAGCAAAAAAACATTACAACTGCTGAAGTCTCTGAATGTAATTATCTGCCTATTTAAAAAAGAACTTCAAAAATATTCAGCAATGTATCCGATTCTTTGATCCAATGTCACAATTAAAAACATCTTCTTTTCATGTTTTATTAGTACTCAAGGAGTTTTAAACAAAAGTTCAGGAGAAAGCCAAACCTAAATCTTGCCTTCTTCCACTTGCTCAAAAATATCTCAACTTCAGAGCTCCCATTCAAGCATCTTCCCTTACACCCTTACCTCCACACCATTACCACCCTTGCAGCTGCTCCTTAGCTCATTCCTCACAAAATCTGGTGTTCTGCCAACCTCGTCTTTACAACTGTTCCCTCAGCCAAGTGAATTAACTCCGATTTAACTAATGCGAGTCACGGATTTAGGAGAAGTCTTCACATTTATTGGCCAAACTACTGAACCAATAGGTGGAGCTCAAGCATGTGACTTTATAGTCTGCGGCAGAGTAACAGCTTTTCAACCAGATTACATAAACTTCCAGTTAAAGTGGACAATTCAAATTTGCAGAAAGATGCAACTAATTTGGTGTTACAATTAACTGAAATGTAGATTACAGCAACATGGGTTATTATGAATTCTTTAATATACAGTATGTTGAGCAAAACATCTGTACTATGTTTCACAAATCTGTAAGGGATGCTTGTCTTCAGGTTATCAGTCCATTAAAACATAAAAAAGCTTTTGTGTAAGTGCCTCCTGTTCCCATTTTTAAATTCACTCCCACATAGTTTTCTCTTGTATCCTTGGGTTTGTGTTTCATGTTAGGTTCTAAAGAAGTCCACTAGACTGATTTTATCAGTGCTTTGGGAATTTTAAATACATTTGTAACGGAGCTAGCTTCTGTGCCATTTTTTGTGTCATTTAACCAGAGGTTCACACCACTAATTTTAGGATTTTGGTTTTTTGGTTTACAGTACCTGCAGCTGGGTTTGTTTTTGAGGTTCTGTCCTTTCACATCTCTGGGGAACTGTAACCCAAAATCTCTCACCCTTTCCAAGAGAATGTGAGTATATTTAATGATATTGAGAACTTGTTACTAATGCTAATCATAATCTCCTCTGAGACTCCAAAAGAAAAAAGAACATTTATATATGATGAGAGGAATAAAAAATGCAATAAGTGTCATTAGTTTCAAAGCTAATTTAGGTTTTTAATGTATTGTTATATAATCGGCATCAAAAGAAACTTGTACATACATAAATAGCGATGTTCCCAGAAAAATAAAATTCAGAACATTAATATTGATCAATGTTTGGCACAATTTTGATTAATTGATCATAAATTGATCATGACTGACCATGAAAAAGTATGTCTAAGTACTAAGAGGTGATGAAGTCATTTCACCAAACTTGACATTCAAAGGGTTAAAAATGTAGAAAGGAACCAATATTCCCTGCTTAACAAGAGAACAATGCCTTTGTGCCATTAATGTGTTAGAGGCTGGGCTAAATTTGTGCACCCTCACTCACTACCTAGGGTGTTCGCAGCTAACAATTTGTAAAATGGAAAGATGTTGTAGCCAAATGGTCAATCAATATACAGTAAGCTACAATCTGTGACACATAAACAAGATTGACACATAATCATGTTCCATCTTTGTGATTGTTTTTGCACTGCCAGCTCAACTATCAGAAACACAAAGTTACAACAATCCTTGCATCAGCAGTTAATCTTTGAGGAGGCAGCTAAATGGTCATTTACAGTCTAGATGACGACTACTGACCAATGTTCACTGACACCATGGTCTCAGGTAGGTTCAGCAGCAGCTCTTCAGGAATGAATCAAGCTTTTGTGTAGACCAACCTGATGGAACTTGAAGGTGGCACAGATCTGTAGAATGAAACACTAATTGTTTTTGTATAAGACCACGTAGTGACGAGGTATAAGTGTACCAGTCTGGGCAGGAGTCTTTCGTCTCTTCAGATCTGTATTTGTAGGACTGACTGCAGTCTGACTGCAAACTCCTACATGTTCTGGGGCCTTTCTACATGCTAGAATGTTCTCCCAATGAGATTATATTCCTGCAGGAAAAATATGTCTTGTTGGCATTGCTCCCTATGGCAGCCCCAGTCTTACTTTCACATTAGTCCACCTGTCCATGAAAAATGTTAATCAGCAGAATGTTTTCACTCATGTCACGTCTGTTTAAATGTCCTTGTACGTACTACAAAATTGACTTTGTTCTCACTGGGACTTTGAAACAGGAATGGATTTTAAAACAGGCCTTAAATTGCATTAATCTGTAATTTTATTTTCAAGCTTTTAAAATAGTCATTATTGGCAATATGCTGTAATTCTGATCTACTGCTCTCTATGAAACCTAATACAATAAAACTATGAAACTTTTTCAAACCAATGAGTAACACTATTCAGCTGCCCACATGGCCTGTTAGCTGGAACTGAGAGCGAACAACTGATCAGTATCACACATTTACTAGACAGGCAATTGCCAATCATTAAAGGTGTTGAAATTCACAAATTAACGTTCTTCAATGTAAGGTCAGTTTTAAAATCCCATCCTGACT
The DNA here is from genome assembly GCF_059453375.1 of Lepisosteus platostomus. NCBI lineage: Eukaryota > Metazoa > Chordata > Actinopteri > Semionotiformes > Lepisosteidae > Lepisosteus > Lepisosteus platostomus. The sequence continues at coordinate 25,543,688 of NC_142627.1, read as the reverse complement.
TTGTGTCCAGTTGAATGCGGTCATGCTGTAACCTTACATTCTCCTGATAATAACTTTGAGTTCAGTAGCTTGGTCAAGCATTAATCGGAGCAGTGAGATTTATTGGGATACTAGGACAGCTCATTTAAAGTTTATGTGAAGTAATTTTGAGGGGAAAGAGATCCAATGCAAGGCTGAATATTGGGTGGAGGAAGAAGTGCATGAAAAAATGCTCAGTGGGTGATATCTCTGAGTTAGCTGCAGTGACGACCATCTTCTGATACAAGATATTGAATGGTACATACAGTATCTATATATAGCACATCTCAATAAATAACTGGTATTTTATTAAACACACTTGTACATGCAGGGGGTGGTTAGAATTGCTGCCTCGCAGCACTGGGGCACTGGGTTCAATTCTTGTGGAGTTTGCATGTTCTCCCTGTGTTTGCATGGATTTCTCCCGGGTGCTCTAGTTTCCTCCCCCAGTCCAAAGACATTCTTAGAGGCTTGTTTCAGATTAGGGTCACAATAATGCTGCATGTATTTTTCCAATCCTTCCTAATTTGTGTCCCCAGCAATGACCTTGAAACTCTGGTTAATGTGCTATTTGTGTCCACCAATCTATATGAAAGGTGAATTCTCCATCAGTGATGAATCAAGACCTTGATGGACACCAGTAAGCGTGGCATGGACATTCAAAACCATTTTTGTTTCTTCTTTACAAAAGAGCAATCAGTTGGTCCAAGTGTTTGGACTGGGCAGGACTGGGAGGGAACTGCACTTGTAGTGACTGATGGCAACCTGACTGCACAGCTCTACATTAATCCAACTCGCCCACTCGCTGCCCCTCCTGCAGGCCAGCACACTTCCTCCTGCTGCTTGTGTTACGACAGGTTTCCATGAGGTGAGATAAGCTGGAACAGCATGTAGAGGCTGTGGCTCAGAGAGCTGTGAAAAGGCTGTATGAGAGCAATGGGACAGAACCTCACAAGACAGCATCTACAACCTGATCCAAACTATGTGTCACAGATGTACAGCCAACAGAGTCACAAGAGCCGGTTCTGACTCCCGTGAAATGCGTTTTTAAAGACCCTATGCGAGACAGTATGATCCAGAAGTGACTGGAGGAGGACATCAGGGAAGACACAGCAGGATCGGGTCAGTAGAAACACTGGGGTGGTGACGGCAGTGAACTGGTGCAGGGGGGAGCGCAGGTGAACGAGTCCAAAGGAAGTCCAATAGGGAAAATCAGGGCGCAGTCCAAGGTCCAGGTGCCGGGAGATCCATCCAAGACGAACTCGGGAAAAGGGAACTAGGAACATGGATAGTTAAAAGCTAAGCGGGACAGGCGCTCTGAGCCCCGGACTCAGTAGGTCAGGACGCCGTGGTGAAGCCTGTGCCCTCGGGCCACTCCTGTGTCCGGTGGTAGGCGGGCTTCCGGGCGTCCGTTTTCCAAAGCTGAGCCTAGAACTACGGAGACGCCGGGCTTAAATAGGGAAAAGGGGAAAGGACACAGCTGGGACAAATAAAGCTGGGAACACAACGAAAAAGGGTAGGAGCGTCCTCTAGAGGGATGATGATTGTGACAAACAGTGGCCATACATGGTTCCAGTCTGTGACTTTTACTGTAGACCCCCATCACTGCTTTTGGATCATGTTACTAAGTATAATGAACCTGTATTATGTCTGTTCAACAAAATGTCAATGTATCTGCTATAAAAATGTTTGCGATTTTTCTCATATTTTGTAAATGTTTCGCGGTTATATTTGTTATATTCTGCATGACTCATATATTTGAGATGTTTCTTATATATGTAAATGTACATATGCCAGTGTATATATAATTATTCATCTAATATTAGTAAGTTGCTTATCCTTTCTGAAGTTTATAGCAACAGAGAGCTTGAAGAATTGCATTGTGTGTCTGTCCCTGTGTTGTAACTTTAATTTAATTACTGGGTTTAATTTATTATGACTCCCATAATACACTGTAAACGTTATGAATATGTATGCATTATATTTATGCAGATGAATTGAGTATTTTTATAAAGGTATACTTGTAAATCTATGAAAAATATGAATATAAAAGTTAAATTCAGATCCAATTTATTTTTTAGTTTCCCTTTTTACCTTTCTTTATTAATGGTGAAACACTGTTTCAAGTGTTGTTTTTTGGTAGGTTGTCCTCATTGTGGACATCATACTGTATTAAAAAAAGTAACAAAATAAGCTTGAGACAGAATGAGCTCTTGCTGCTTTTGTGATAAAAAAATAATAAATCACACTAATACTAAACTAATCTGTTATGAAAGTCAATATCTATATGGTATTCATTACTTTATGTCCATTTCAGTTTTCCTTCAAGATCTCATATTATATTAACAAATACTGTTTCTAAATTGTTTGGATGCCAATTAAAGTACAGACAAGACACTTAGGAGAACTATTCATTTTTTTTCTACTGTTGTCAGCTTGTATAATTACTACTTACAGATCACATAAAAAAATTAACACTCAAATCTTTTGTGTGGAATGCTTTTGCCTGACACATTGCTCATCAAAGGCAATAAATGGTCACCTCTAGTTCATAACCTTAGTAATCTTAAGAAGCTTTTGATTAAAAATTGTATACATGATTATAAATTCATACAGTATAAACAGCAGATGTGCAATACACTATTTAGTATCTTTTGCAGTTTTAAGTCACTATCAAAAAGGTACTGTATCTCAAGAAATCAACAGATGTAAACACAAAAACCTTCTGTTGCTACAAGTATTGTGTACATGCTCTCCTGTTACTAATGTTTACCTATTTCACACTATTTACTGAGTAAACCTGCAAAATGGCAAGAGTGAATATAATACATCATTTTGCAGTACCGCTCCAGAAGTATTCAAAGGACATAAAGCATCAATAACTCATTTGCGGTACACTCCCAAAACATTTAACACATTTTACAGGGGTGGGAGACAGAGTGTTGCTACTACATCACTGCACACAAATCTTTCCAACTTCTGGCTCAAGACTTTTGAAGTTCACTTCAGGTATGAACTTCAGTGAATTACACTGTAGGAATGCTTTTTCTTGCAGCAGAATGAATATTGTATACCACAAACAACATGATCCTTACCAAATGTCACAAGATCTGAGTAAAGCCTGATAGCATTCAGCCAAATCCCCTTGTCCCTGAAACTGGATAGTGTGACTTCCACTAAGATGGAAACGTGTAAAATCTAGAAGAATAAATTACAATCGCATAGGTGTATATGTTGCAAAAGGAAGGTCTCTGTTTTCAGTGCCTGTCAGATGAATCTTTATTAAGCTGATGTGCCAATATCAGCAATGAACAGACTGATACAATAATAATTACTATGGGGCTCCTAAAGGGCAGCAGACAAATGCAGTATTTGTAGTGTCTCACAATGTCAAACTTACTTAAAAGAAGCAAATGCTGCCCTTAAGTAATTCTTTATTGTAACAAACATGTTACATATAGGTAGTTTATGTTACATAAAGGCAGAAACACATTTCCATCGTGTGTGTGTGGTGAGATCAGGAGTTCTGGACTATAAAATGCCAGTCTGGCATAGAATCTTTAAAGTTAGTCTTGAAGCTTATCCCACTCACACAATGAGTACTGTACATAATGGCATTTCAGAAAATAAAGAAAATTCATAATTAAACCATCAGCTAGGAGTCATACATTGGACTGTAGCACTTTTATACACAGTATCCTGCCCTGCAACATATGATACCCAACAACTCTTTTTATACAATTTCTATTGTATAGAGCAACAGTTGAATGACCAGTTGAAACTTGTTATCGTTGTGTGAATTTTCTACCCTGGAGATGGTCTTTAAGAGTGTAAAGAGGCAGCAATTGAAAAGGGCATATCTATACTATACAGACCACTCCTTGCTCACTTCACACAAAGTGGAGTCACAATGACCAGTGCAGTGTGCAAGACAAACACCCCAAGCCACCTATCTGAAAGGAGAACAGCCTGAGAGACCATCACAATATTTTCTGTTCTCTGCAGCATATCCGCTTCTGATGGATCAGCTGAATCAACAGACACTGCAACTGTGGCTTGCACAGGAGAGAGGTAACTAACAGGACTGTATTGTGAAAACTAGCTTTAGGCAGCAATGAAGAGTAGTGATTGGGGATCTGGCCAGACCATGACCAGAGCATTGTGGGAGGGATGCTTCGGCTGTTCTGCATTTAAGCAAGGTACTTCACTCCAATTGCCGCAGTAAATGCCCTTCTGTGTAAATTTGTCTCTAGTCCAGAGAGTCTCCATTGTAAATGAGAACTGGTTCGTGACTAAGGAATTTAAAAAACCTGTAACTCATGCAAAAGATACAAAAAAAAAGACAGTGGCCTATGTAGAATTCTATAAATGATTCCTTTTTTTTTATATTCATCTTTCCTGTTTGGAAAAGTGATATATATACATATATTTAGCTAAATACATAGGAAGGGCATTTCCCTTACGTTAGAAACCTTATGGTATAAACTGTTACTTGTATAATAAAGAAGCAGAAGCCTGCTTAATATAAATGATTGTATATTGTATACTATCCTATTCTCCTCCCCACATGTCCGGGCACCATCTGAGTTGGATGCTGCATCACTGCCATGGATCCAAGAGGGACATCGTGGATATACCTATCATTTAGGAGGAATTTACTGGTCTACAGAGATCTGCACACAGAAGACATGATGGCTGGATGGATTAATACCCTCATCGTTTCCTTCTCTAAATTATATAATGTTAGCATGCCCAAAGGGGTTGGGCAACCAGCTGACCTTGGACCCCTAGAGGTTTTTTCTCTCCTAAATAAGGAGTTTTTGGTGCCTCTCCTCCGTTGTCTTCTGGACTTCTGTTCTGTATTGACAAAATGTATCATCAATTGTATTGTTAAGCGCCTTGGGGCAACCTTGTTGTGAAAGGAGCTATATAAAAATAAACTGAATTGAATTGAATATATTCACTTCATTTTGTCTTTGAAGTGGGAAACAAATGAGAACAAAGCAGCCCTGACTGTTGCTTAGATTCTGAATGTCCACTTATCCATAACTTCACACACTGTAACAGCCCCAGTCACTTCAAAAATCACAGCGCTAACTCATCATTGTAATGTCATTGTGATGTTAATTTACAGAATTTAACACTTTAGTTTTAACAAATATTTTTAAAAAATTCAGTGTTGTTTCAAAGCTGGGTCTGTTCTTAGACATGTATTTCTAATGAAAGATAAAGCACATCTGGAGTTTAGGGATCAGTTTTACATTTTTACATAGTTTTACACAGGGATTAGATTACATTCCTCATCTGCTCAGCTGGCATCACCCTGCAGCTCTCAACTGGACCCACTGAAGCTGTAGCGTTGAGCCTGGTCAGTACCAGAATGGGAAACTCCTGGGAAGGTAAGGTTGCTGCTGGAAGTGGTGCTATTGGGACCAGTGGGATACCTACCCTGCGGTCTGTATGGGTCCTAATGCCCCAGTATAGTGGCAGGGACACTATACTGTAGTGGGTTCTGTCTTTCAAATGAGACGTTAGACGAGGTCCTGACTCTCTGTGGTCATTAAAGATCCCCGGGCATTTCTCAATAAGAGTGAGGGAGTTATCCTGGTGTCCAGGCCAAATTTCCCCCCTCAACCTTTACCGTGGCCTCCAAATTGTCCCTATGTGTGACTGGCTCGTATTTCCCCTGCGATGGACTAGTGTCCTGTCCAGGGTGTACCCCGCCCTGCGTTCGTTGCTTGCCGGGTAGGCTCTGGCTTCCCGTGACACCATATGGTCTAAAGAGGTTTAGCAAGTGACATGACATTCCTCTTCTAATTTGTGCTTCCCAGTATATTTCCAATGAAATGTATATTTTTGGTATCTTAAGACATTATATGCTGTTTTATCTCATATTTATGTTAACATTTCTAGTTGTTATGTTAACATTTCTAGCAATTCTAATAGCATTAAAATGTTTGAACATGTTTCAATAGAAAAACCCTAATATTTTTAAGCACAGCTCCAGTATTAAATAAACATGAAGGATTGAAAGGACCTCTTCAGAGCTTTGCACCAACAAACACTCAAATACCACGTTGGTGAAATCCACATGGGTGCATTGTTTCAATCTAAAGCAAGACTAGAGGGCAGTACTAACTGCTGAACAGTAGGAGATTTTCTTGGAAATGAAAAACAGTGCTAAAAGTAGATCTACATCCCCAAATAACAACCAAGACACCCACAAATCAATCAGCCGAGTATAGTGCTTCATAGCAGATGAGCAACACAGCGAAGTATTGGAGTATTTGTGGGGGCATCTTTAATTCTGCTTTAGAAACAGGTAATCTTTCCAAATGCATCAATTACAGCAAAGTAACAGTCTATAAATTAAATTAAAGGTCTCAAACAACTTTACCATTTATTTTTAACAAATTAATGAATCTAGAAAATTCCAAAATATCACTGAGAAACAAAAATCAAATTTGACAAGCCTTATTTAAACAATGTCCTTGAACAAACAAATAACAATGATCAGACATAGGTTATATTAATTTAAACATTAATTATATTTAAAAGACACATGGAAGAAAGAAATACAAGAGCTACCTTATGAATACAACATTTTTTTTAAAATCAGTAAAATAGTTTATCAATTGGATAGCGAACTCAAACCAACTTAAGCTCATTTTAAAACACAGAGAGTTCACATCTGGTTCATATATTTTATTTATTGATGAATAAAAATGTTTAACCTATTAAATTATACATTACTGTAATCTCTTGTACTGCTCTGCAAACTGAATAATTCATATAAAGGAATAACCCCAGCTTCATCTGACCCAGAACTATGATTCACACCAGAACAGTAGCAAATGCATAACATTCTCAAAATGTATTTAAGCTAATTAAGACATAAAATTGAGTGTGAATCTGTGAGAAGTTGAAAGTCTGCTTACATCGCATAACAGTTTTGGAAATAGTTAGGGAGACAAAAGAAAGACTTTGTATAACATTACAAATTCTGCATCATAAATCAATAGCATTTGTATAAAAATAAAATGTTACTCAATACAGTTAAAATAACATGCAACAATGTCACTGGTTGTCAGTCACAATGTGATATCATGGCCTACAAAAGAAGAAGTTGTATACAGTAGGTAACAGAAACGAATGGATTTCCTGACCACTATGACATTGAAGTATTAGGGAACAATTATTTTTGTATAAAACATATTAAGTAATTGCAATTAATTAATCCTATTTTTGTTCATTAGAAAAGTTAAGTTACTAACTGTATTCTTATCTAGATCATTGAAACAAATTAGGGAAGAAATACTCCACCACAATCTAAGCATTCACCCCTTTTTCTTTCTAATCTACATTACCTAATTCTCAGACCAAATACCTTTTATCCTGTATAAAATGACTTCTTAAAATTGAAATAATCCATATGAAATATATTGTTTGTATCCATCTTTGCTGCAAGGCCTACTGTACATTTTCTAAATCCATGCTATGCATCCCCTACAATCCTATTGCAGTACATAAAATGCTCTAGTTCGATTCTAATTATTGTCTCTTCAAGACTATAGAACCTATTGGTCTATGATTTGTTGGTTTAATTTTCATATAATTTTTATGGAAGGGTGATACATTAGCAAATTGAAAGTCTATGAATATTACCCTGATCTACAGTAGAGTGTCTCTTGCAGGGAGTTTGTCTATAAATACCATTCCCTTTATAATTTAGTATAATTAACAGAATACCATCAAGAACAACCATATCTAAGGTGCTTCTAGATGGCGTCACACAGCTGCATCATCTATGCTTTTATACTGTAAACTATTATCTTTCTTCAGCAAAAGAAAAGGTAAATAGAGAGTATTCGAATTTGACTATGTCCGCACTTTGCCTTCATAGCAAACTGTAGCAATATACATACAATACAGCATTTTCTTTCATATCTGAGGACGTCTAGTGCTTATTCATTTTTTAATTTGAATTACTTATATGATAGCTTGTTCAGAAATAAAATTGAAAGTAAATGCATCAAGCTTAAAATCTGATGATTTGATTTTTATTGGATTGCATAACTAAGAAAAATAATTTAGAAGTTTTCTTTTCGTACAACTACTGAATATTTCAGTCTTTTTAATTTCCTTTTTTTCATACATTAGTACGTTGTTACACTGATAATTAAGCTCCACCTTCACATACACAACAAGTAAAATGTTTTCAGATTCTGCTAATAGAAATGACTGATTGACCAATATCTCTGAAATTTGAAAACTGTTGTAATTGTTATTACACAAAAGATACCAACCAAAGTGAAATTATCTGTAACATCACTGAAACCAGAATCGCTTTCACATTTATTACATATAGAGATACAACAGAAAAACATACACTGTATTAATACAGCACAGTATTTACAGTAACTGTCATACTGTTTACATAACTCATGCTAATGCAAGCATGTCAGAAACCCTCTGATGTGCCAACACAAATATTCTGATCACATGCATTTATTTGCTACTGATATACGTTTCAATGTATATGCACAAAAAAATCCTTCCTGAAGCCATGGCATATTGACTATTTTTTACAGTATCTGTTTACTGCTTAGTGTTGTTCATGAATTATACTTTCTTACTAGTGGGCTAGCTTCACACTCCACAGTAAATACATTAGATGGGCATTTTTAGGAGTTTGCATATTCTCCCTGTGTTTGTCTGGGTTTTCTGTTTTGTGCTCCCACAAAATCTAAGCTTTTTTAATCAAACTGTAAATCTGTAAAGAAAAAAAGAAAAGTCTGAAAAATAAAGACATTAATGCATTTTTACGTAGGCTTAATTTTTTAGAGTAATCCAAATTTTGAATCACATACTTTGAGGTTAATTTTAAATGAGCATAAAATCTACATCGGATGTGCAGAGAAAGTTTGGAATTAATAAATATTTTCTTGCGAAGAGAACATCTTAGAAGAAAAATCACCTGTAAACTCACAAAAGGGAAGCTATTCATAATACTTTGTCATCCGTGCCCATGCTGTGAAAACGTGTCCTAACTGATCCTGTAGTTTGTGCCATGCAGTGTCCCTAAGTGAACCATCAATCAAGGGTGGCAGGTATGATTGTTACAAATAACGAAATGTTCTTCTATTTGCAGATGAGCCACAATAAAGGTAATGGCTGAAATGCATTTGCACACAACTAGAATTGGAACTAAGAAAACCTTAGCAAAACCCAGCAGCAAATTTTCATGATGCCAAAGCAGGCAGTGGGGGTTCCTACAGTTCCACTGGCTGTAACACGTAGCCATTTGGTGGAAAACATCCCTTCAGAAAACGAAGCTGCCATCATGTTGTTGAAGCTCCCCTGAGATGCACCGAGAAACAACTGGATGAGGTTCTTGGTTGAATAAACCACTGGCATCCAAGCAAGCATGTTAGGTTGAAAGGCCTCTTCTCGTTTGTAACCTTTCTTAAGTTAACATACTAAATCTGTCATCAGAAAATAATGATGATTCAATTTGTGTGACACGTGTGCAGATCTATCCTGCCTGCTTGTTTGGCCTATTTCAGCACCACACTACAGGTCATAAGCCACTAATGGCAGATGTTGGCCCTGTTCAACACTGCTGATTCTGAGCTGTGACATTTCCATTATAAAATAAATACCTTGTGCTTTTAAGTGTGATTTGATTTTTTTTTATCTCAAAGGATCACAGAGTCTTTGAGGTCTATGAAGGAATCTACTTCAACTACTAATGAGGTACAGCACCCACTTAGATGGCATGTAGCAGCTATTATTCTACAGCAGTCCCTGTACCCAGCAGATCAGGTTGTAAAGTGACGTTACTCCTGGAATTTACGGGGAAATTTAGGAATGCCAGATTGTATACACACGATTTGGAATTTAGTCAACTTTTACACCTCTGCTCTCACATACTGTTCAGCATCTCAAAGTACGGCACCTCCTAGTACCCCAGTAGCCCAGTACCCCTGTCAGCACACTGGAGAAATTCTGGATCAGATGGATGACCCTTTATGGCTCACAGCATCATGCATCAGCATCATGGTTAGTCTTAGAGGTTTCCTCTCCCAGTACAGACCAGGCTTGACCTTGCTTAGGTTAGATTTGATTAAAGAAGTTTAGTTTAGAAGTGTTAATACTGAAGTCAAAACTCAACTCTCTGTACACAAATCAGCCTTCTCCTCTGTAATATGGCAAGATCTATGAATTTTTAAGATACCTATAAAAATGAACAAACCATAAAGTTTCAAGTAAATGCTGCAATTAATACCAACGTGTTTGTATTTTAATGTGCGGTTTTATACAAGATCATGGAAGAATAAAGAACAGTTTGTGAAAACCAACATGCCACTTTAAACATACAGCATTAAGTATTGTACAGTATGTGTGTGAGATATTTTGGTTACAGGAATGACAGCAATCGTTGTCAGTATAAGAGTAACATAATGCTAGAGAAATAGGTATGGTAATCTAAGCCAGCAAATGCAACCTCAAAGACTGCCTCCAAAGATCTGTTAACAACAGGAGACCTGGATCACCTGACAAAGCAGAAGCATGCTCCTTTCTACCATCCATAGAAGCAGGTGGCAATCACATCACAATGCTCAACTTTGCAGATACATACCACCCCTATCTGCAAATTAAAGCACCTCTATGCATGCACACACAGTGCAGTAGTGCACAATTTCAGTCCTGGGCAGCTGCCAGATTTAAAGCGCATGCTGTTTGATAGCAATCATCTGTTAAACATTTACTTCAAACATTTACTTCATTACACGTTCAGTGTAATATGTAACTGTAACTTTCTTCAAGAGACATGTAACTCCCCTTTCAAATAATTGACATTTAAACATGTTTATCTACCTGGAATGTATTGGCACAAACAGACCCACAATGCGCACTATCCACAGAAAAATGATCAAACACAGTGCGTCACTCCACTAAGCTGTAATCACCTGTTAATGGAAATGTTTATAAAACACCCAGGGCTCAGAAGAACATCCTTTGGGTGAATCAGAGCAAGTTCTGGTATTTTCTTTGCTGGACTGCTAAATTACTGTAATTTAAATCATTTACCAAGAGAGTCACAAAAATATGTGCTTTGCATTTTTAGCTCATAGTGAGAAAATGAAAAACTAAAAAAAAAACTACAAAAATGAGAAAACCCATCTTAATATTCATATTTAAGATGATTTGTTTTTTCAAGCAAAGGTATTTGAAACCAAACCATTTTTAGGTATGCTAGATTTAGTTTTGGTATAACTTAAAAAATGTATTATTATTATTATTATTAAGGATAATAATAACCTCCATGAATTCAGTCACAGAGGTAAAGTACAGTAGGTTTCATGTTTTGTCATGCACAGAAGTAAAAGCCGTTCTTTTGCCCCTGAGAAATTATGTAATCTGGAAGAGGATTTCAACAAAATAAACCACTATTATCTACCCAACAGCTGGGGATTTAGATAACTGAGATGCACCTCTGTGACAGATTTGCATAAACAGGTACTACATACAATTATTGTTAAAGAGGGAATATTTTAAATTAATTTGCATTCCACATACTTAAAATAAAACACAATAAACTGTGATATAGAGACCAAAAATCCAACTAGGTGTTTGAGAGAAAACATAAAGAGAAAGCACATTGGAAAGGATTAACATAGTCCTGTTGTTGAGCTCATTATCCATTTAATTCTTTGAACTTGCATAAATGGTTTAAATGTACTTAAGGTCACTGGCGAAATGACTTAAGTGCTCCCATCTTAGCTCTAGACACAGTTCACCACTGCAGAAAGCAGTTCACATTTGAGTGAACTGGGGCAGCTTCAGTTGTGTTTTTTCAAATATTAATAACTGCAAGGAATGGATCTTCTATAACTCCCTGCTGGATGGTATGTTCAGGACAGGGCTGAATCACATTGATAAGGCACTGCAGGCTTTGTCTGCGCTGTGCATACATTAAGCAATTCACAAAGTGCACAACTGGTTGATTTTGTAAATGAGCTTTGTGTTGCATGGCTCAAAGAATAAACAGAAATGCTTGTTATGGTAATGGAGTGTCATATTTCAACACAGATCTGCATAGGTTTCATGCCATTCATAAATGTGCTTGTGAATTCAACTAATTGATTTCAGGGCACATAATGAAACTGTAAATTCTGTACACGTTATACAACATTCATTAAATAATGAATGGAGTTCTGTAATTCTGACATGTTAATCAAAAGCATCCAAGATAAGGCTGGTGCTGTAATGGAATCTAACGCCTTGAGAAATTACTTTAACCTCAGCCTTCATCTACAACTCTAGAAAGACAATCACAAGAAATTCAGGATGTGAAATATATATACAGTATAATATTAATTGTTCTAATAATTTTAAAAGTAAAAAAGGCCATGTAATATAACAGTCACTCTTTTAAGAGAAAAGAACCATCCGTGGCAAGTCTAGAAGAAAATCACCCCAAAAAAATGTCCCATTCACTAAGCCTTTAATTTTCAACTACCTCCTCCTCTCCTGAATGTGTTAATGAAACTAAGATGGCCTCTGAGTCAATATGGTTGTATTTAATGCAGTGTAACTATTGGGCTTACCAGTGGCCCACCCTGAAAACAAGCCCTGACTTTGTGCAAGGCGCAATAGGGAAACGTCCATACTATGTGACAAGCTATCAGAAATCTGATCACACTCTTCATTTGGCAATGCAGTGCACTGTAGTTTTCCATTAAGACTATATTTTTAACAAGTTGCAACCAGGCAAAAGAACAAAACAATATAATAAGAAGAACCCTGCATAATGGATAACTGTCCTTCAAAATCATTTACCAGTCTTGTTTTAAGACTTGTAAAATAGTTCCTTGATACATAAAACACAATAGAAAAGATAATCCATGGCTTGTAATTAAAAAAAAGGTTTTATACGGGACTTGAGTTTATGTGTTAATTTTAAATATTCACCCTTTTACATTACCTGCTAAAACAAAACACTTTTCAGGGAAAGACCTGTCCTGCTCCTGGCCAAACCACGCGTTGCCAGAGAAATTAGATGTTATAAGGACGGCCTGTCCTCCTGTCGAGTCTGGCAAAACCCTAATGAAAATAGCACTGATCATGTGATGTGACATGTCAATCCAGCATGATAAAGCAGTGTAATCCTCAAAAACAAACAGGTTTAAGAGACAGAGCGACAGGCGAGGGTCTAACAATGTTCAGAAGAGAAATGATAATGCTGCAGATGGCAGACTAACAAGGCCAGTCATGTTGTTAGGTTGCTCCAAGACATCGATCGTCAGAGTCTATCAGCAATGATTAAATCCATTTGGGCAGCATCGGAGAGGAACTTGAGGGGAGCAGTAATAAACAGTGATCCTCTGACTGCTGCTCTGCACCAGCTGCGTTAAACAATAATGCAAGAACAGCAGCACCTCTGCTCTATCTGCTTGCTGAAAACATTACTACACAAACACTTTTATAATTGTTGAATATAAACTCCTGCTTGGGGCAAGACAGGGTTCACTGTGTTGATACAAATTCTATGGATATTGAAAGCAACTCAGTGAGTTGGTGATTTTGTTTGTTTGAAAATTCAGTAGGGTTTTTGTCTCAATTTTATATTAAACATTATATAAATAAATCATGTACCACAGGATAGTATCTTTTCTTCAAACCCTTCTGTCAGGAATCAATACCAATTCGAAACAGAAGTCAATTCCACTGAGCTCCAGACTGGTGTCAGAGCTGGTTACCCTTGGGCTATCAAGCCAAGTAATTGAATAATTGCCTCTTGCAATGCAGTGCTAGAGACAGCAGCATAAGGTACAGCTATGTACCTGTAGGTGTGTCTGCTTAAAGGTTTATTAACATTGACTTGAGATCCCCTGCTTGTATACCATGTGCTTTGCCAAAGAAGTCAAAAACATGTCTGAATATTACAGTTTTCCACAATATGGTATTTGCAAGACCAAATCACACTGCTGAAAGACGCTACTATAAGTCTTTATCTAAAAACACTTTTTAGCATGTTTTTTAGCTTTATTTAAAACACACTGTGGCTACAAACTCAAAAGAAAAAAATATGTTTACTAACATAACCAAAATTAATTCATGGGGAATTTTGTGTTTTTATCATAAATTTATTTAAATTATTTCCGCCTTTTAAGATCATAATTCATGAAAAGTCACAACCGATTTAATAAAATGTGACAAAATATGCATTTTAAAAGCCATTAAAAATCCTGAATACTTGGGAATTAATTAACTTAATGTTATTCAAAATCCAGTCACCGACACCAATGTCCAAAATGGAAATGCATTGCTTTCATTTCTCATAAAGGCCCATCTCTGTCAATAAATGGACTAATTTCACAAGAACAAACAGCTTTTGTGATCTTCATCACAAGGTAGATTTATTCAGTAGTAATGTAGGTTTTTATTAATTTGCTTTATAACTTCCCATATTTCATTTAATTTGTTTTGTTACATATTAAGTCATAGTTTGACTAAATCCATGCTTACTGTCAGTGCAAGCAACTCAAAAATTATTAATAATAACTGAGTACAGTTGTGTATAATTGCAGTACATATTATATATGCATTTATACACAAAATAAATTATACAGAACTCAAAGGTAAAGTAGCAATGAAAAATGGCTGAACTACGCTTGGCTGGACTGGTCACTGTGTTGCATTTCGCCTGCAGCTGAACACAAGAGTACAAACAAAAGGCTGTGACTGATGTTTTACTCAAATCACACTCGTAAGACATTGGTAAATTTTAAGGCTAAATCTTGATTGCCTAAATAAGGATTTCACATGCAAAAAAACTTGAGTGACCCATAGTGATCTCGTTGTTGGGCTTTTGAAGGCAGGTTCTGTTGCTATGCTTAACAGAGATCAAAGTCAACCATTTTATCAAGCAGCAGTCCTGTGAACTGTTAGCAGTCACAGCCTTCTAATCAGAAAAACTCTATGCTGAAACTGTGATGCAGTAAGAGATAGAGTGTTCATTTCAGCTGCTGGTGATCTAGTGGTTATCCAGATAAAAACAAGGATTTAAAACCTTCAGCTAAAAATAGAAGCTTGGAGTAAAGTCTTTATAAAATAAATAAGCTACTGTTGGACCCCATAAGCTGCCAGTAGCATATGAACAAGAATGCTATAACAATACTCCATATTAGAAAATACATTACTATTTTACAGTTATTTTACAGTGAAAATGATAAAAAAGAGGCCTTCAGGTATCTTGTTTTGTTTTTTTTCCAACACATAGTTTTAATGTACGATCAAAAGCTACATCACTTACATTCATACTGTATGTCACATCACATGACAGATTGTTCTTAAAACCCTGATAGCATTATGGAAAAGACTGCAAAATGTTAACTTTAACTCCAGCTCTACCACAGAATGAAAAGAGATTATATCTGATGATTCTACTGTAAAAAAAGTGAAAATCTCCAAACCCTGGATTGATGTTTGCTGTAGGTATTTCTGAAAATATAATTCATTCTGCCAGTCACTCTAAATGCTGAATTTGAATGTGACAGATACAGAGAAAGCTTAGGAGGCTAAGCTCAAGTGAACCTGAGTAATTGTGATGCCCTTGTTCCATCTGATCAGAGGACTTGAACTACTCCCAAGAGTGCCTTAATTTCACAACTGTGAGCAAATGTATGGAAACAAAATTCCAGAGTCATTGCTTGGCAGCAAGTAATTATTAAGTGTTTTATTATCTATGGCTGATTGTACTGGAATTTAAAAAATATATATGTGGGCTCTTCCATTTTGGGCTTATTAAACCGCATTCTAGAGCATGGAAGTGGTTACAGGTGATACAAGCACAAGTACTCAAGAGTGCACATCATTAAATGAGACGCCATTTCCATCTGTCTCTCTGAAGGAATTCTTGGAACCAATTAATAAAAAGTAATAAAGTGCTTTTAAATCTAATTTAAATTGACCGGTTCAGCTTAAAGGATACTCCAAAACAAAATGAAAAGGGAGGGAAGATGCTAATGTGATGTCCAAAGACTCCCTGAGCTTCGCAGGCTAGAGGGGAAAGCACAGCTGGTGGGGACAGACAGGTCTGGACTTTTCGCAGGCTCTACCTCATAAACTCGGTCTTAATGGTTTAATTAAATCTGGTATTATATAACAAAGCATTAGTCCCAGTCCTACCGCCTATTGTACTGTGCCTTCCTCTAGAAGGGAGGTCAGTGGGATGTTGTATTGTTCCAGTATGGTGGCTTGCCCTTTTTCAACAGCAGCAAGAGAACGATGAGCTTATCGGGGGAAATAGAAAATAAACGTGTCTGCACAGTCAGAAAGAATGAGTAACTGCTAATAATAAAGAATGCATCATAATAGTCTAAAATCCTCTTATTTTCCAACATTTCTGACAGAGTGGGAGTATTCTACAGTATATCTTTGGTAGGCAAAAAATATTTTTTTATCAAATACTGTATATTTGTTTAAGGCTTTTATAATAGAAAGTTTGCATACATATTTTTCAGATTTCATGTTCATGTTCTAGCAAGAAGGCTGTAAGAAACAAGCCATTAAAATAAGCCAACAACAAATCCATGAGAGAGAGGCTTGTTAAATTGTTGTTGCCATTTTAAATGATAATGTTAATGTGATCTAAAAGCCATGCACCGCAATGACCCTTTATACAAATAATGACTTTAAGAAAACTCTTTCAAAAGGCACAGCGGGCATCATAATTTTGAGGAGGTGCAACAACATCAGTCCAGCTACACTGAATAGGATGCATAGCTTCAAGACCACACTGAGACGTCGTGACATTCTTCTGTATACACCAAAGAATTCATCTTGTTCGATTCCAATTGGGTTTCTGTGCACAGCACTGTATAAGGAAACAGGAGGAATTTGAGATCTGCTCCTCTTCTCAGCGACAGATCTGCTCTACTAATGACGCATTTTTTCTTTTTCAAAAGCACTCAGCACACACTCGGCGGCAGGAAGGGTAGTAGAGATGGAAAGAAAAACAGCAATATAAAACTTTGCGTTCAGATACTAGTAGATTGTGTACTGTATATTTAAAAGAAAAACAAAGCTTATGTATTAATATAAATTAAAAATGACTTAAGTTCTCACTTGATGTTGAACATATCAACGTAATCACACTTACCCTCCTTAGACGGTCGTTTCACTTCAGCGCTAAGGTTGCAAACTTGCGCAGTTCGGAGCTGCGGAGTGAGGCACCCCTCAGTCTGGGCGTTCAAGGGCAGGACCACGTTATTCAGCACAAGTGCATTTTCCGACTCGCCATCTCCTAAATGCTGAGGGCAGCTGCATTTTGTGTACACTATCCCACACGACTCCACGGTTCCCTTCTCCGCTTTTAGGCAGTTCTCCAGCCACGAACATAACACCTGGCAGCCGAACTGGCTGGGGCTCACCTTGTTCAAAACCAAAAACTCCAGCTCTGACCTCTGATCTTCCGCTCTCTTGTGTGTCACTCCAGGATAATCAAAAGGATAAACCCGGCGAAGCTGGACAAAATTCTTGTCGTACTGCAAAAATATGTAGATATTCTTGGAATCGCAAAGGTACACGATAGACTCGTTGCTCCTCAAAAGATCATTTATCTTCTCGTGCGAGTAATGATCAAACTGATAAGCCAACAGAGCGTAGTTCGAGCAGCTCATGTCGCGTTTGTAAAATTTCAGGTAGATGCTGTATTTGGTAGGATCTGGGTTTTCCAACGTCCAAGTACAGTTGGTAAAGTTCTTGGGAAACATCTCATTTACAGAGTAAGATCCATAAATGACCCCCTTGACCAAAGTGGAACACCAGAAGTCTTGGGCACCAGTTAATCCAAACATAACCAGGAGATAGGTGGAAAATATATAAATCAGCAGGTTACGAATAGCCTTCATCCTATGTCATTTGGCCTGCAAGATGGAAATAAAAATGCAAGTAACACACTAACGGATTTCAAGAAACCTAATCTTAGACATCGCACTAAACGGAATATTTGGTCCTTTTTTCAGATTGGAGTTTATTTTGCTGAGCATCCTATTTCCTTAAGAGAGCTAATATCTTTAGGCTTCATTCCAGGAAAACACAACAAAAAAAACTATCTTCCCCGAATGCTTCCAATGTAATACAATGTTTGAACACTATTTTAATATAGATTTTTTTCAAAAAGATAAAACTAATTTTGGGCAAGCAGTGCCACCTCGTGGACCCTATTCTTAAAAAAATCACTTCATAAAGAATTTGATTTAAAAGATCCATGAGACTCGTTTTAAATGTTTGTTATGTAAGCTTCCCTATAATTAATTTAAAAAATGTAAAATTAGGTTTGTCATTTAAAACTTCAGTCTCCGAATACCACATAAGGAAAGTTGTGTAATTTTTTTATGAGATATTGGTTGTTAAACTGAATGTTATGCGTTGGTTAAAAATATATATTTAAATAAATCAAAAGCATCCGAGTTAAAATGTGTGATTTGCTTAGCTAAAAAATGCTGCATTTGAGGGTTCTTTTTGTCCTGCTATTGTATTAATCCCGACTTCTAACACCTTTCATTTCACTGCCTAAAATAGACCAGAACGAGTATGAATCTGCAATTGCATTATATCACCGTGAAGTAATTAGGAGTTCAAGAGTTTTTGAATAGACTAGATTGCGCAGGGAGCAAAATCTAGAATGTAAAAATCGGCAGGTAACGAGTTATCTGTAGGTTCCATCAGAAATGGTTTATGTAATCTGGAAAACTGGTCACGTACTGTATCACTTTGCTTGTCAAAAACATGTCAATATCTTAACAACTTGTGTTTCTTAACCTTGATAATACGCTAGACAGAAGCACTGAGAATCAGTCTAAGTATAGGATATCATTCTGTGAGGAATTTTAATCGAATGGGACGAGCTCGCACACATTAAAATAAGAATTTTTACCAACTGCTTCCATATTTTTGCTGAAAAGGGCATTCCAGTTTGAATCATTCTCGGACTAGCGTTGAACTTCATCTGAACATCGCACGAGGTAAAAATGGAAAGGTGCCTGTACAGACACACGCATACAGCATCACACGTACAGGAAACAGCTAAGAAGCGTCATTCTAGAAGTCTGTAAGTGAACGCATCCACACTAATAAGTAATAATATAAATGAGTTGTCTGTTAAAAATGTTAAAACTGCCTGGAGCTAAGAGATGGGGTTTCTAAACAGCTGTTAACTGCTCCATGATGCAGAACAAATGTTGAGGCCCCCGCAACATGTATCTTTGAGAAAACTCAAGAAATAACACAGCTTGACTGTCTGGTTCAATGTCGCAGCACAGCGTTGTCTAATTTCGTTTTATTTCTGAGATAATGGAAATTATTGCAGTGGGAAGAGTTCAATGATACAGTAGCTTCACGTTTTAATCCGCCGGGCCCCGGAGTACGCCCAACGCTAAATAACCAGGAACTCGGATTGTGAAGCTCGTTGTGTTAGTTGTCACTGGACATCGTCCTTTAGCTGGATCCATATGTGCATATTGGCTCAACAATATTCCTGAGTAAAAAAAAAACAAATCTGGCCGGATAAAAAAATAGTAATGCGATGCCCTGATTGTATTAATCCTGCAGGCAATGCAGTTGTATGCAGTGTCACAGTGGTGTGTAGGCGTTGAAATCCAATGCAAAGAAGATGGTGTCTTGAGACTCGTCAAATCCTCAAAATTGCATCTTTATCTCTACTGGAAGGAGCTGGCTTTCATCATCTACAGCACGGGCAGAACATTTACTATCACACTATAAGGCCGACAATTTTCTGCGTGTATTGCGAGGTTAGTTTATCTGGGACGCAGCACACAATATCCCGTACGGAATCTAAAAAAGATTCGGCTAGCTTCATTTAGATGTAGTTACGTTTTAATAAAGATATGCTCATTTTTAAAAATATTTTACTTCATTAATACAGGTCTATTGTTTTACCGATGCAGAAAAAAGTCTAATGTAAAATTATGGTGAGTTGTTAATCGAAGGTAAGTTTTCCAGAAAACTGTATCACAAGAATAAAAGTGATAATTTCTCCTGCCTGGCAGAGGAGGATTGAATGGAACCTAGACGGCGCCATAACTCCATTCCTAGCGAATTCTGAACAGAATACGCACAGAATTTCACCTCTTAACTTCCCATTAGCCTGAGTACATTTTGTGACCATAGGCTGCATCGCAGTTGTTAGTTTTAAACTATCTGCACAGAGAAGAAAGAGGTCCAGTTTCTGAAGGTGTTTTTTTTCCTTTATTGCAGACTTTGAACTTTCAAACTACGTCTGAATCTACTGGCACGACTGAGAGCCTAAACATTTGTCTGAAGCTTAAGGTTTTCGCTTTCTATAATAATGTAACGCATACGGCCGACAATAATAATAATAATAATAATAATAATAATAATAATAATAATAATGTTACCTTGCACTCCGGAAGCTATGGCTATTTCTCCAACATACTTGCACACAATCTTCAGAAATAAAAACAAAATAAGCAGCCTTCGTGCGAATGAATACTTCCCATTGCCCACAATAAAAGTCCAGTGCCAACAAGAAGACGGTCAGGAGGCGAAAAATGCGTTAGACTCCAGTCTGGCACATTTCCTTTAACGTTTTCACCCAAAACGCCACCAACACAAGTAAAAGGAATCACCCGACACAAAAAAGGCAACAAAAAAAACTGCGCCTCGAATTAAAAGTGATTAGAATGAGAACATCATTCGGCTTCACCAAAAGATACAGACAATGATATGAAACTAAAAGGGATGGACCTTTTATCCCCGCTTGTTTTCTCTCCGATTTTCTCCAGAGAAATGAGGAGACGGGCAGCAGGTAGGAGAAACCCCTGGCTGACGGAGGGGAGATGTTTGAATGCTGTGGTGTGGAGTGAGACAGGGAACCGCTCTCGCCAGCTCGCTCTCCGGGCTCCGGGACCGGGGCTGCAATATCACGTCACAGCCAGTGAGATAAAGCACGCATGGACGTTACTTGCTGCGTCTGGTACTTCTTTTCCCCCTTTTGCCACTCATTCAGCGTTTTCATTTTATTTTGTAGAAGGCAGAGGTATGCGCCCTCAGACCTGCCGGTTCTGGAACCTAAATGAGCATCGGTACCTTCATGGTCGCCCTAAAGGACTGGACTATTTTGGTGTACAGTATTTCAGATAAGGTTTGCAGACGGTGTGCGGGATTTGTGATATCCTTCAGTTTTAATGAGACCTGGAATGGGATTCAAGGCTCAGTTCACTTGGCAAAGGTTATGGTTATGTGTTTTTTCCCGTTTTGTTGGAATTTCGTGAAGAAGGCTTTAATTTAAAAAATGCCACTTTAATTTTATTCCACATTGCGCTTTATCAGCATTCAGTGTTCTCTGTGAGTAAAATATGAATATTTGTGCTGCTGTGTTTAATGTCGGGCAGGTTTACATTACTCAATGCAGGTCTTATACATTTTGACATTGTGACAAGGTATGTAGACTTCTCAATTGGAAAGAGCAGATTTATGCCACGAAAGGAGAGCTCCTTTTCTTATCTCAACGTGAAATTTTCCATGCCCATAAAATAGTACGGACGTTATTTATTTTGCACTTTACGCATCTCAGAATATGCGAAACACAGGCTTACAAACAAATTTTTTTAGCAAAGGGTGAGACATGAGGTTAGCAAAGGGTGAGACATGAAGGTTTTATCTCATTCCCCTGTGCTGGTGCACCCTGAAAAGAACACTTTGGTCTGCGAAAAGGAGCTTAATTTGTGCTAGAACAGATGTGGAATACTTACAATCCAAGATGATAATTATTTTAATTTAGGAATTTGTACAAAATAAATAACTTATAAAACTTTAATTTTTAATAACATTGATTGTGGAAAATGAAATAGTTTACAAGTCAGTCAAATGCTATTAACTCAGTGCAAAATATCCTCACCGTGTACTGTCTTCACCAAATTCTAGCGCTTTTTCCAGTTTTCTTGATTCAGTATAAAACAAAATTGTCATTCAGCTGTGCGGTTGGCAAACGTGTAACTGCCTGTCTAGTCAAGAGTGTGTAACACTGAGGCTCAACACGTGCATTAATATCAGTCACGAAATACTGATTGCTCCTGGAAATCCTGTAACACGGAACAATGGCATTGATTATTGCTGATCGGTGTTCTCCTCGTACAGAAGGCGTCACATACGTGCCGGTGATTGTTCCAGATAGCTGCTTCTATCTGGAATAACATTAGTCGTGTCATGAGCTGTTACATTTTTGAAAACCTATAAATATCTTGATTCTTTTCTTCAAAATGTGTACATATATGCTTTTCAGTTGGAGTTTTTAGACAGAATGCTTTATATGCATGGGAAGGTCTTATCTGAACGACACAGTTTACAATCGTTCGCAAGTATTGCTTCTCTTTAGCTATTTCCTCCATTCTTCACTTACAATGTACTTAAATATCGAAAGTATTAAAGAAAAACAAAAGTGACCATTTAATTTTTATTAATGAATGAACTCGTAACCTTTCTTTTTGTGCGCTTTCTCAAGTAACATAAGTCATTACAGCAGTTCAAGTCGCGAATTTATTGTTCTAACGGTGACCTAATAACATGACATTAAACACTATTAATGACACCTGCGTTTCCATGTTTTCATTACCACATGTGCTTTTCCAAAATTGTGCATTTTCGAAATGATTGATATGTAGATATGCTTGTCTTTGTATATGTGGAAGCACATTCAGTATATGTAAGAATTGTGAATAAAACATCTGTACCCCCTACAGAACAGATTGATCTATCATGGGACCATTGGAAAATCATTATTTCAGGACATCTAGGTAGTTTAGAAGGGGCTTCTGTCTGTACAGTATGTGCCTATTGGCATCCATCCACAGAGGGCAGTATTTTTATGGGAGACAATACCCTCAACTCACACTGCCAGTGCAGTACAAAGTTAGATAGAGAGTCGAGGTTATACAGGGTTTTCTGGTCTTCACCGTAGTCTAGAGATTATGTACCAGTAATCTTACTGGTTTAATTACCAGAGATTAATTACCAGTCCTGCGGGTTACCTGGGCCATGGTCAGTACCTCCATCCATACCCTTGGACCTGACTTTTGTCATGCACACATCGTCACAATATGACCTACCATCCCAAAGACTGTGTTTGTTTGTCAGATCATCTGTGAACTCATTGCTGCTTTGCATAATTGCAGTAGTGCAGTATTACAGTCTTTTCATTCTGCTAGCGTTGTGAATAGTTCCAAAACATAAACATTTTCATACAAGCTTAAATGCTTATGTATTAATACAGATGCATATCGCGTCATTTGACGCCATGCCGGAAAGTATCCAGAATCACCTTGTAAAACCGCCAAGAGGAGCCAATAAAGCTTAACCTCTCATGTACAGCATTTGAGCTTTTAAATTTAAACTGTGTATTACAGCATGTTAATCATCAGTCATTAAAAAGTTGGTATATTTTATGAAAGCAAGATTGCTCAGTTGGACAAAAGTACACAACCTACCTTTATCAGAAATATTTGAATTCTGCAGAAATATTTTATGCATCAAAGCCTTTACCGAAGATATTACTAATAGTATAAATAATGAATGACTTTGGACAAGCTGTAAACTCAAAGTATTACGCTGGTCCACATTCTTTCTAACCGTCATTTTAAACGAAAATACTTTTAGTTTTTTCTTTGACAAACACCACAGCATTTCGTTGATCTAACTAACGAGGACAGGACATTAGCTAGCCAATACGATAAAGGAATTACTTTTTTTTTGCTAATTTCTTTAGCACATTTACTCCCCTGCTTTTAACAGAGCGTTTCATAATTTCTAACTACGAAAATTATTTAAACTGCGACACTTATCATTCAACTAGAGCTCAAAATATCACAAGGATCCTCAAGAGCACAACAAAGACTATATTAAAAGATACTTGTATCAGATCTACGCTTTCTTTTCTGTATACCAGATATTATGGAACCACTTCAGAAGGGTGTCAGCCAGTCAGATTCCAGGAATCAGTACTTGAAAGAAAAAATACACACCAGTATTCCATTTCTCCCTAAACATTTAAGCATCAAAGTCTTTAACTAACATGTGAAATAGCGTGTAAAAAAGTGGTAGTTTTAAGCTTTTCTGCTAATGTAATATGGAATCGCATATCTAATGGTCTTTGATATTTTTCTAGGATTTATGCTAAAGATTCATGCACTTTTTTCAAACTATGAGATTTGGGGAAAATGGTTCTGGAGATGTCTTTCATTTTGAGGCTGTAATCAAGTACAGGATCTGCTGAGGTAATGCAGGAACCACACTATAAGGAAGACCTACAGTACATGTGCAGTAAGAGACATACAGTATGTTGCACCTACGATCAAACATATGTCTGTGTTTGTTTCAGTACTAACTGTACTGCATTATTCTGGCAGGTTTGATTACAGATGTTTGGCAAGTAAACAGCATACCACTTGTAGTCTAAACATTTTTTTAGTCATAATGTGAGGTAGCTACAGTATTTTTATTTATCCGGCCTTAAACAAATTAATAACATGCACACTTTGATTTGCACAGCTGTTGATCAAATAAGCAAAAAAAAGTGCATTTTTATTTTTAGAGTTAGGGTAAATTAAAAATACTGTTCCATATGTTTGTAAACAAGAGTTATTTCCTCAGATACTGTGTATACAGTATTTTGCAGATAATCTGGGGTTTAATTAATTAGGGAAATCTAAGATCTGAGTAAAACCAATGAAGAAAAGTATGGTACATGAAAACCTTTTCCTCCAAGCAAGTTTAAATATTTATTATCCCTCAGTTTGACTTTTTTCATGGTTTGAAGGTGTATCTATAATGTAATGCATGTATGGAATACTACTTATTTTGAAAGAAACTCTGAAACAAACAAAGTAAAAGGTATTGTAAATTTGGTATCTAAAATCCATCTTCCAATGTCCAGTCACCATTGTTCTTTATAGTCTCAGTCAAAAAAAACAAATTAAATACATTTCCTTCTTCACTTATCTCTACAAATAAGGTTAATTTCTACAAAGTAAACATAATTTAGACATTTGATTTTAACCGTTTTGTAAAGTTGATACTTAATAATGCTACGGCACCAATATATTTTTTATTTCATCCAGACCCTTGGAGCATGTACACCTTTAGTAATCAGAGCAATGCAATTAGAAGTGTTGGTTGTTTATGTTTATTCAGCAAGAAAATCATTTTGTGCAACATAATTTTGCAAAATTTATCTTTAAAATCCTTAAAATGTTTGTTCTCAGGAAAGTGGTCCAGCCTTGAGAACGAAGTCCCTGTAGTACTGAGATACGTATGTATGTAATATGGGATGCGTTTTCTCTAAAAGGAACAGGAGCTAAGCCCTGCAGTTCAGTGCATTCCTGATTGAATTTGAATTGAGTCTGTGTCATTATGCAAGAATGACAGAAGGGGTGACATCCAGCAGACTGGTGTCAAGTTTGCGTGAAAGCAGAGTTAGCTGGGGTTTCCTTGTTTTGCCAGATTCCAGTGACTCCAGTAGCTGCCTGTTACACCTTTAGACAATTTAGAAATTCTCATCTTTCAAATTCACTTTTCATGACTGTAGAGGATAATGAGGAGCCAATTATGCTAAGTATTGTAAAGGAAAATATTATTACTCTGTTTGATGGTCACATTATTTTCTACCATGTTTTCAACATGGTAACATTTATATTATTGCGTTTGAATATATTTTTAAAAGGTAGTTTTACATTTTGTCTGAGAACTGATAACATGCCTCACAGGACAGCGCCTGTGTCTCCAATTGTCATTATTCAGAGCTGGAGTGCAACACCTGACAAGGCTGAACAGCACTGGTCCATCACATTGAATCACAAAACAGAGAACATGAGTTGGCAGTTATGATGGCTTTTAAAAAAAATACAGAAATCAATGCCAAATCCCACAGTCACAAAAGACAGAAGACTCAGACCATTCCACACATGAGCCTGTTTTTTCAGTCATCGGAGTCAACTAACATCACATTTTGCAATTGCAAGCATAACAAGTGTACAAGGCCTATGCTTAGAGATATCTAACTAGCTATACTAATGCTTCTAAACCTAAATGTTTTTCAACAGCAAAAAAACATTCAATTAGAATTCAATTAGATTCTATATCCGATCAAAACATGACAGCAAATATAACTCTTACCAGCTTTGCATTCCACGTAGAGAAATGCGATTGGATGAAGAACTTTAATTCAATGCTTTTGTAACCATGATGGGGTTTTTCTTTAAAATACTGTATATCTAGGCTGAAATAGTCAGAGGTTCACTGGAAAGGTTTTTCAGTGGGACAAATGTCTGCATTATTTGTAGTAGGTTTTGCAGCTGATGTTTCATTTGGAGAATATCATTAAAATCTTATACATGAAAGTGTATCAATTTAAATCATGCAAGTTTTATAGTGTTTAAGATATTTCTGACTATCTTACTCATTCTTTGCAGGATATTATTTTGGTATAGTCTGTGTCAGAATCTCTTGCCTCACTCTCACAGTGGAGCATCTCTGACTTACAGCCATCCCACATGCTGTGTCCATAATGAAGGGCTGGGTGCTCAGGGACTGCTCGGCTTAGCCAAATAAATTGGAACGAGAGCACTATCTGCTTGGTAAGCTTTATTGAGAAATTAAATTACTTTAAGTACCTCTCTACCAAATTATTGTTTTAAAAATGATACTGTGTGCCTGTCCTTTGTGAAAATATTTGCAAGTGCAGTGTATCTGTTGAATGTGCTATTTGGGCACAAGTCTAGTACAACTTAAAATGTTCCAATTGCAGCACAATTAGGATTTTTATCAGCACCTGGGAACATTCAGAAATTGTTAGTTTGTTAGAAATCTTTATATTATGAAGCTTATAGATGAACTGTAGACGTCTTCACCAAACTGAGCAAATGGTTTCTAAAATGAAGTGAAACAGACAGAGATGTAGAACATTTTTTCAGTGTATCATAAACGCTATATTGCTGAATAAATTGGGTCAATCTCTTGAAACCCAAATGGAATATAAATATGAAATATTAATTTAGAGACATAGTGTAATCTGAATGGAAAATGAGTAATTGTCTGTACTCATAAGAAGAAATAAATAGGCTGTCATGTTATATTTGCATATAATCTCAATAACCATATTTTACTTCATGAATTTTCCCAAACACGGAGCCTCAATTTTATTCCACTCCTGCGATAGCCTACCTCTAGCCAAAATTATTTTGTGAGATTCATATTAATTATCACCTAGTTAACATTATAGGGCAGAAATTGGCTTGATGATTGATTGGAGGTTTGGGTAGCCCTTTGGTTATTCCCTTTCCAGAATCAATTGGGGCTACATCATGTCATATTTCAAAGTCAAGTAAGACCAATCAATTACACACAAACAATATTACTTAAAATAGTTCATTCATTAAAAGCTTATTAGTGACATAAGAAGATGAGGCTTGTGTCATATAGAACATTATACTGTATTATGTGGTTTTAAAAGTTTTACACCTGATTTTCTTTCACATTTCAGATGTCAGACAAGATATCAATCTTCTTTGAATTTATTTTTTTCCTTTCAATGGTAACTGTGTGAAAGCAATAGACAGAACACATTGCTCTTATTTTTAGTGATGCATGGTATGCGAGAGAACAACTACAGTATCAGTAGAAATGTTATTTTAACAGTCTGCCACTAAATTCACCATCTAAATTTAAATCCGCATCAATAAATCTTAAAGCTTGTAAAGAGTTTAACTCATAGTTTGTGTATTCTTGAAGAAACCGTCCCATTTTTTTATTTTTTCAAGAAGAACAATTGCATAATTATCATACAAGAGATTTATTTGAACTTTCCCACATGAATCTTAACAAAGAGGTTGCCATGATTCATCAAGACATCAAAGAAAATGCCAGATCCCAACATTCTTGAAAAGACTCTTGGAATTTAGTTTATTGATTGTTTAACATCCTTACTTTTGTGATGTGTAAGTGATGTGGGTGTAAGGGTGGATAGATTAACCCAATTTCAATAGGTTTTAACATTAGATTTAAATAACATTCATTTTTTTTTGAATATATGAAGATTACTAGGCAACCCCTGCACTGACTAAATTGAAGATGGACTGTGCATAGATCTACCTCTGATTTGCAAGCTCACAAGATGCCATAATAATTTTCCAACACACACTGGGTCGAATTCTTGGTAAAAGCAGCATCCTGTTAAAGGTCTGTTTGACCAATTAGCTCCAAAACTAGTTTTATAGTGACAATGCATAGTCACATGTGTTTGCTGCACAAGACAACAAAGGCTGCCATTTTGTTTTAAAAATTTAAACTTTCATTGTCTTGGGAGTTGATGCAAGTCTTGGCAAGTTTTCTTACACCCAGTCCTGATCCAGAATTGTACAACAGCACTAGATCATCGCTGCCTATGTGAAACATGCCCACCCTATAGCTTCAGTTCTTTAAAAACTGTTTGGCCAAATAAAGCCAAACTTGGTAGGTATCATTTTAATAACAACATAGTGAAATATCCCAGGATTAGTGCCTTATCACCATTGTCTTCTTTTCCCGATACACATCCCTTATGACAAAAAACATCTGTACAAAAACTGTTTGGTCAATTAACTACACAAATGTGTCAGTTAAGTAGTGACAATATGTAATTACCATACATAGTCATAGGCATACAGTATGTAGAAAAGGAGCTCCTGCTGAGACCAAGACGGATACCTGACTGTGATGACAGAGTCCTGCGATATAAGCAACTGCTAGACTTCAAATTAAGTCAACTGATCAACTTCAAATAAAATATGGCAGGTTTCATTACATTAAAACTAAAAACGTTTTTACAAAAGCAGAACTATGATTCAGAGATTTTGCAAGCTTTTAAATGAAATCTGCTCTATTTAAGGGACTCCATAGTTATTGTATATTATTTGTCATTAATTTGTTAAAAATAAGACTTCTTGAGTATATGAAAAAAAATGTCCATAAAAAGTTCACCAACAACTCTGAACTCTTACTTATCCACAAAAGATCAAACAACAACAGAATTACACTTGGTTTCTCTTGAAAATGAATGATCTTCTCTTGCACAAGCCAAAAGATTTTACTTCTAACAACTTCACCCTTGTCAGTACTCCTCGAGATGAAAAGCAAAAGTTAAAAGATCAGGATCCAGAGATGTTGCAGGGTTGATTAAGGCCTTAGGAGTTCTATAATTTTAGAACAAATCATAAATATAAAAAGTAATTTAACTGAGAATTAGTCAATTCAAAATATGAAAGAATGGATGTATATGAAAATAGCAAAATTAAAATATTCAAAATTGAATCAAGCTATGTGAAACTCAGGGTTTGACTTGAAAATTATTATAAAATACTATATTTTCATTTTCTTTAATGAGTCTCTTAAAAAAAACCTTCCAGGATAGTGTATGCATTATTGATCACAAAACTTGCTAATTGCTGCTGATAGTTATTTATTCCCTATGCTTACGTTTAATTAGTAATACATTAAATGTTATTGTGGTTTCTTTCTAAGTAGATCAGATAAAATGTGAAGTTAAACAAGTTTATCCTTCCCTTTAATCTACAGAAGACTGGGGTCAATAATGTTACCTGTGGGCAGATTTCTCTTGAAAATTGACTTTTTTATTTTTGAAAACTCTCCCGATACTCCTGATATTTATTGGTGTGATTTACTAGTAAATGTGGTATAACCGCTGAGAAAGGGCCAGAGAGTCAGAACCAAGAGGTCTCAGGATATTGCCTTTCGTCTGCAGGAAGACAGGCGTTTAATTGCAGTTGAGCCTCCCCTTGTGAACAGTGTGTCTCACACACAGTGGAGCAGAGCTCTAGAGTGTGGTTGGTTTGCAGGTATGTGCATAGAATTCCATTGAACTCAGATTTTTTCTAATGCATGTGGCTTTATGTACACAGACATCTGACTTAAGTAAATAAAAACTGAAATGGGTCTTATTTGGGAACCACACACAACACTGAAATGCTGAATTACTGTATACTTTGTATGAGATTTACCAATTGTCTAGTTACCGAACAATATAATGAGCACAGTGGCCTTGTCTTCTAACATAGTAGTGTCGTCTATCCTTACATTCTTATAACAATTAGTGGTCTAAAGTTGGATGTTCAGATAAAGATACTCTTTGCACAGGCTCTCATCTGGGGTCTCACATACAGTATGTGTCATACTGTGGGGAAAACACCTTGTGGTTCTCATGGATGCCTTACCTATCTGGGCAGTGTTTGAAGCATATTGTGCAGGTTACATTACTCTTTTCTATTACCTGTCTAGTTGTGTCTTCCATCCACATGAATTAGGCAAGGGATAATGGAGATGTATGATGCAAAGTACCGAATGCAGTCCCACTGAGCAGCTGTGGACTCCGTTCAAAGACCATTATGAGCTCCCTGTACAGTAAGTGGTACTGTATGGCTGACTCTGGACAGAGGTCTCCTTCCCTTCATACAGGATGTTAAAATTAGCAGCTGTGTTTACCATATTAAATTATCTACTGTAACGTGTCGGTTTACCTGAATCTTTCATGTTAAGGTAATTTTTTAACGTTTTATGTGTATACATTTCCTTCTGACCAATTTTGACCAAAATATTCTGAAACAAATTATATTTAATTATTATGATGTAATATGGCAGTAACTGACTTTGTAATACTTATTGGATTAAAAATAGTTTAGTTACAGTAGATAATTTAATTTATTGTATTCTATTACTACCTAAGCCCCTTGCTTCATCATGACAAGTTCTTGCTCTTTTGAACTGAGACCCGCAAGACGTTACTTGTTTATCTGTTACCTGTTGAGAGCTTGCAAAGGAAACAGACCTATGTGTACATAGCCAACCAAAAATGACAATTTGAATATTTCCAAATACAAATGAAAGCATACACTACTGACCATTGATTTCTATTAAGACAAGTTCTATAAATTAATATATTAGTCATGTCTCCCACCTAGCAACACAGTAGATCTTTCAGTAGATTTTCAATCTGACATCTCAAGAATGTGACATTTTAGAGTTCATGATTGCTGAATTATTCATTGCTAAATAAATCATATTCAAACAAATAACAGTCTCCTTGCCTCAGCCCTGCTTTATAAACTGCGACTGTCACTTTTATATAACCAGCTACTTATAAACATGGTGTATTTCCATACCAAAATAATCTCTAGTCTGCTAATGGAGGCCCTCATCTCAAAAAAGGAAGAGAACGCAAGAATAAAATATGATAATCCATAACCTGCTTTAGACAAAATCCTGGAATTAATTATCTTTTAGCTGTTTGTACAATATTTAACAAATTATAAATTATTTCAAATGATTATACCAGACAAACAAAAGTTCCCATTCTTGAAGTAGTATTTTTAATCTAAAATAAACCTAAATAGTATTAAAATAGTCAAATAGTATTATGAAATCAATATTTTAAAATCTTACTTGGGTCTTGAGAATTATCCTGATTTTATGAATGAAAGAGCTGCTCAGACTGTAAAAGAGCCAACATGCTTTGTATTGCCTCATGATACCGTCTCTTTTTTCAAGGGTGAAAGACCATTAATCACATGATCTTAGGCCATGACTGCATTCAGGCTCCCAGCAAAACATACATTTAACTTCCAAGCAAAAATTGCTTCACTCTGTTATGTTAGTGTGTCTTTGCATTGTACTGTGTCTTAAGAACACGTCCATCCTCTCCTTTGAACAGTGCTCAATTCTGAATGGTCTAATGGTCCTGGATTTGATTCCAGGCTGGGTCCATTGTGTTCGGTGTGGAGTTTGCATGTTCATTCACATTGGATGGGTTTCCACTGGGTGGTCTGATTAACTTCAACCTTCCAAAGACATGCCAGTTTGGTTACCTGGTATCTCTACATTTTCCCTGTTTGCATGAGTTGCAGTACACAAGCATCTCTTCAGTTTCCAGGACAGTAAAGTAAAAGAAATGACTGATATACTAAATGAGTATTTCACTCAGGTATTCACTAAGAAAGAAGTCAACAACATGCCTCAGGCAATGGAAGGACAAAGTTCCTTAGAAAATAGCATTAGTATAGAAGAGGCAGAAGTGTTTCAGGCATTCAAGCACTTAAGGTTAATAAATCCCAGGGGCCTGATGGTATCTTACCCATTCCACTGAAGTAAAGAAGACATGTTTTTAAGTCATTGAAGTAACTCTTCCAAAAGTCACTCAAGACAGGGGAAATATCCATGGAATAGGGAAATTGCTAATGTGGTACTCATCCATAAAAAGGGTAGCCAAACTAAAATAAATAATTATAGCCCAAAACGTTTGACTTCAAATTTACTAATAATGTAAAGTTATTGAAATATAATCAGAACTAAATTACAGGATCGGATTTATAAAAATAACACCCTTTATGGAGATCCTGCCTAAATAATGTGTCATAGTTCTTTAAACAAGCAACACAGAGTACCCACACAATATGGTGGAGATTTTCAGAAGGCTTTTGGAGAGAGATCACAGATAAGGGGTTTGTGCTCTTGGTGATTTAGTTAATGGAGTACCATTGGAGGTACAGTATTTGTACTAGGACCACTAGTCTTCCTGATTTATATCAATTATTTGGATTCTGACATAGCTCCTATAGTTGACTCAAGTTTGCAGAAGATATGAAAATAGAAGTATAAGCAAACACTAAAACAAGTCAATAAAATTCAAAATGATTTAGATAAAATTAAATGCTATGTAAACACCTGGTAGGAGACTTATTGCAGACAAGTGGTTTTGGTTTTGAATTCAGGTAGCAAAAATACAAATTGGAAATGCTGTGCTACAATAGGTTACTTATGAGAAAAGCTTAGGTGTTTATGCTGATATTTACATCTTGTATTCAATGTTGATAATGAATAGAAAAGGCAACCTAAATTAGGATATATAGGTTAATACCCATTTTTTTCCTTATTGAAAGAAAACATAATGATGCTTATCTGGCAGAGTTATGGCTCACATAAAATTACTAACTTCACTGAACAGCTTTATGTATGAATTAAATTTGTATCAGTTTTTGCCTTCACATCAAGAACTTTATTTTACATTAAGAAATGTGATTAATGAACAATCGATTTATAAGAAGCTCTGATTTTTTTACATGGGGAAATGAACAATACAATAACAAGTCTCCATCTGAGATCTGGAAGAGCCCCAATCCAGCTAATCTTACACATCCCTTGATTCTAAAATGCAAAGCACAGTGAAGGTCTACCAGGTTTCCAAACTAAAAGGATTTAATGAGCTTTTCTACTGTCCAGATAACCTGTAAAAAACATTGTTTACAACTGTATTCATGTTATCCCTGTGGATACTCATGCAGAGAGAATCAAACCAGAGTGCACTCCCCAAGTACTATTCACTTCTACAGGAGACTAAAATAAAAGATTTTAACTTCTGTATCTGACCCTTGACACTGCAGGGTAAATAAGGAAAATATTGAATGCATCTTGACAAGGTCTTAATGCCAAGTAGACCCAAAAACCTTTGTCATCCTTTGTGCTACAGAGTTATGTAGCCTATTTATATATAATGATTATGAATAAATACGGTTGTGAGAGGATCAGAGTCAGCTCCTCCTGGACAGATTATTGCTTATGGTAGTTCTCACCTGGTGTATAGTGAGGAGAAATCATCTTCTTGAATATTACCTTCAAGTGGGGACTGTTTCCCTTCTCATGCTCTTGAAAATCTTCTAGACTGAATCACAACAGGCTGTTTAGACTTTTGTTAGTTTTCTCCTTCCACTGTGGCTTAATTCTCTTAACATATTAATAGGTTATAGCATCTAGTGATGAATCATTTTAAACAGCCTGCAGATTTCTTTGTCCAATAAGTGAAAAATTACAATGAAAATTGCACCATACATGGGACCGGCAATGCATTTAAGTGAAGTCAATGTAAGGGCAACTTTGACATTCCATCACAGCTCTGCTTGAGATAATATTCCAGCATACACTGTGTAGACCAATGGGAAGAAAGCGGGTAGTGAAATAAAGAATGAGCTGGTGTCTGAAAAGATTAATTATTACTGCTGTCGGACTTGCCTCTGTAAATGAATGAACACAATCAATGTGGTGTACTGAACCTCTGTGAGCCTCTTGCACAGCTTTTTACTGCCACTGGGTTATCCTTTAAATTGATTACACTTGATTTTATTAATACAGCAGATAGAAACAAATTCTTCACTTAAAACAAAACATTAACCAATTAAATTACACTGTTGTAAATTTTAAAACATGACCAATTACAATGTGATGATTGCCTTTTTTCTGCAGAATTAACATGTCTGAAAGAAGCATTTTCTTACTGTTATGGTTTGTTATTTAAAAGAGGTTCCGTTTCAAGTAAACAAGGCTTTAGTTTATTATTTCAACAGAAGTCAGTTTTTAAAAACAATTTTCTTATTATTCCTAAAAACTCCTTGCCCCTTTTCAGGTTTTCTTCTGGGATATAATAAAATACAGCAAAAACACACGTTATAAAATAAGCAGTAAAATATTAAATTTATGAACTCTTCACTGTAGAGTTTTCCAATATGTTCG
Source organism: Lepisosteus platostomus (assembly GCF_059453375.1). NCBI lineage: Eukaryota > Metazoa > Chordata > Actinopteri > Semionotiformes > Lepisosteidae > Lepisosteus > Lepisosteus platostomus. The sequence goes on along the minus strand of NC_142627.1, from coordinate 25,509,017 downwards.
CCTACAATGCTTGTGTGTACTTCTGTTGTTCATGCTTCAGTGAGGCTGAGCTCCCACGACATCAGCATGCATTGATTGATAACACCATTTCAAGATCTGGACAAGTCACTCATTAAACATTCTTCCACTGAAGTACTTCCAGCCTTCTGCTACATGTTTGTAATCACATCTGACAGATTTGTAGGTGGACACACAGACTTGTGATGGATAGATAGATTTACTGGATACATGGATAGGTATTTCTTCAGAAAGCAGATTAAAGTGATCAGAAGCTATGGACACAAAGAACAGTATACATGTGGAAAAGCAAGGGAATGGTTTTCCAAAAAAAAAAGTATAACTAAATGACTTTCTGCCTTTGTTTTCTAGCATTGTTACTTTTATCATTGTATCAAATAAGTGTTAAAGGGAAAGTGCCTTCCAAGCTTCAGTGGCGATTCAGTCATGTGGAATTAATTTCCTGACAGTCACTGAATGCACAAAAGCTACTCCATAGCCACTTAGACAATGAAGTGAGGACTCGAAGAAAGAACTGCACTCACTGCATTGCCTCTCTTGACTGCAAAACTTCTGCTCACAAAGCAAGCTGCCTTAATGGTGAATGGACATCACAGTCATAAAAAGATCTGCTTGGATGGGCAGTTTGGTCACAGCCATTTCAGTGTAAGAATAGCTAGTTTCATATGAAATTAACCTTAAGGAAAATCTGTAAAAATAAGAAATAAGATATGAAACTGCAGTGTCTTTTTAATTGTTTAGGTATATACTGTAGTTGTTCCTGATTACATAACACCATCAATGTTAAAAAACAAAAATAAGACGAAAAAGATATGGCAATGCCTTTGATAATTTATATTTTATCAAGATTATTGATCATTTTCTACAGTCAAAAGGTTAATTGTGATTGTCAGGGCAAGATGTTGTGGCTCTTTGGATAGCGAGCAATTACAAAAAGGGTAACCTGTTTTTACTGCCTCCTACAGCACTACACAGTAAGGACAACACAAACTTAAACAACAATTAATCATACAACCTTGGTGATGTATAACTGCAGTCAGAGATTACACCTCAGCATAGGGTGACTTCCATGAGAGTAAAACCATCATCTGTACTAGCAAAGCATATAACGTACTTAGACATGAATATCTGTGCCTTATTTGCAGAAGGATGTCTACTGGGCTCTCACCTGAGGCTTCGTTCTCTGTGATCTAATTCTCCTGCTCTGTGGATGTCTGCAGAATTATCTCTGACACTTTGATGCTTTTCAGAGGAGATGGGATTAATTGCTCATTCTTTGTTGACAATTAAACAATTTTTATTTAATAAAACTGGTGCTAAATATATCACAAACCTTGTGACGGTTAAATAACCTTTAATAAACTTTATTTTAAAATAAAGGCACTGGGAAATATACAACTGTGTGGAGAGACAAAATATGTATTTTACATCATGTTAACATTCATAAAGCACTGGGGAGATGCTTAATTTATAAAACAAACATGTTGCATGATGCAAAAACGTGCATCAGAAGTGTCAGAAAACCCACTTACTGGACAAGAAAGCAGGTGTGTTGGGGAGCCTGCACAACAGCACACAAGAAATCAGGGAATTGCACTGAGCTGTGCGTTACTGAGACCGGAGGGAGTGGGGGACACGCACTCTGGGGACTAGTAGCAGCAAACACAGCCCAGGCTCCAGAACAAGCAAGGGTTGTAACTGGAGAGACACTGTAGGAATGCACAAAGGGATGTCGGGGGAGACAGGTCGAGAGCCGGTTTAAGTTCAAAGCCAGGGTCGAAGCTGAGAGACACACAGCAACGAAGCTGAGGGGGTGACCTGGGAACACCGTCATGAGTCAAAGCAGGCGTCACAAACAAAGCTAAACACAGGAACAAACCCGGAGACGAGGCTCGAAGGGCCCAGAGCTCAAACTCAATGACAGAGCCCCAGACTCTCTCAGGTCCTAGTATTTATTCTGAAGAGCACCTGGAACAGCTCGTAAACTGACTCTGGGTGCTCCGGCTCTCCCGCTGATCAGATTCGGCAGCGGGCGGCAAAGGGAGACGGGTTCACGATGACGTCACCAGCTGCCGCGATGCAGACAAACTGGAGACGATTCAAAGCAGAACACAAAAATACAGCAAAGCCAGTAATATATTGTAACGCTTATGGCCGACAGGCACTGTGTAAGAGCCGGCTTACCAGAGCGGTGACGCCACCACCTTTCCCTGTAATAGCAGGACCACAGCCCCTGGGCTGTGGAGAGATCTCTCTTTGGCTCACCGGGCTGGGTCCCTTTTGAGTGACGCGGGAGTCCCGGGTTCGAGCCCCCGACGGTGCGGGGCCGACCTAATGCGGCAAAGGCGCCCCCCTGAACCCCATTGCGTTACAATATAGAGAAACCCAATCTAAATTAACCAAACAATACTAAGAACTACTTATTTTCAGTGGCTACCTGCAATGCATCTTATTGTAATCTGATTGTTAGAGAAATCATTCACAGATACTGATTTAAATTAGGTTTATGTGAATAACACATAGTGTTGGTACATTTGCTTCAGACTGCTTTTGACTTCTTTACCAATCACAAAGAAAAATTTCATGTATATGAAATAGTATAGTAGCACAAAATAATTAGATATAACATTTTCGTTATTCATCTCAAAAGCCAATGATTGAAACTTTTGTGCACTGTACTTTTAACTAATTTTATATCCTCCATTGCTCAAAGATTTGCATCTTAAAAATGTGTTCTCTTACATTATTTTTAGGTCTATGTGGGACCTCAGCATATTTGTAACTCAAATTGTGGAAAAAAAAGTCAGTCCTAATTAAAAGGGTAATATGTCCAGCTTACAGCAACTATTTCACATTCCTGGGAATCGATGTTTTCAAGTATTCGTTTCCAATATAATAAAGGGAATGAGGTACATCATTTATCTTCCGTTAATGACTTGTTGACACACTTACCAATGCAGTCAGGGTTACAATTATAAAATACATTAGTCTGAGTATTATCAATTTAGTGCAACAATTAACAGAAAACATTTGTTTACACAATTCTTATTACAAAGTGAAAACCTGTAAGATTTCCTCAAGAGGTGAAAGATATTCATTAACGAATGTAGAGATCAAGAACCAGAATCAGAAATAAAGTATTAACCTTGTGCTCTCCAACTGTTCAACCAGTAAAGCTGGTCATTCAGATTTCAGGCTGACCCCATGGTGCAGTCGGAGTATTGTTATAAGCAGACTGACCAGGATTCCCTAGAATTTTCCAAGCGTAATTGGAGTCCAGTGACTTAGCTTTGGTTTATCATACAGACCCCTGTGTCTTGTTGGAATTTGAAAGGTTATTAAGAGGCACATTTTGGAAATATACTGTACAATGGTCTTTGCAGTGTTCAGATTGTTCAAATGGATTAACTGTAAACTATATTGCTAACTAAGGGGGGTTATAAGAGAAAAATAACTAGTATTTAAAACTTCTGAAAAATTGTATATGTAGTTTCTGAAAAACTTAACATCATTTTGTATTTAAACTGAATGTGATCTTTCATTTAAATTAGTGTAACCATTTGAAATACATGACATTTATTCATATTTAGTATTGATCAAACACTTTTTAATAATTTGTTAAAAATGTACACTACTCTGATTAAAATAAACATACTATTAATTAATAATCCTTTATCAGTAAGCAGTTTATCCTGAATAGTGTCTAAATGAAACAGTCTATTCCAGACATGCAAGGTGGGACTATGAGCACATAACTGCTCTCAGCCTGGACAGGATATTAGTCCATTGCAAGACTGTAGAGAGAGAGAGATAATACTGTATAACCAATTAAACCTAGTTAGCATATCTTTGGAAATACAGAAAAACCTGTTTCACCTTGTAGAAAACATGCAAGCTCTGCATAGATGCTCACAACTGGGAAAAAAAAACACATGATCCTGGAGTTGTGACGCACCTGTACTAATCTTCACACATCCATGCTACCCAACAGCACATTTAAATGTATACCGAGATGGAGGAAATTGTATACTACTCAGCTTTTGATAGTGAGGCATTTCAACAAAATGGAAATTAGACATTTGTTGATACATGAAAACTGATAATAAAAGAGTTCTACAGTGCCTCAACCAGTTAAGACACTTGCTGTAAATGTGAAACCCAAGATCTGAAGACCAAAACCTACTTGCATCCTGTCCTACCAGAACCTTTCCTGTAGTGTTCTTACCTGCCTGTCCAGCCCTGTCTCTTGATCCTGTCAGTATTTTCCCGGCTAGCCATCTCACTTTTCCTCGGCAAACCCCGCCTGCCTCCAGAAAACGCAGGGCTCCTCCAATTGGATTCCTTGCAAACATTGAGACATGGCTGTCAGCAGCCGTGAGACATGTCATAACAAAAGTAGGTTGAAATGAGACACCTGGTGTAATTAAATAACTGGTAACCAGAGTTAGTGAACTTCCATACAAGGATTAGTGAGATGGTGTATGGTATATAAGCAGTTAGCAGTAAAAAGGTAATGGGTCTGTGACCAGGCTCTAGAAAGTAATGAGTAAATAGTCTTGATAGTATGGTTCCCTGTTCCCTGTACTGTAGCACCAGCCGACTGGTATGAACCCTCTATGGGGGAGAAAGTGTGACATGTTTGAGCAATCAGACTGGCGACTGCCGTGTCAGGGGCGCAACTGGCTTTTAATGAAGTCCGAAAACTGTGTCCTTGGCTAAACAGGATCAGCAGGTCTAGTCGAATGATAAGTAAATGGTGGTTTTGAAGATCTTGATTTTGGGAAGACAGATTAGTGTCAAGAGTCAAGACTAGTGAGGATTATGATTAGGAAGCAATTAAAGAAAGTAAGATAAAGTGATTTGCAGAACTTGGGTATTATGCTCCATTGTTTCATTATGGAAGGCGAGTATGAAAAGGTTAAGTAAATTTCAAGGTAACATGAAAAACTGAGTGAAGAACAGCTTAACAGTGGACCCTGCAGGTTCTCCTGAAAGTAGATCACTGGAAGATCTAGGCACCCACAGGGGTTTATTCCACTAAAACACAAAAAATTCAAAGTGATGCTGGCTAAGAACTGCAATTCATGATTTATGTATCAGTGTCATCTTACTATTTGGTGTCATCAGCAGGTAAGGAACAAAGCATTCAGACCCACAGGCATTTTTCTCCAGTAAGAAAAAAAAATGTACAGATAATTTAAGTGTAAACCAATATTGCCTTAGTAATAAAATGTACTACAGTACCACTAAACATCAGATAAAGATAATTCTAACAATCTCACAAAGATGACATCTAAATACGGATAAAACCTCTCAAATCTAAAACAGGCCTACTTCCATGACCTAAAAGCACTTTGCAGAGTAGAGGGCAAACATGTAAATTTACCAAAAATAAATGGCAATCCAGGATATCCCATACAGTCTGCAAAAGGGTCTTTTTGTTGGTTTCCCAGTGATACTTGAATGAAAGTTATTTAGCAAAAGACACTTGTTCCATAGAAAAAGCAAAGATAAAATTATATGCCTGTTCCTAGGGTTGTACAAACTATGTTCTTTCACATTTCTGTGTGCTCTTCTGTGCTCTCACAGTTGAGATGTTAAATACAGAAACAGGAGTGGTGCATAAGCTGAGTAGGGGTACAGGGCAGATATAGAGTGAATACTGAAATAGAGTGACAGAGGAAAACAAAGGAGGAAGGAAAAAACAGCACACCACACCACTTACCAATTAATGTACAATTATAGCCTTCTGCCTATACCCATTAGACATCAAATTGAAAAACTGCAATCCTTAATAAATGTATTCAGTTGGGTTCTTCTGCTTCATCATCAAAATGAATCATTGATGGTCTTAATTTGATTAAAAACTGATCTTTAGTCAAAGACAAATATTAAGTTAAAGATCAGTCATGAATTATATGCCAGACAAGGCTAGTCCATGTTCTCTGTCTGAACTGTTTTTGCTATGGAGAAAGATCGCACATAAAGCTAGCAGTCTATAATGATAACAGCAACAACACTCTCTTCTTCTAAATTTACAGCAGCATCTTTGGTGTTGTTTTCTTCTCTATAACTCCAAGTTATACTGATTTATTTGTTACTCACATGAGGTGGACACAAAGATACAAACACCTATGGAAAAGGGACTCATATTTTGAAGTAACTGAATTGCAGTTCCCTGTATTTGATAAACCATTTAGAAAATAGATGGGTGGATAAATTGACATTTGAAAGGATGCCATGCATTTCATATTAAAACTGATTACTATGTTTTCACTATTTAATTTGTCTTAAAATCAACACTTTAAAATGCACGTTCCTAAAGCAACATGAGAGATGGAAAAGATTTGGAAAAACATCAAATAGTTGGTGCCCTAAAGTGCAGGTGGGTCAGTCACAGAATCAGCACATTTAAAGCGTCAAGGGAAACTGTTGAGAATCATGACATTACATATGCCAAACAAGGGAAAACAGCAAGAGTGGTCACAAGTTAGTACATCATTAGGGAAAGCATTTAGCAGGATAGTGGATAAAACCATAAAACAATAGTTTCATGAATTAACTAATAACCTACAGCTCTGTGATTCAGTCTCAACAAAAACAGTATATCGTGAGCTTCACAAAGCTGGTATTTATGGTAGGGCTGCCATTCAGAAACCAATTTTAACTAAGGTCAAACTGCAGCAGCAGTCCTGGTATAATGAGTAATTGTTTTTTTACTCTTTCCTGCATCTGGACTGGTTTATGTTTGAAGAAAGCAAAAGGAACCCTTCAGCCCACACTGCCTATTCCTAAAACATGGTGTCGTATCTGTTATGGTTTAGTACTTCCATCTTGTGGGAGTCTGAGTTACAGACGACCAGGATGTGCTGCTCATCAGAGAGGCCTCTTTCAGCTGCATTTCTATTGATTTTCACAAAGACCTAACCTGCTTGGGTTACTGTCTGGTTGAAGCAAGAGCATCAGAAATCTTTAATAATACTTTATTTATAGTGTGACAATATGCTTTGCTGCTACAGGTAAGGGTATGTCTATACGTCAAAAATAACCTGCAAGATGGGGAATTTAAGCAACAGAGTAGAAGCACTTTAGAATCTATTTTGTTCATAGTGGAAATTAGGCATAATAGTTTACTATAAGATGATGAAATGCTTTACTGTATATAGCAAACATTACATAATACTATTAGCGTATTTCAATTCTCAACACAAATTGAGATACTGTATTGCAATGGAAAGTAAAGAACCTGGAAGTAATAGGATTAAAATGCATTAAGATTACTTAATCCTGTTTGAGAGATAGTATCAAACAACCTGGGTAAAATTGAGGGAATAGATATAATATAATTATTGTGTGATTGTGACCTTAATAAATTAACTTTTCAAATATCCTTTAAACCTTTAACGACTGAGTTGAAAATTCAGTTATACTGTATAAATTTAGAAAAGCAGTGGTCAATAGAAGCAAGACAGTTAAACTTCAAACACATGACTTTCAAAACATTCAAAACAGGGTCAAGTTCAAAGAAAGGGGTATTCTGATGTTTAGGTATACTTCATTTAATGGACTGCTTTTTATCACTTTTGTGTCATAAGTCGGCATTTACCCGACTAAATACAAATAAAAATCTAGCAAGTACACGCTACTTACAATACTCAATTTGTTTCTGTGTACTACAGGTGGATAAAGACAACCAGTGGATTACAGTGATTTCATCTTAAAGGAGAATTGTGTAGTCGTAAAACTAAGACTGTGCACAGAATACACATTAACTTGAGTTTTAGTTTATTTCAAAAGTTAATCTGAAATAAGTGGTTTGAGAATGTATCCAATGTTTTAAAATATAATTTACAATTTAATATTTGAGATAGACCCCAAATTTACCATAAGGATCAATGTTTTTTCTTCATTTTTGGTAACTGGGAAAAAACATTTTATTAAAATTTATTTTATCAGCACAAATTCATTCTAGAATACTTTTTTTCTGTAGTAATTTTTTTCTGTAAGTTTTCTGTTTGTTTCACATTGTAAATGAAGTGTTTTTCAAGATTTAACCTGCTATTGTGATTATGTATTTTTCTGTCTTTAAATATTAAGGTTTATCCATTAAAACAATGGTTTTGTTTTTTACACTGAAGCAAAGGCTGCCAGTGCAATAAGAATGTCTGAACAAGGGAGCAAACTATTCTGACAGACCATTTTATTATTTCTCAGTACAATAAAGGAGAGATGTAGGCTATAGTTTATTTTACAAAAACACAATTGAGGTGTCTTTATTTAGATGTACAACACAAACGTCTATCACCAGCTAAGCTACTATATAGCATCATTGTCATGTGAAGGAAAACCATACCGTATAAATAAAATAAGAAACAGAGCATGCCATAAAACACTTATGACAATTTGAAAAGTCAGACAGAGCTTTCAAGACAGAATAAAACATAACTATTAACTCATTTGTAAAATGTGTTGCAGCTTTAAGTTACATGGTGTATTAGATAAAAACAACATGCTGTGTACCAGACCTCTTTAGATCACATCTCACATTGGGTTTGAATGTGTGCATGAATTAAATCAACAAAAAGATTTCTCCAAGCCCTTGCAATTTAAACTCCAACTTACCTCATACTATTTTAGTAAAATAGAACACACACAGTTTGCAGATTATAAACTACAGTGGTGTGAAAAAGTGTTTGCCCCCTTATTTTTTTTGCATGTTTGTCACACTGAAATGTTTCAGATCATCAAACAAATTGAAATATTAGACAAAGATAACACAAGTAAACACAAAATGCAGTTTTTAAATGAAGGTTTTTATTATTCAAGGAAAAAAACAATCCAAACCTACATGGCCCTGTGTGAAAAAGTGATTGCCCCCTAAACCTAATAACTGGTTGGGCCACCCTTAGCAGCAACAAATGCAAATAAGCGTTTGCGATAACTGGCAATGAGTCTTTTACAGCGCTGTGGAGGAATTCTGGCCCACTCATCTTTGCAGAATTGTTGTAATTCAGCCACATTGGAGGGTTTTCGAGCCTTAACCGCTTTTTTAAGGTCATGCCACATCTCAATCGGATTCAGGTCAGGACTTTGACTAGGCCACTCCAAAGTCTTCATTTTGTTTTTCTTAAGCCATTCAGAGGTGGACTTGCTGGTGTGTTTTGGATCATTGTCCTGCTGCAGAACCCAAGTGCGCTTCAGCTTGAGGTCACGAACAGATAGCCGGACATTCTCCTTCAGGATTTATTGGTAGACAGCAGAATTCATGTTTCCATTTACCACAGCAAGTCTTCCAGGTCCTGAAGCAGCAAAACAGCCCCAGACCATCACACTACCACCACCATATTTTACTGTTGGTATGATGTTCCTTTTCTGAAATGCTGTGTTACTTTTACGCCAGATGTAATGGGACACACCTTCCAAAAAGTTCAACTTTTGTCTCGTCAGTCCACAGAGTATTTTCCCAAAAGTCTTGGGGATCATCAAGATGTTTTCTGGCAAAACTGAGACGAGCCTTTGTTCTTTTTGCTCAGCAGTGGTTTTCGTCTTGGAACTCTGCCATGCAGGCCATTTTTGCCCAGTCTCTTTCTTATGGTGGAGTCATGAACACTGACCTTAACTGGGGCAAGTGAAGCCTGCAGTTCTTTGGATGTTGTTGTGGGTTTTTTTGTGACCTCTTGGATGAGTCGCCACTGCGCTCTTGGGGTAATTTTAGTCGGCCGGCCACTCCTGGGAAGGTTCAACACTGTTCCATGTTTTCGCCATTTGTGGATAATGGCTCTCACTGTGGTTCGCTGGAGTCCCAAAGCTTTAGAAATGGCTTTATAACCTTTTCCAGACTGATAAATCTCAATTACTCTGTTTCTCATTTGTTCCTGAATTTCTTTGGATCACAGCATGATGTCTAGCTTTTGAGGATCTTTTGGTCTACTTCACTTTGTCAGGCAGGTCCTATTTAAGTGATTTCTTGATTGAGAACAGGTGTGGCAGTAATCAGGCCTGGGTGTGGCTAGAGAAATTGAACTCAGCTTTCCAAAGATGTGATAAACCACAGTTGATTTGTGGCTGAATTACAACAATTCTGCAAAGATGAGTGGGCCAGAATTCCTCCACAGCGCTGTAAAAGACTCATTGCCAGTTATCACAAACGCTTGATTGCATTTGTTGCTGCTAAGGGTGGCCCAACCAGTTATTAGGTTTAGGGGGCAATCACTTTTTCACCCAGGGCCATGTAAGTTTGGATTTTGTTTTCCTTAATAATAAAAGCCTTCATTTAAAAACTGCATTTTGTGTTTACTTGTGTTATCTTTGTCTAATATTTCAATTTGTTTGATGATCTGAAACATTTCAGTGTGACAAACATGCAAAAAAATAAGAAATCAGGAAGGGGGCAAACACTTTTTCACACAACTGTATAACCTTTATTTTTTGTTATATCCCACTAGCTGTAACTTGAAATATGGTCAACCAGTCTAGGTTTAGTCAACAAGCACAATTGGCAAGTGGATTCACAGTCATCACTGTCCACACCAGCACACATGCTGTCAGCCCATTGTGCCATGAAGAACACTGACTCAGCCCTGCGCTGCGTCTGGCCTTTGGATACAGATGATACCTGATGAGCAGCCCCACATGCCATCAGTGTGCTCATGACAGTCACTGTTATCCTGCTCAAGTGCAACAATAAGCTACCTTGACTTGTTTTGCCACTAGCGTTGTGGATACCTTCTCAGCACCCTCCCTTTATCTGAAGTGCTTTCATGGCTCTGGAATTTGTGTCCTTCACTTCTATTATTTTCAGCCTTTCAGCTCTTGGTGAAACCCTTTGTTCATGCCTCTCTGTTCCCACAGAAATGTGAATGGAGAGTTTGTTTCATTCAGGAATGTATGCACCTACAGTATATTCATACAGTTAACCTCTTTCCCTTTTGGAATTAATGAGCAATATTGTTGCTTACTGCTTAACTTGAATACAATACAGCAAACAGCCATATTGAAAAGTCCATAAAGCAACAGCTACAGTTCCACTTCAGAAAGGAATACTAAGATACCACTTTCAACTCTCTTCTCATTTCTGTAGCGTGTCTGCATATCTTTTAAATAATTTTTCCAATGTGTTTTTTTACAAAGCATAGTTTTTAACAACTTATGCGAAGCCAGACTTTCCAGCAGAAATTATATAAATTGACTGACATTTGTTTTTCTGCTTATACAGTAAGTAAAAAATATAGGTAAATAAAAACATACAATTAATAAAAAACACTATCAGATATTTTCACTATTGAAACTACTGTCATTGAAAATTATTTCTCACTAAATACAATTTCTTGTATTTATTGCATTACTTAAACAATGACATACTGTATGATCAAGGTCATTCATACAAGTGTGTAAAATTCTTTTTTCTAACTCCGTTTTCATATTCCATATATAGTGCTAACCAAACTATCTCGGCCTCTCTAAAGCTATTAACTTATTTGCGGAAACATTTTAATGGATCAGAAACTTTTCCCAATTTATAGGCGAATTTTGCACACAATCAAACTCACTTTACTTGCACACAAAACTTTTCATAAGCAGGCTGTCTTGACAGATGGTTCTGTGTGTTGTTTAGAGCAGTCACACTTGCAGTTTGGACGGAAACATTGTGTCCCATTTCACATGAAAATTGATTTTAGGGAGTCTTCTACAATAAACACAGGTTGCTCTTGTAATTAATAACTTACAATGCTTATAAATTGTGTGTCACTCCCTAAGAGAAGCCAGCTTCCAGTCATGTTCCTGATAACTGACAGCAGAGCTCCTCCTTATTAAAATGGCTTGAGTCTTCTCAGCAGGTGTGTCAGGTAGCCAGAGAGACCGCAGTGAGACCTCACACCAGGACTCTGCAGGAGAGCCAGAGTTCTAGAGATGGAGACTGAACCTCTGAGATCAATGAGCATGACAAAAGATCCATTTTGTGACCACAGTCCATCGATCAAGGACTGATAAGGAAACCTTCCTTTTTTGTACAAAAGTAATTTGACTTTATTGTTTTTCTCTTCATTCAAAACTAAAAAGAGTATAGCTACCCTGTAACTGTTCTTAAAATATATCTAAGCTGTTGTAACTCCAACCTGTAACAATTAGATTCAGTACAATGAATGTACACCAATCCATTCTTGGTCTGCTAGTCCTGGTGAATATCAGAAAAAGAAGTGATATCTTTAACAAAGATATTACACATATTTAGTTTTCAAAGAGTATCACAAATTTAAAGCAGTTATGTCAGAAATGGATGCACAGTTGCAATAAAAATAGGGTAAAGTTGTCTCCCAAGCAACTGGACACAGTATTTATCAAAAGGTGTAGAAAACAAAGTTCTTTCAAGATGTTTCTTATAAATTAAATACTACTGCTATTATGAACATTTGCCTACAGAAAAAGCAATGCTCATACTTTGCTTTTCCAGTGAAGAACGGATAAGGGTAGCGCACCTTACTTTCCTGTACTTTACCATATCTTCAGAATAATTTACTTATTTTTAGTCTAAATCACATACAAATTCTGCTATTTCATTCAGAGATAATTATAATAAAACCAAAAATCCAAACTGGTTAGAAATGGCTGCCGAGTCCTTCTAGAAGCTAGAGCAGTACCATGGGGACTATTATTGACATCACTATCCCCCTCCAATTTTCCCATCTTCTTTGTACCACGTGTAGGCTTTGAAATTCTCAAGGATGTTGCTCACTGTGATGCATGTTTTGCTCAATTCAAAAAACATACTTTTAATCTCCTCACTGTTCATATTAATAATTAGTACCTAGTCACTGTCACCTGTAACAACAATTTACATTCCCATGGCCTTTCCTCGCTCTGACATTATAATTTCTGACCTACGCAAATATATTAATAAAGACATCTTGTTCATCAAGCAGACTTCCTTCAATCCTCCCTTTTATTCCATTCGCATCTCTGCTTGCTTTTTTTCCTGAGAATGAATAACTGAATTTTAAATCAAGGTGTTTCATACCTAGCAGTGCTTCTTTCTCAGAAAGGATGTTGCATTGCCCTGTGTGAATCCCATGGGCCTTCATTTTTGCCTTTGATCACAATGCAAACTTACAAAGCCCAGCTTTCTCCAGACCCTTTTCTTCAGGTTTGTAAATATTCCAAGAGACTCTTTTCCAATACAAACATTTTTAACATACATATTTGATTGTGCTCTATGATTAAAGATTAAAGTTTTATTTTCAAGTTTACATTTAGAATGAATCTTTGAATTCAGGTGGATTTTGGACCATGGGATTGACTGTAGAGCTACTTCTGCTAATATCATAAAAATAATACAAAACAAACAGAATCACGATGTGGGAATGTGAATGAACATGGCTGAGAAAGACTATAGAGTGGGATGCATTCTTAATTTGCATATCCACTGATTTGTGGCATTAGATTAAAATGATGTGATCCTGCAGTTATTTAGGTCTTACACTGTAAAGAATTGTAATAGTATTTACTTTTTTCCCTCATAAAACATTTCCCTGCATTTGTCTGAAGCTGTCTTTGTTTCCCCTCTCTAACTCTTAATTAGCCATCTTCCAATCACAATAAAAAAGAAGGCATAGTTGCTGTGCCTTGTCCAAAGTCACTGTATACCCTGATCAATCTCACACTTCTACAAATGATCAGTTATAAGTTGGTGTATTTAAATTTACACCTGCAGTAGTGTAGATCTATTTCAGCACATCAGAATAAAGAACTGAAAAGTCTCATTCCTCTGGAGAAGACTAATTGTTTTTCCATTTCTTTTTTGAGGGTCACTTGTCTTTAGAATAACTAATTCCTTGATTTGATATTTCTCCTTGAGTGTGTAGCATTGAAAGAGTTGTAACCTGCTTGCTTCTTTAGTACAGCATATTCATATAATAAATAACAGTAAAAAATGTTCGTTTTGGAGGGAAACCATCATCTTATAAATGTTAAACAATTATTAGCTCAATTCCATTCAAATCTTCCCAAAGGTAATCCGAAACTGTCCTAGAACATGAAGAGAAAAGATCGCAAACACACTGGAGTATCTTTCATGGGTGTAAAATTGAATTAGTTATTTGTCCAAATACAATGTTACAGGCGTTTGAACTACCTTACACCTTCTTTCTCCATTCTTGCACATAAGTCAAAGTTGGGAGCCATTTACAGCTATGTCCTGTAGCTGTGCGATTCGAGGAACATCTTATTCATAATCATACCCTTGGTTCTTAAATCACACCTTAAACTGTACTGTAATATGTTTGAACAATTGTCATTACATGAAAAATGAAATTGTATTTTCAAAAAGAAAGCTAATAGTGAAAATTGTTTGAGGTGTTTAGGAGATTTAAGGAGATTAATTTCAAATGAAAAACTACCCCCGTGCCTTATAAAACAAATTTAACCCACATATGCAAATAGGATTAACACATAGATGGACCTTTAATTCAGACATAAAATACACAAAATTCAAACAACCCAAAAAGCAACAGACAATGTTTGTTGAGAGTAACGAAATCAGAAGCAGCAATGAATGGTTTATGTTAAGTTCAAGAAATAAAATATGGTAAATTAAAAAGGAAACTGGTGCAAACAAAATACCAACCAAACTATCAATTGAAGCAATGTGAATAAAAAATAGAGCTTTGCAAAGTCAGACCCAGTTTATAAAACAATGTATAAACCTTTTTTAACATATTTGTTTTAATGAAATATTACAAGACACAAATGTCAGATTCAATTACAATCAATATGTCTGCTCTTGCTGCATCACAAACTGCTGGATTCAGCACATTCTTTAAGATTGCTGCAAGGATTGACTACAGCTGACTGCTCTGGTTGTGCCTTCAGCAAATGAATGTTTACCATAATAAGAAAGATTTGTTGAATGTGCACTTAGTTTTCATACTACCCAAACAGCTGCTAAGCATCAGTAAAAGGTTTGAGGTTTCAAAAAGGCCATTATTCTACTAAAACACAAAAAGCTCCTTCCCCTCTGCCCACACCTCCTGAAACATGTCAATCTGATGAGAGAGCCTGTAACAGGCAAACTCCAGCTTCAGGCCAGACACCACTAACATCCTGAGCAGTTGTCACATTCGAACCCAAGCTGTCTTGCACCTTGTTTTTCCGATTCTTAACTATTAAATATTATTGTTTTCTTGTATTATTCTCTTGGATCCCTTGATGTTTTCCTCCCTGTCTTTATATTGTAGACAGACAGACAGACAGACAGACAGTAAAGGGAAGTACCTGAATCAGTCTTCAAGAAAAATTGACAGAAACCTGGATGATATCCTCCTGTCAACTACTAGCAGCCAATCAAACGAGATGTGCTTAATGGCCTTCTCTGATATGTAACCTTTCTAATGTTATTACATTTAGGGCTTGAAGTTTTTCTTGACAATTTTCTAACACGTATTTCAGTCCACCAGGACAAGATGTCAATATACCGTCATCTAAAGATAATTATTAAACAATCATCCCATTACAATATTTTAATTATTTCAATTATCCAGTTCTTTACTACAATGTATGTGCATAAGCATGTAGATTAACAGTAATGTATGTTAGCATGGCTATTGAAACTTAATCACGCTTCTGTTTTATTTAATGGTACCACAGACAATGTGGAAATAAAATAATAATCAGAAACATACATATAATGTGTCAATTGAATAGTTGTGCTTTATATAAAGATAGACAATATACTCAAATCTGAAAATGAGCAGAATAAATAACTATTAAGTTATGTTACTTATGCTATAGGTATTCAAAAATAGTGTAAAGCAAAAACATCTGATAGAAAGAAAGTATCCATTGCGTAAAATTTTTACTATTAAATTAAATTTTATTGATTAAATCAGACATCTGCCCAATTTCTGGAATGGTTGAAATTGCATTATTTATGTCACTTTCCAGCAAAACCAAGACTAAGTGTTGCCCAAATAGATGCAAAGAGAGCTGATAAAGTTATGTTGCTTCTGGAAAGGCAACTATTAGCCAGAGACATATGCCTGTCTGTACTGCTAGCAAAGGGTGGTGGCCCTGTTCTGTTTCCCCAGTGCATCAGACTCCAGGAATGCTAACCGCAGCACTCTTTAACCCATGGAGATGGGGGAGATGGGAGTCCTTATGGGGCATTGTGACATCACACCTGTCAGAAGGGCCACAGCTGTGGGTAATTAAAGCCCCCTGACAAGCCAAAGATGGGCCCTCGTCTACTTAAAACACATGCTTTACCTGCATTGTGAGGATGCAGGGGAGCAGAAATGCTGCACAGACAGGTTTAGCCAGACCACCAACATCAGACAGACAGTCCACAGCTTGGGACAAAACCTCAGTTTTTTTCCCCAGTCTGTGAGTTTTAATAAATTTCAATAAAAGACACCCGTCAATCTTGGCAACAACAGAAGAGAGTCAATGCAATATTGATCCCTCTCTGTTCAGCCTGTCATAGGCATTTTCACGGGAACAAATTAGGAAACCACACCCTAAGCCACCTCATGCTCAGGGAACCTCCTCCAGAGAAGGGCAAAGCAGAAAGTAATTAAAAATTAAAATTACTAATTAAAAATTCACATTAAAGTGACAGAGATATAGTTCCCCTGAAAGCTGTCAAGTTCAGATGTGTCTAGATGAAGGAAAACAAATGGAAGTATATTTAAATCCAAGAATAGTCGGCTCTCGACCCAGTGTTGTGGGAGTATTGAAGAAGCTGCCCTGCCATGACGTTTAAGCCAATAACCTTACTTTTCCCAAGAAAAATGAGAAGAACAACGAGATATTATGGGGCTTAAGGAAATGTCCTATAATTGATAGGATGAATGAACTGAACCTTTTTACTCTTACACAGAGAAAACTAGGAGAAAGTATTCAAAATCATTAAAAGCATTTTAATGGTTTCAGGAAAGCAGAGCAGTTAAAGGGTTAAATTGTACTGTGGTAAAAAACTATTTTGTGTGGAAAAGAATAAAGGAGTACTGTAAGAAGCCAGATAGCAGGAACAAGTGTTCTTGAGTATCAAAACAGAGAACTGATTCCCATCCAACCTGCCCAAAACCGAAATTGTGCCATCCTGTCCAACCACCACTTATTGAGAAAATGTACTAACATAAGCATAGAAGTGGTAGGTCAATTACTGAAAACACTCCAATGTCATACATTTATTCTACACTAACAACTATCCTGAAATTTTCCCTATTCAGAACATGTATAGCAAAACATTGGTAAGGAGCTTTTATGGCTTTTCTCAAGACCAGGAATTCCCAGCAATGTGCTAAAGATCAAGGAAGGCCGAAATGGGATAGGAAGGAAGAAATCAACCACTTCAATATCCTGAAAGATTCCAATCCAACAACAACACCAAATTCTCACCTCTCCGTACTTAGGCTGTCCTTGTAGTAGTAGCAGCGGAGGTATTACCACAATTGCTGGATGAAGAGAGATGGTCCTCCATTTCTTACAACACAATACTGACATACTGTCATTACCTAAATGACTGAGGATCATATTGAGACTGCACCTAGAGCCCTTTTTATGTACCACTGTACTGAGAAATGGGAAGCTAAACAAGATTAAATTTGCCAATGAAATTTGTTCTAGTGCTGTCCTCATTCCCAAACCTGATGGAATGTACCCATTTTGTAATGTTTCATTGTATGGAACACAAGTCTTCAGACTTGATATGTCCTAAGACCTTTGTGGATGACTTTCTAGAAATGCTGAGGTAAGATCATCCCATCCTTCCGATTTACAGTCAGTTAACGCCAGTCCATTATCTCTTCCAGACTCAAATAGGAACATACCCGTTACTAGACAGCTTAACTCTCAAAATGTGGAACTAATCTTTAAATCATGTTTTTGCCTCTATATTTAGGCAGTTTTTACTTTGGGATTTGTTAAGACAGACCAAATGGGACTGGAAGTAAAAGAATCACAAAGCTGGAGAAAAAAGAAAGGACATTTCTCTCTGTGAAGTAACAAAATGAAATGTTTTGCAGTCAAATGGCTGAAACTTTGACTGATCATCAGAGAGGACATGTTTCCCCAGACAAGTAATCTCTACAAGCTCATTGATTATAAGTCTGACCTTTCAGTCACTAAAAAAACTTCACAAAGTAAAACTAAATCATGTTTTTATGGCTAAACTTGTCACAATATTCAATACAAATACACATTGACTGCTTTTAATGCCTTACACGTGCAATATGCTTTAAAACCTTACACTTTAGAAAATATAAAGCTCTGTAACTGTATGACGTTTTCTAGGAAACGGATAATCTGCTCAAATTAATCAAAAATTAAAGGCATATTTTCTACAAATATGATATTATTTAGAATTATATATATATTATTAGTAGCTAGCGTATTGTTCTCAATTTAGTACTATGGTCTAGGTTCTCAATTTTGTATTTCACTTTTTGTACTAGAAAAAAATAAATCACAATAAAAAAGGTTATTAAACTAGAAAAAATCTGTTACCCAAAGCTCCTCTCTATTTGCAGACAGTCCCACATATTTCTGTTAATTTTTGAAAAATTGATTATAAAGACATTTTGCTAAGGTTAGCCATCAAACGGTGTTGAATCATGTTGAATGTGTTCATCATTACATGGCAATGGGTGTATATCATTAACACAATCTCATTAAAATTTACACGAGAAAAGATAATTGCCTAATTATCTATTGGGTTATAAATGTATTTATGAAAAGGAAAAGGGAATTTGCCTTAATTTAATTAGTTAATGTGGTAATATTGCCAAAAAAACACAAGAATTACACAATCTTGTGGAAAAGAATTATGAATTATGATGCATTACTACTAAAAAAAATCAGGTGTTGGACAACCCAGGTTTTGTCAATTTTCTTCTTTACTCTCAGCGTTTAGAAAAGGCATTTTTGAAGGGCACACGATTTATGCTGAACATGTAGTTTGAAATATCGTTATGGCAGCTGGCAGGCTTGCTGAAGAAAATGAAGGTTCTTGTTAATCAAGGAGATCAGAGGTCACCTTTGTGATCATCATTTCAGGATGCACACAATAACAAATTATCTTTTCGACAAATCGCATGCCAGCCTTTCATTTTAGCTTTTATAATTTATTCTTTCCATGACAGAGAAGTTAAAGTAAAAGGAAAGCAAAGCCTGATAATCTTGTATATACGGTACAGCAAAAAGAAAGTGCTTAGAAATTATTAACCAATGACAGGATAACTAAGCATGGAAATCAATTTTCATAGATGGCTTTTCATTTCTTGTCTAATAAGATGTTTTTTCTGTGCAGAAAGACTGGGTCCAATTTTCATTTCATAATAATATTTGTTTGTAAAGGATATATACTAACGGAAACAAAACGCAACACCTCCTCCTCCACACTCTGGCCCTCCCGTCAGCATGGAACAGGCTGAAGAGTGACTCACCCGTGAAGAGGACCTGATGCCACTGCTGACGAGTCCATCGCAGCCTCTGTCTGGCCCAAGCCTGTCAGGTGTGACATCTAGGAGGCGAGAGCAGAGGGTCTCAACGACAAGAAGGCTCCACAGCCGAAATGTTGCATTTCCTTTCTTCTCTTTTCAGCATGGAATAAACTTTTACTTGTTCCTTTGCAGTATATATATTACATGTCTGTGCTTTGGCATGATGTTGAGCACTACAGTCTCACAGCTCTAGGCTTCTGGATTTCAGTCCTTGAGTCTTCTGTGTGGAGCTTGCATGCTTTTCCAGTGGCCATGTCATTTTTTCTGGTGGCTCTGGATTTTTAACCAACATAGACATGTTGGTTAAACTAAATGGTGTCTTTCAATTGTGTGTAACATCCAGAAATAAGCTTGGAGCTCTTGCTTCCCCTTGTCCAGAATATTCCCTTTCTCGTTAATTATTTTCAAATCACATCCTGTTTAACAGGTAAGCAACACATTATCATGCCACCATCAGCAATAATAGAGTATATAAAATAGATTTCAATATGCAGTATATTCATTAATTTCATGTACTCATAGATCAAATAGCCATTCTTTATTAATTACAAAAGAAAATGAGCTTTTGAGCTAAATTTTATTTGGATAAAATGAGCAATTGGTAATGAATGGAATGCTTAAAAATAATTACTTAACAATTAACAACTAACAACTAACAAATCAGATAAGGTAATCAGGTTCAACACAAACTGTTGCTTTAAAGTAAAAGTTTTCCAGACTATAAGAATCTTGGCTCCAAAGTCAAATATTTGAAGAAATGGCTATGGAGACATAAAACCTTTTAGAAGAACATTGCACAAAAGTTGACAAAAAAACCCAGAAAATGTTCTTTTAAAGTCATGGTCTCATCCTGAAGCATTACCATAAAGATGAAAGCCTGAGGAAACCCACTAAATCTCAAAAACAATTTCTGAATGCTTTAAGTTTCAAAGTTAGAAGGAAACTCAGAAGAGTTTTATAAATTATCTGACTGAATGGAACCGCGACATCTGCTTTTACAGTTCATTATAGACTAAAAGAAACTGGACAACATAGTCATGCTGAGAAGAACCCATTTCATAGGCCTGATGGGTGGGTTATAAACTTGTATGAGAAAATGCATACATTTCTGCCTGAAATGAAGACCTATGGGCAGATGGATCTAAGATACAGTTTCTCAAGTAGTAGAAATGTGAAGATACTTAGCAGCAAAGCGAACGAGCCGGAAGAGTTATAACCAGCCCGAACCGCCAGAGAGCGGCGTTGGGCCAGTTCCAGGAATTCATACTTCGCATTCCCACAAGGGAATTAGGAAATTGGCTGCACCTGGGGACGCCAACTCCCTATAAAAGCATGAAGGAAAAAGTCAGTGGTTGTCTAAGAAGACCCTCACAGCTACTTTAGGTAGTGAGCTCTTAAAAGATCTCAGGGTGAGATCCTTAATAAAACGCAAGGAAAAAACACAACTCGGTAGTCCAGTAACAGCCTCGGTCGTTTCAATGTCGGCTCGCCGGTAAGAAGGAAGATGGTTAAGAGTGAGACTGGCCCAATGGAATCGACCAGCTTGGGAACTTCTACTGCTGCACAGAAAGTGAAAAGGATTAACATTGCGCTGTTTCCTGGGCCGTGTTATCTCCTCCATTTGAGGGTGAAGTCTATGTACGGACTCCCTGGCTGAGCTACCTAAAGGGGGAAATATGAGTAAAGTTTAGAAAAACACCTGAATAAATTCATCCTCACCTGATTCCTGAGTCACACTGTCATCACAGATTCGTTGCTGGCAGATGCCATGTGTGGAAAAAGGAGGAAGGCACATAATCAGTGACAAAAACTGCACCTGTACACAAACATATCCCCATTGATGTGTTATTTTACTGGTAAAGTACTGATCAAGTCTTGTAATGTCAATGGTACTGACCTTGGGTTGCTTCAGGTTTGAATAATAACAAGGAAATCCATGATTGGTGGGACCTTAACAAGCATGAGAGGCCTTCTGTTAACTTTATGGGCATGATCTGTTTTAACTGTTGCCGGGAGAAGGGGGGAAGGGCACTAGGAGTTGTTGGGGAAAAGTAGAAGTTATTTGGAGACCTATTGGAGAGAGAGCTGCAGTGCATGATTCACTATTGTGTGGTATTGACACTCTACCATATCTTAAACCCACAGGAACTAAAAATTGCAATAATTCAAAGCACTATGACATAATGGGAAGTACTCTTTATTCAACAATAAGCAAGATGGAGGGTGAAAAATTAAAACTAATGCTGAGGCTTCCAAAGAGTCTGAATCTCAATTCAATCAAACCTAGAGAATAAAATAAACTGGCCTGAAAACAGGGAGGAACTTGTCCTGAAGAACATTCCATGTGGAACAATACTGCATTACCATCTGAAACAACATAAACAAACATAAAAAATACAATGACAGAGTGTGATATATTTATATATTTTACCCACATTTCATATTATTCTGTGATGGATTGGTGCCCCGTCCAGGGTGTATCCTGCCTTGTCCCAAATGCTTGCCAGGATAAGCTCCAGGCTACTGCGACCCCGCATTGGATAATATATTCCAAAATCAACTCTAATGTCAAGATGATCCATAGTTTTTCTTTATGTTAAGTGAACTTGGAGTAAAACTAATCTGAAACAATAAAATTAAAAACAAGCATGTATATGGTAAAATATTAATTTGAGGGATATTAGTCCTTCTCATTAGAGGCTATTAAAAGATTAATTAGGCTGTCCAATTAGTCACAGTCCATCACAGAAAGTAGGGTAGAGCATTAATAAATCTATTAATGAGTATCAAGTACATTTGTGAATATATAAACAGCTATTTAATGTGGACACAATGGAGATTGATTAACATTTGTGTGTTGTAACCCATCATTTACAGGACAAAGTAATTATTTAAAGAGTAGAAGCCTGAGACAACGCTGTAAAATAATCAAATATGAAATGTTTTATCTTAAAAGAGGATTGGAAGTGATCACACAAGATCAAAAACACAAGCATGTGGAGTATCCAGAGGCACCTACTGTAGATTAAACATATTGCCGATTTCACCTCGTATCTTCAAAAAATGACGTGTTTTTTAATAAATCACAAATGTCTGGGGATATAAATATGGACCCTCACAGACATTTTAGGCTACTCGCTTGTAAAAAAGAAAATTAAATTGAGCCAGGATATTACAGACAAACTTCCCTTGGGTCTATCTCACATAGGGTGGGCATAGTCAAATATCAGATCCATTCTAGTGCAGATCAGTACTACATCCATCTGCTTGACTATATACTGTAACTGTCGGAAACAAAGATCAATGAATTAAATCACAAAAGAGCTGGTTGTTCCAAAATCTTGAACTGAAATTCATTTGAACATCTCTTATCTGACAACACCTGTCATATGTGCTGGCGCAGGACTGACAGGGACAGGGTTCTATACTTAGATATTCTCTACAAGTACAAGTACACAAAGGTGTGAAGATGAAATATTGATAAATATTTAAAGAGAAAAAAATTTTGTCTCCAGGTTCTGATACAAATATGAAATTAACAGTAAGCAGTTACTGAAAGAAACTTGCAGCTGTATGTGAAATTTTTGGATATAGCTAATTAAAATTCCAATGTTAAAATAATTAGTTTCAGCTGCACACAATACTAAGAAAATCTGCTATTCTAATCACTCAAATTAGCAGATAAGAAAACAAGTCAGCATTTAAGAATCCAATCTCTTTGGAGTCAAATAATGTGTGATGTTAATCCTTTTTCACGTCAGTCTAGCTTATTGCACTGAGTCAGCAGTATCCATGTACAGCTGTGAAAAGGTGTGATTTTATTTAATGAAAAAGAATCACCCAAGGAAAACTGTAATAAAGACACTAGTGAATACCTGAGTCTAAAAACAATGCTGTTTTTAAGATGCTTTTAAAAATACACTGTCACTCGATCCAGTATGGGCTGTAGATCTGATGCTGAAGAGTTAGAGTCATCTGGTTCTCATTCCAACCAGTCTCACAGTTATTCAATTAAAATTATGGGTTTAATCAATTAAGATTAATGTGATTTTCATCTGCTGGTCAAATACCCCTATAAAGCCTTTCTGGGGCTGGACAACAATATGATGTTGCATTTCAGTTTGTGCTGGTAAAATGGCAAGTCTGTAGATTTGTGATGTCATGGATGTAGTTTCTTTTTGAGACATATAGTCATTGCATCAGTCACTAGTACATGATGGATTTTCAGAATCAACCATATATTCATTGTTAGGAGCAGTTTATGAATAATTTAAAACACTGGCATTGACAATCTGCCAATATCCCATTCACAATCCGAACTGTAATGTAAACAGTTATTGTGTCTTATGTTATTTAAGACCAGCCTTTTGCAGCCTTGACCATATTTTAACAGACTAACACAACAAGCAATAATAATGTTAAATGTCCCTCCAACATGAAATGAATAAATGTTTTAATAATAAAACAAAGGAATGAAAGGTTTTTACTCTACAGGGATGTAATGTAGCCTTAAGGTGATGTTGATGTGTTTACTCATCAGTTTGAAAAGAGTGAAGGAGAAGATTATCACCCATCATACACACTAACAGCTTGAAACAATCATAAGAA
Source organism: Lepisosteus platostomus (assembly GCF_059453375.1). Taxonomy (NCBI): domain Eukaryota; kingdom Metazoa; phylum Chordata; class Actinopteri; order Semionotiformes; family Lepisosteidae; genus Lepisosteus; species Lepisosteus platostomus. The sequence goes on along the minus strand of NC_142627.1, from coordinate 25,484,898 downwards.
GTCCTTGTTGTATTCAGGGAAGTCCTGGGATTCAGTTCAGTGAATTAATCTTAGCAGGTGCTAATATGTTAATTTGTCAAATAGGAACAGAGAATATTAGTAAGTTAAGGAACAAGTAATAGGTTTATTCCATGCTGAAAAAAAGAAGAAAGAGAACACAACGTTTCAGCCGTGGAGCCTTCTTCAGGTGTGAGAGAGACAGGGCAGTAGGCAAAGGTAAAGTAGCAGGAGAACAAAGGCTGGGAGGGAGGAGGAGTGAGAGGTGGGAGCAGGGGACAGAAAGAGAGGCCAATCAAGAGGTGTGAAGTCAGAATAGGTGTAGAGGTGTGAAATGAAACTTCCAATGAATGGAGAAACTTTAAAAGAACAGTAGTCTGTCTTTAGAGAAGGGAGAATGTGTGATCCTAGCTGCAGAATAAATTTGGTTTCGGTGGTCTTTCTGATGTATGAGTTTGGAAAACCGTCTTTGAGAGCACAGACGGAGAGATTAGAGTGGTCATGGCCATCAGAGGTGAAATGAGAAACAATGGGCTTGGAGAGATCTTTAATCTTCACAGCCCTGACGTGTTCTCTGAAGCGGTCTCTGAGTCTCCTTCCTGTTTCTCCAATGTAGATGGCTGGGCATTTACTGCAAGAGATACAGTAAATAAGATTGCTAGAGGTACAAGATGCTGTCTGGGTGATCCGGAATTGTCCTGAGGGGCCTTGAATGAGTGTGGTGGTGGATGTGTACTTGTAGGTGATACAGCAAGCTCTGTTGCAAGGGAAAGTGCCTGGTCTGGATGGTTGTTGAGGGCGGTCAGGGGAAGTATTAGTAAGTATACTCCTTTTGCTATAAACATTGCCACAAAGAAACGCTAACAATCAGATTGACTGCTGTGAATGCTTATATGCTGAGAAGTGACATAAATGCAACAGATCAGTATTGGAACCAGTAACATTTGTTGTTTTTCACCATCAACCAACTTACGCAAACTCTGAAATAATTGATTACATTCAGACCAAAAAAATTGCACTTAATAAATGAGATGTATTATATCCATCCAAAAGCAATGCATGTGGATAAAAGTTTAATCCATTCATCCATTTTCTAACTGCTTTATCCATTATAGGGTCACAGGGGAGCTGGAGCCTATCCTGGCAAGTAACAGGCCCAAGGCAGGACACACTGGATTGGACACCAGTCCCGCACAGACACATACCAAGACCCAAATTCCCATGAGCCAACTGACTTCCAAGCATGTCTTTGGACCATGTGGGACTGGGAGGAACAAACCCAGGGCTCCAGCACTGCTGGGCAGCAATGTTAACCACTGTGCCTCCAAGTATTTTTATTATCTAAATGTTTTATTAGCAGATAATTTTTCCAAATCATGTTCCTTATATTTTATGCACAATTCTTTCTCTACTTTTTCCAACTTTTCTATAAGATTACAGAGCTTTTATTTGTAGGATACTGAAAAAAATAGATAATCTCTGCTCTCCGTACAGACTATTTAATATGCAAGAACAAAGAAAAAGAAATATTACAAAGGAGAGATACAGTACTAGCTTGTCTGGTTGCTAGTAACTACTTAATACAAAATATTAAAAAGTCTCATCCAGCTGTTTTCTGTAAAGAAGCGAAGGTAAAGCTAAGCTAAATTTAAGCTTTTAGTAGAGTTTAATGATAATAGTGATAAGGTACTCCATTTTACTTATTGTTTTTAATAGTAAAAAGACTGTAAATGTTATTTTAATATACATGTGTGATGGTGAGGATTTACTCTTACAGTGATAGATACTACTATGCTCAATAAATTGCATTCAAGAGCCTATATTCTAATAGTCTATTATAATTGGATTTCTAAGCAACCAGGCAGGGACAGCTGTATAACTCTTAATAAATTGGTAGGAGGCTAAACCTTTTATTTTAGGTCATTTCTATAACAACTGGAGATGCAGCAGGTAAAACATATGGCATACATTTGAGCATTCTAAGCACCTTGGGCACAGATTGCTTTGCAAGATTCAGTTTCATTTGCCAAGACAATGCAACACCTGTCGTATATACTAGTGCGCTATTCGCTCATCAGATCTCATCAGAACAGATCTTTAATTTTCTTTTTTTCAAAGGAAAACTGCAGTTTGTGCTAACATACTGTATAGCAACGACAGGATTAGAGTTGTGCAAAAACATACTTCACATGCACTCTTAGACCCTTACATCTGTACTTAGCTTAAACAATACGTCACCACTGCAGCCGATTGGCCTCCCATCTACAGTAGGGCGTACCTTGCCTCGAAAGACGAGAAGTACTCAGGTACTTTTCTTTTAGTTTTGATATTCTTTATAGCTCTACATACTGTGAGATTTGGAACAAGGTTGACACTTAAGAAGTTACATTACTGTTTGTAATGTAATCTCCCCATTTACAACAATTTAACAACATAAAGAGACTCATTTTAACATTTTCTCATCTACATTTTAAGACAAGGGGGTGCTGACGTAAAAAAGGGGATAAGTACCAAAAATGAGAAAACATTTTTCAATACCACAATTTAGCCCAGACACACTGTTTCCATAAGATATTTTTTGTAGACAAATGCAAATAAGGACAAATTTAAGGATATGTAGTTAAAACATCACCCTTGTTAAAGATCTAGGTTTTGCCTGAAGATTATTGCATATTAACGTGGGAACTGTAAATAAAAACGAGCACAGTCACACCACTCATATTTCAAAGTACATTTCTTAACTCGTACCCAAAACTACTCTAGAAATCAGAATGCTCCCAAAACACGCATCTGCGACAGAGACGACCAGAAACAATCTGCATCAGTATTGGCCGATACTGGCTTGTGCACATTCTATGAGCCAGCGGTCTGTTTTGAAAGCAGTTTGGTTTCCTCTAAATGTACAGGACGTTTGCAATGTCTGTGAACTATTCTTATTTTCTATGTTTGAAAAGACTAGATCAATACAAGTTTTCCCTCTTGTAGATACTCTGAGAAACTGTTCAAACAAGCAGTCTTTAGTCATGCCTGCCATGTCAGTTTCTGCTTCTGGCATTTGAGGCTTTAAAATATTTTCTTAATTTAATTCTAAATTAAATGAATTATCTCAATTTGATAGCATAGTCCTGCAGCATATTCCTAACACTGTACCTTTTGAGTGTTTAATTCTAGTATTAATTATTTTGCCTGAGTACTCATTTTTATGTGTAATGCTACTGAATCCTGTCTCCATCTTCCCTGTCTCTCCAGAACAGTGTATCCAATAATATTGTATTTTTTTTTTTACTATCACTTTGTTAGTCTTGCTTCCACTTACATCTCATGTATTTTGTTTAAAAGTCCTCGCATTTACTGTGGGACATTATCAGGTCCTATATGTTTTCCTTTGGCTCTTTTTAGGCTTTATTCTGTGGAAATCTTTGATTTTTTTTTTCTTTGGATTTTCTCTTTCCATTCTAGTTTAAACGCTTTTGCATCGCAGTGTTGGTTTAGGAGCTCCCCAGATTACTGCTCTCCTCACCTAGATGCAATCCATCATCTGTTGTAGAAAGGTTTCCTCTGTGCACAAGAAAGCTGAAGCCATCTTTAACTCACCATGTCCTAAGCTATGAGTTGTGTTGATGAATTAACACATTTATTGTTGGAATGTACAGTTAGGATTCCTTATAAGACCACATATGCCCTATTCTTAAGTTTGTTTTCAAACTGTTTGAATCTGACAAGATTTCCTGTTTTGCTGGTATAATAAGCAGAGTTGTACCATCACACTAGGAGCCTATCCAACCTGTCAAACAATGTCAGTCACCTCAGCTTCACGGAAACCGCATGCTGATGTTTCTCCACACCGTGATGCATACTAGAGGCGCCGTGTTCCTAAGAATACATCTTTTTACATTTTGGATAGCACAATCTCTGAATGTGTGCCTTTTCTGAAGTTCAAGGTCAGTAATGTTAGTGTCCTGGCTTGATCATCCGAGCCTGTTCCCAGATCATGGAGTAGAGATTTCTTTGCTTGTTGTTTCAATGTGAAAATGCAGCTTTGGAGTAAACACGTTTAAATACAAAGATTCAATTCCAGTATCCCATTAGAGAAACAAACAGTGACAGCTTCCCCAGTGATGAGTTAAATTTCTCATTATCATATAGTGTTCTCCCATCAGTGACTACATTGAAAATAGCATATAGAGTGAAAATTAATTTAATGGCAGAAAAACTAGTTTTGTAATTAAAACATCTTCAGCAGGGTTCTTTTCATTTAAGTGATATTGTATAGGTTCACGTGTTTAAAAGGAAGAATATTTCAAATTCTCTTTTAGGTAGCTTATGCTTCACTTTACAAGCAGTAAGGTACCAATGATTCAAATGCTCATCTCAGTAATTATGCTGCCCATGTAGTTTGTTTTGGCAAGATGTTTTATTCTGAATTCCTACAGCAGTGCTTTGGGAAAAATAACCATGACTTGCAATCATTGCAAAACGTTGTGAACTAGAAGTCTCTCTTGTCCCTTGATGTAAACCAGATCAAAATAATTACATTTTTAGCAAGGTTTTTATCACCTTTTTATGTTCTGCTAAAGTATTTTCAAAATGCCTGGAATGTAAAGAAGAGGCAATGTTCCCACAAGTACTGCTGAAGATGGAACACAATGATCATGCCTGAGGTGGTGCTGCCTGAATTTTGTGAAATACTGCTCTTTCTAAAAAAAGATCCATATTAGAGAATGTTAATTTACACTTCTGGGTTACATAAGAGTTCTGTTCCGCAGGTTTTTACGTAACCTGAATATTACATGCATTTGAAGTCACCTTTTCTAAGCCGTTGTGCGATCACATGCAGAGGATTACCACTCATGATACTGCAGCCATCCTCCCTTATTCCCTAAACGCGTTGCTGAGGTAGGAAGGAGGAACAGGAAAGCAAAAGGTTCAGCAGGGTTTATTGAACCTTTAACAGTACTTGTGTTCATCCGTGTGCTGAATATTCCGCAAAGAATAAACCTTTACTTGTTCATTTGCACCAAACATACAGTACAATACACATAAAAATACACAGCACATTAAATCTTAGTGAAAGATAGTTAACTTTTAACAAATGTATAAAACCTGTATTCATTTATTACCCTACACTTAATTGTACAGTAACTAAACACAAACTTTAAGACACAGTGGCACAGTGGTTAGCATTGCTGCCTCGCAGCTCTGGGGTTTTCATCCTGGGGTGCTGTCTCCATTGAGGTTGCATTCTACCTGTGTTCAAGTGTTTCCTCCAGGTGTTTCTGTCTTCCTCAAACTGTCTAAAGACAGACTTGTAGTTTAACTGGCGTCCTGGAGTAAGTGTGTGCATGTTTAATTCTATCTGTACCCTGCCATGGAGTGGTGTCCCGTCCAGGGTGTACCCCGACTTGCACCTGTTGTTTGCCGAACAGGCTCCAGCTCATCCTGTGTTGGACAAAGCAGTCAGAAAATAGATGGATGGATAATAAAATCATTTGGGTGCTTATCAGACATGACTTCAATATGGGTACCTCACAATTTGCAAGGAAAAAGTGCAATATAATTTGCTAAAGATTATGTAATATAATGATTTTACAGTGAAAAATGATCAGCTACAGTTTTGTGCATTAATAACTCTGCACCAACACCAATGAGGATTTCATTTGTCATTTCAGAGCAGCCACATGTCAAGTCTTAATCATCTGGAAGTTACATTTTTGTTCTTTGTCTAACTGCAGAATAGTAGTTTCTTAGCAGGACCTGTGGTATATCTTATGTTATGTTTTTCTTTCAATTTAAAGCATAAGCAATACATAGTCGCTAACCAAACCATTTAGTAACCCTGCATAAATAACGAGGCATGTTTTCAGGACCACTTTAAATTGTACTCTTTTTGTCACTGGTTTAGAAATTTTAAAATGCAAAAATAGTTTATAGATGAATGATCTTTAGAGATCCTGGAGCTGGCCAGTGAGGCTCGCCATTAATATGACTGTCCTCCTCTGCAACCTATGCCTGGTCACCACATACAGTAGAAGCCATTTTGATGGCTTTTCACCTCTTATTCAGGTAGCAGGTGTCTGGGCCAGGAGCTCCTCTGACTCCGATGGTCTCAGGGGTCTGGTGCTACTGTATGTCACTTGTAGAATAGACACCAGTTTGCTTTGTTGTCAACTGACGACAGGGCAGCTGCAATCCTCCCTCCAACTGTGGAAGGGAAGGCTGGATGGTCCCCAGAGTGGTACGCATAGATTTAATGTCAGCAAAGACATGAGTTTTCAGAGTCCCTCAGGCAACGGGAGATAAAATGCCTCAGTGAGCTGAACTGTGAATAAGAAAGGGAACTTCCCCCCGTGAGTCATGGTGTCTGTGAGGTGAGAACTGCCCTGGAGGGAGGGACACCGGGCTCCACTGCTGGCGAGTCACACAGTACTTCTCACAGACTTGAATCATGCAATTCAGCCATGAACACTGAACTTCAGTTTAATTACAAAAGAAATTAAAAAGTGTGAAAACATGCTAACTTTGTTGCCATCTTAGCTGAGATCCATCAGCTGTTTTTCAGTTATTTTAACAGACGCTTTTAACATTATCAGTGGGACTCTAGCAAATAAAATATGCACGTAAACCTTTTTTACTTATGTACAGAAATAATATCGAAAAAATAATAAATTTTCCTGAAATTTATCATTTTATGGATACAGATGGTCAATAGTACTTGAAAATTAGGAAACATACTGTTGTAAAATCAGAATATCTTTATCTTTCTAGTAGCAAAAATGTCTACACCCATGTGGTTTCTACATAATTCCTAGATAAACTGCACAAGAAAACATAAAAACAATCGACATATTTGAACAAATGAAAGTTCAACAAATGTTGAATATATAGGCATCACAGAACTTTAAAAAAAACTTTCATGACAGACATATCCGAAAGGCGATACGAGTATTTTCAAAATTAGAATGAATAATTCTGATTAACAAGACAGGTATACCTTAAAGAATTACTAAGACGAACCTTTTCTGAAAATATTTTAAATTTCAATTTAAAAAGTTGTCACTGATTAAATTATATTTAATTCTTCAAATCCCCATATATTTTAATGAGATACTTTTTTTTTTTAGCTTTTTTGCCCCCAAAACAGCTAATTATCAATTCCAGCCATTGCAAAAAGTACTCCCAAAATTTTATGGTCAGCAAAAAGGAAAGTCGTCCTACAGTATATACATTTATCTTTCTAGAGCTAACTACAAACAGAACTCTGCTTCAAAGGTGCATTTAATCAGGACAAGTCCTGTTCTGCAAGGTGAAGCTACTGCCTTGTACAGTTTAAATAGTTTATTGCCTACATCAATGCCTTTTGGCATATTTCTTGCTTAATTTTTCCAATTTTTTTGAGCTGATTAATAATAATAATAATAATTTATATTTATATATATTATGTACATCACTTTATTAACCCTTTACAATTTCTTGCATTAGAAATGGTCTTTTTGCATACCCCAGCTTGCTCTCCATGAGACACACAGACAGGGAGAGAGCCTGGGGTCAGAGCGCAGGGTCTGCCATTGTACAGCGCCCCTGGAGCAGTTGGGATTAAGGGTCTTGATCAGGGGCCCAACGGAGTAGGATTCCTCTGCCGGCTGCGGGATTTGAACCGGCAACCTTCCAGCCACAGGTGCAGATCCTTAGCCACAGAGCCACTGCTCCACCCAAACAGTTCTGGGGGGATGTTTCATTTACAATGGCACTGTATTGGCAGCTTGAGTCTGCAACATAGAATTACTTCTCCAATCATTCAAAGTTCAAAAAACACAAATCAGTAGGAATAGAGAAATAACTCAGGCACAAATTAGTTAATGTTATGTACAAACATATCTTCGAAAAAGTCACAGGATGTGCAATGGGAGATGGCTTTTTCTTTCACTTACCTCCACTGCACAATGACCTGAAGAATAAAAGGTACTGTCTCTCCTCACACTACAGCAGATGGAAAACACTCCACTCAGTCATCAATGTAAGAGAAAAAGCGGCCATTCATAGCACAGGATCTAGTGACAGTGATATTACTAAAGGTGTACAAATGGCTGGGGTCGCTCAGACCATGCTGCTCCCTTTTCGGTGGTGCTGACACTCTGCTCTTAAGAGGCTGTGCGGACAGCAGGGAAGCTCACAAACGGCTATACATGAGCTATTTTTTATCTAGCTTTGCTTGACGTTTTATGAGTTTTTGGTCTCTCTTGTACGTTTTTATTCCTTCAGGCATAAAACTTTCACGGAGTTCAAGTTAGTTTTCACTTAAACATTAGTCTAATGGATAATGGTTTCACCTTTCTTGTCAGCACAAACTTGAAGATTGTTCTTACATTTGGCCGCTTCAGAGTATGATTTGCAGTCGTTTAGCTTTTTTTTTATTGATTTGAGTAAAACAGTGTCTTGAAGTGTGTACGTTGTTTGTATATGCCTGTATTGGCTAAGGAATTTTTCACAGAATTGTTTTACAGGTTTGCTTTCCTGAGTCGTTTTGCCTTATCACCAGCAACAACTTTTATGTGAATCCGGTATATTATTAATTAATTACTGTAGCTACCGATCTATAAACCTTTATGTCTCATATTATTTTATAGTGCAGAGGAAGGTTCTTCCTAGCTGTCCCAGGACCCGCCCGAGGGACGGGGCGAGTCAATATTTACTTATGACAACATGCATATTTAATACTATTTCACCAACAAAACCCACAAATCTTTAAGAAAACCTTATACCAATCGAAAAAAAACCAACCAGAGCTTCAAAAAACCATTTTCAGAACCGAAATCCACCGAGGCAATCGAGCACAATAACAGTATTTTATTTGATGACACACTTCAGCAAACTCCAAAAGTGCGTCGATAAGCAATCAATAACCCAGCAAAACATGACCAAAAAAGGCAAAAACCAACAAATAAAAAAAAGAATACATCCCAAGTTTTTACCTTGTTTGAGGCATCCGCAAGACCAGAAATATATCCACAAAACGCCAACCTTACTCATCTCCAGACCTGGAGGAAACCGAGAGGTATGGGCTATAGGAACTGAACTTTGAAACTGACCGCCTCGAAAAGGCTGGTCTGATTGGTGAAAAACGCTGTCAATCATTATAATTTCAACCATTCAGAGCCCTTAAGGGATGGGACTTCCTCTGGGAGCCTCTGGCTCTGTTCTGGCTGTAATCCTGCTGTCAATTATTGACACGGCAGGTGGTAATCAATCAGATTCTTATCAGTGGTCATTTTTTCACACCTGAAGGCCACTCTAGAGTTTTTTTTTCAATGCGTAACAGCAGAAAAGGCTCTTTAGCAGTGCCTAAAGTCTTTTATAGCAATTGCAATAGCTTTTACACATTTTTATTGACTTTCAATATTTTTTAAAATTGAAGGGGGGAAATTTCATTCCATGTTCAGTCCTCACAAAAAATTATGTAGAACTTTTAAAAAATTGATCAATTTGTCCCAGATTTTTAACCAAGCTAGTAGACACCTAGGGCAAGGCCTACAAGCATTCTCATCCATTTGGCAGACCCAAAACATTTTAAAAAAGTATCTTTGAAGACAGAAAAAAAATTCTGAGAGGTCGGACAGACGTGCGGATTAAACAGAATGAGAGCCATTTGTTTTTTCCATGCACTAGCTTCCTGTCTGAGATGAACTTTGGATCATCTGCTGTACATCAGTGTTTAGATTATTCCAGTTGCCAGTGGGGAAGGGCCTATGACTGCTTCAACATAAGACCAGAGTGCCAGGCTGTGTTGTTGGTTGCCGTGAGTTCCAGCAACACTATGCCTGTCTTCCGGCTTTTCTGAAAGCCATTTGTGATGAAGGTGGTGAGGGCCAGTTCACCTGTTCACAAGGGCCGAATGTGACTCCCATGGAGCCCGTTCTTAAGGACCCTACGCGTGATGGTATAACCCGAAGTGTCTGGAGAATGACATCAGGGAAGGCACAGCGAGGTAAGGTCGGGATGACAGACAGGGGTAGTAACTCTGAGTAGCTCTTGTGTTGCCTCACCTGAGACTTGGAGTGACACTGCCTGTCTTGTTCAGGTTTTATGAACAAGAGTATATAGGCAGAGTGACCATCTCACTGGAGATTTCTCTGACACACATATTTTATCCACAGATATGCAACCCATTTCACTATTACTATTGTGCCATACAGTACACATATTGGCATTTCCTGTGCAAGTTTCAAGCCAAATTGGAGATTCCTGTTTTTAACATGGCTCATACTCTGCCCCCTGCCTTCTATTGGATGTAATCTAGGATTAACATCCTATTAAAATAATGGAAATTTAAACCAATTTGGCATTCTTAGAACATACAGTACATGTACTCAACAACTCACTTTGATGCTACTGATTTAGAAATGAGCATATATATTATCATATATATATATAATATCATATAAATCTCTTTGTATTTATGGTATTCTTCCTGACTTTTAGCTGATTATTATGCCCTGTTTAGTCTGATTTATTGAAGTGATACAGTATATATGATCATCAATGAAAGCTCTTTTTGGAGGAATGTTAATATACTGTTATATTATTGAAATAATATTATTTCATATTATATTATTGACATAATATTTAGTCTTTTTGATATGACACCTAATTGTATCTTAAGGTGATATCATTCTGACAGCAGACCTTCGTAAGCACACCATAGTCAGACAGACTTCAGGAATTAAAGGACATTTCATTGGACTCTAAAAATGCTTTTCATTGGGTAAATCAGAATACCTAAGGCTCTTTCTAGATTATATGGACTTGAGATCAGGTTTCATTACTATGACTAAATTCTTTAAGAAAATCGTTCATCAGTTGGGTTAACAGAAAGTGTTCTTTTGAGTTTGCAGTTTCAACTCTGTTGTTTGCCTTGTCTTTGGAACCACTGTCTTAAATTATCTCTCAATCTAACCCTGTTTCATTGAACAGACTCAACATTGCATATCTATAAACTGTCTCAGTTATATGTTCTCAAACTTTTCTAATCCTGTTTTTGATTATTTTGGTGCACTATCAGTTTTGATCAAAATCAACACTACTGACTTTAAATTTTGCAACAGAGAAAGCTGGCCTTCTTCTGATTCTTTTGGGATTAAAACTCTTTTCAGGTTACTGTGGATCTGATGTATTTTAGAATGAATGGCTTGAATCTGCAGTCGATTATTTACATATTCTAGGGGGTACCACATTTGATTAGAACATTAAATCCCATTGCAAGCATTTTCAAACACAAGAACTACATCATGGGGTTTTTATATGCAGAGACTGAAAACCAATTTAAACAGAGACCTGGTATGATAATGGTCCTGCAGTCTAGAGATAATTACCACACCACCTTTTAAATGATTCTGTAATGATAAGGCTAATATGATAATTAGCACAATACTTAACACAAGAAAATCAAAATGCACTTCATGATTGCATTGTTTTATTGAGAGATAGGTTTATTGTGATGAACAGATTATAAACAAAGTGTGAAAAAAGGTTAAAGAAATGTTTACACAGAAGGAATTAGAATATTGAGAGTTACAGCTGTGAGATGAGTTGTGACTTCCTAAGGAAAAGAAAAACTCAACAATAAATTACTTATACACAGAAAGAAATCAGGTTTATATCAGAATTTTATCTGTAATTGCAATATTTTATACTTTTCCAAGCTATAAGCCTATATTGGGGTGGCATGATTGCACAGTGGTTGACATTGCTGTCTTGCTGCACTGGGGACCTGGGTTCAATCACACTGCTTCTAATATTTGTTAACATTATTTCATTGTTGTACAGCTACCTCAAACTTAATTTTTGTGTTCATGCTTTTTATCGGTTTCACAAAAAGACATTATAGTTTCCTGTCAGCCATATCCTGATTGGCTACTTTAAATCTGATATTTACAAACCCTGCCTCCAGGATTGTGTGATTCCCTCCCCTCAGGCAATTTTCACTGGTTGCTTTTCCTGTACAACACTCATGGAATTAATATTTATACAGTATATATGAAGTGCTGAAGTTTCCGTAATTGATTTGATACCAGACAAGAACAGAATATTTTGTTCTTTTAATGAATATGGTAAACAATATCATATTTAATTGATTTTGGTGGTTACCATTTTATAGTAGCATTAACTGATGTGGTGACACATCCAGTACTTTGTTTAGTCTTTAATCAATGAAAAAAAACATTCATGCGGTTATTTCCTCAGTCTGAAATTTAATTTTACGCTTTGTCAGTAATGGAAGGTGTTTTAACTAATTCTGTCACCAGAAAAGAGATACACTTATGAGCCAGGAGCTGCACTCAAACTGTATGGCTTGATTTGAAATAGTTTGTTTAATCAATCTGATATCCTTTTTCATTGCTTGCAGTATTTAAAACACTGTTCAGCTCACTTTGTTTGCTATTATAAGTAGTGCATTATTTAAGACCAAGCAATATTCACTCAGATATCTCTAAATCTGATGTCCAATGCTATTGTTTATATTTCTTCCAAGTGCTTCAGTGGTACCATTTCTGTCTCAGCAGTTGACATCCCTGATGATTTTCACTATTCTATGTGAGAAAAAATAAAATCTTCCCTGATAACTGTTTCTTTATGTACGTTTCAGTGTAAATAAAACCTGTTTTGGAATGTTGAAGTCAGACTATATTTATACCTTCAATGTCCTGCAAAAATATTCATACCCTTCCTATGGTCGCACATTTTGTGAAATTAAAAAATGATGCATACACATTTTGTCAAATTAATATTTTATTCAAACATGTATGTTCAAACTGAAGACTTGTAAGAATAAGAACATTTATAGTAAATGTCTAAATAGAACTACAAAACTAAATAAAACATAAACCTGAAATATAATGATTGCATAAGCATTTAGATACATGCAAATAAAATTTGGTGGAAACACTTTTGGAAAAAAAATCATTTTTTCAAAGGGTTAAGTGTCAACTTTGCATACCAGTTTAGTACTATTCTTGCCCATTCTATCTGGCAGATTTGCTCAAGCTCTCTCAAGTTGCTGGAGGATTATTTGTGAACAACAGATTTCACATTTTTCTACAGATTCTCAGTAAGACTCATCTTAGGACTGAATGATCCTCAGGGACATTCATTTTTCTTAAACCACTCCTGTTAACTTTGACTTTGTAATTTGGGTTACTCTGTTGGTCTTGTGTCTGATGTAATGCTTTGCATTTAGATAAAAAAGTTACAATTTTGCAATTAAAGTACTGTAACCTTAAGCACTTTGTTGCAAACTGCATGTGGGACTCTTATGTGTAGCCATTGAAATTTGTAGCTCTTTAAAAGTCATTGTTTGCTTCACAGTTGCATCCTTGACCAGTTACCTGGATGCTCAGTTTGAAGTCATGATCCCCATGCCTTTCTGAATGATTGAGTTTTAAATGCTCAGAGAAATTGATGGTCTTTGAAATGTTTTCATACCCTTTTCCTGATCTATTACTTTATACATCTTTATCTCTCAGATGTGTTGAAATCTCCTTTCTCTTCATGATTGAATATTTTCTTGAAATGCGTTGCCTAACTAAGCAAATTTACAGAGATAGATGTATTTATTCCAGAAACATGTGCAGAACTATAAGACAGAGCCCACTCAACTAATTGTGTGGCTTGTTAAGGTAATTGCCATTTGTGCACCTTAATTAATTTAGGTTTTCTACAGCTTTTAACAGGTTTTCCTATTTTACTTTTACATTAATTACTGTATGTATTTGCCTGCTTATACTGTACTGTATGTTTTATGCTAGTTAAAGCACTAATTTTTCTCTCCGCTCTATTACAGAGAGCAGATTGTCAGTTTACTACAGGCTTTGAGACTGTGACAACAGATGTGTGTTCTCAAGATCTGATATACATACAGTAGTTAAAGATGTTTATAACATGACTGGTGTTCTTAACTATGGTTGCATCCTGAGATAACAAATTGTGTGAACAATTGAGATACAGTAGTTATAATTAAACTTGTTTCGTTTTCTGTCAACAAGAACAGTGTAAAAACTTTGACAGATGGGTCAGGTTATTAAAAATAGCAAATGTTTCTGTATTCTCCAGGAAGTGCTTCTCATTTGAGAATTCCAGATAATTTCAGACAGGCCATGATTGTGTAAGGAAATCTTATACAGGTTAGAAGTTGTTAATGAGGATGTTGGCATAGCTGAGCAGAAATTGGCTTCTCATTTAGTTATTTAATGAAAATGCATTTCCCTATTTTAGATTGAGAGATCATTCCTAAAATTTGTATTTATTAGTAATCCTGTTATCAATGCTTCTGTTATGTTCATTCTTTAATGTTAATTTAGAGAACTATGGTAGATGACAAAATGAAATTTACATGAATTACCATTCACCAGCAAAGCCTGTTTACTACTTAAAATTCTAATGATGTAATTGTATTCTGATTAAGTGCAAAGGTCTTTGTCCATTTAAATTTCAAATCGCTTAGTCCACATTCTTTTGTTCTCATCAGAATGGCCACAGAAACATGACTCTGACACCACAACACAATTTAGGACAATGAAGGAACATAATCACAGACTGTTCAGGTCCAAAATTACAATGTCTGAAATACATTTGCATTTAACAACATGTAATAATGAGAAAAGAGTACTGAAAAATGAACTCTGTTTTAAGAAAAAACAAATGTGTATGTATATCTTTAACATCTTGTGTTAAAGAAAAATGTATTATCAAGAAATAAGTCAGTAGATTTTAATTCTTGCACATACAGTAGCTGCAGGAAATCAAATGGATTAGAAATCATAATTTTTATTTGAAGTAGTTGACCCTTTTAAAAATGGACATCTTGTGATAATTTACCTTTATTTTCCTTCAGGTGATAATTTAATTTGAGCTCTGTCCAGAGCTTTACACAGAGATAAACAGCATGTACGAAATGCACCATGCCACAGGCTATAGTATTACACATACACGTTAAGATCATTAAAAAGAAATTCCTTGGACTGTGAGAATCAGTACTTAATGTTTTCTATGATTTCCATGCTGGGGATACAGGCTACCAAGAGCAATCTATGACTAGCAGTTTTGTTAATGAGAGTAAATAAAGTGTGCCTCAAATCTTAGGCTCCGGATGACTAGTAATCATTTACTTTTCCACAAGCAAATGCAATAATAATAATAATAATAATAATTGCTTACACTTATATACTTATATAGCTTTTCTGGACACTCCACTCAAAGCGCTTTACAGGTAATGGGGACTCCCCTCCACCACCACCAATGTGTAGCATCCACCTGGATGATGCGACAGCAGCCATAGTGCGCCAGAGCGCTCACCACACATCAGCTATCAGTGGGGAGGAGAGCAGAGTGATGTAGCCAATTCATAGAGGGGGAGTTTTTTTTTTTTAGGAGGCCATGATTGGTAAGGGCCAATTGGAAATTTGGCCAGGACACCGGGGTTACACCCCTACTCTTTTCGAGAAGCGCCCTGGGATTTTTAATGACCACAGAGAGTCAGGACCTCGGTTTTACGTCTCATCCGAAGGACGGCGCCTGTTTACAGTACAGTGTCCCCATCACTATACTGGGGCATTAGGACCCACATGGACCACAGGGTGAGCGCCCCCTGCTAACTAACACCTCTTCCAGCAGCAACCTTAGTTTTTCCCAGGAGGTCTCCCATCCAGGTACTGACCAGGCTCACACCTGCTTAGCTTCAGTGGGTTGCCAGTTGTGAGTTGCAGGGTGATATGGCTGCTGGCAATAAAACATGATTGTTTAATAAATATGCATATAATAATATTTAATAACATTAGTTCAGGTGGCTAGTTGCGTCAACAAAGAAGGCACCACAGCCAAAATGTTGTGTTTTCTGTCTTCTCTTTTCAGCATGGAATTACTTGTTCCTTAACATTATACTATTTTATTAATTAACATTTTAAATAATATTTAGTAATAGCATAAATAATTATATTTCTTTCCTTTATATGTTCCTAAATTTTTGTTATGTGCATAAAAAAACAAACAACAATGGAAAGATGATGCAATAGAAACATGGAAACATGTAAATGTAAGATCATATAAACAGAAAGACAGAATGTACACCCATTTTTTCCTCCTGTTTTATTGCATAGGAGACTAACCTGGGAAATCTGGAATGAGAAAAGGGTTCTAGAACTCCAACATAGGTAGATGTCTTGGTTCTCTTCCATTATTCTCTGCTGCATTTCATCCAAACAACTCAGCCTGCTGTCCAGGAGATGTGCTTCCTACCCACTTACAGTCTGCAGGCTCTGAAGAACCCTGGCTGTCAAGGAAGTGCAAATTTGCTTTTGAAGAGCACATGTATGGTGATATTGCAGCAAAAGCTGAGGTTCGAATTTTCAGACAGGATACCAGCATTACATTTGTTTTGTGATTTGCAATATTTCTCAGAGGAGCAATAGAGTGAAAGTTTCATACAACTTTTCTATATGATAAAATGTTAATTACTAAAATGAAAACTGTGGCACAAACAGGAATTCACTAAAGTGCTTTCAATGAACATTTATACTAGTTTAGCCTGATATATTTTCCATGATTGTGCTGTTCTTTCACTATACTGCTACATTGTTTTTATGATCACCATGATGGGTTAGTGCTTTAGTATTCTTAGTTGTTACATAGTAGAACAGTATTATTGTCACTATTGAAGTCTCCATCTACAGTACATACTATACATAAAGATAATATTATTTCAACTATTTCAATTTCATTGTATAGTACTTTTTAAAGTTATGTGCTTTGCACTTTATAGAATACTTCAGTTACAACAGGAGATACAAAAATGCATTTAAAATAGTATTTTATCTTGGCATTTCTCACTGTCAGCCACAATGACTAATGCAGCCCTTAATTGGGTAATTTCCTACCACATTTATGATGTTTGTAATGTAGCTTGAATTCCCATTTACAGCATACATCAGCAAATAGTCTGGCTGGCTGGCAGGTGACAGCGGGGAACTGTAGAGAGGGAATGCTTACATGTACAAAGGCATCAATAAAGACTGCAGCTCTTAGTCCCCTGTAATCAAAAGCAAATATTGTTATATACTGCTGTGTTATAAAGATGTCAGCATCCAGTTTTATTGATTGTGAATGTGCTGTAATTTCATATCCTATGATCTTCTCATTCCAGTAAAATGAAGCATTACTTGAATTAAAAATTATAGCCACTTATTTAAACTAAGTGTCAAATCCATACTTGTTTCAATTTTACTTATCCCACCTTAAACTGCAATTATGTTGCAGGTTTATACATATGGTGAATGGTTACTTACCGGTTGATTGTCATTGCTCTCTCCCACCTGTTAAACTCTACTGTTGAGCAAGACATAAACATTATTATGTTATTGTTGATTTCTTTCAAGGTGTTGATCTAGGCCTCTTTTTGTAATACAGTTAATCCTTTCACATTTAGAGAAGCCCTGCTTCTGTAATTAAACATCTGCAAAACACAGTTGCAATACACAAAGAAATGGCCTCTTGAACCCTCCATGGTTTTTTATCCCACAATTCAAGACTTTCAGGACTGTGCATTATATATCCAGCACTGTACTACAGAGTTCAATCTAGAATTATGTAATGTAGCAACAGAATGTAATAGATGACTGGGTTGCATCTTTCCCTTTTGTCACAATGCCCTACCATAGAAGTATGGTAACATCATTGTAAAAGGGGACTGCACTTTTATCATTAAATTAGAAAGCTGATCAAAGCAGATGCTTTCAAAACCATCCCTCTGTGACATTGTAAAAGCAACTTGACAAGCTGTCAGGTTTCTTTATACCTTCAAAATGCAGCACCCCTCAGAAAATCCTATGCTACGATGAAAAAAAATAAAAACAGAGCTTTTGTGACAATTTATATAATGGAAAAAATAAGAGGTTTTCTTTGCCTGAGGGATGAATTATTATTAAACCATTTGTAACAGCTGTTTGGCTTCCAAAGCCTAGTGTCACCACACAGAATAAGGGTGCATTTGGAAAGAAGACCTATTGTTATCAGATGATAGTTCTCATCTTTTTTTGATAAGGACGACAAATGCATTACTCTTTATCTCTCACAACAATACAGGCACCTTGGAGTTTTGAAAGGACTCTGAGAGCATTAACGCCCATTGCCTGTCTTAGATTTCAGGAATATAGGGTTCAGACATAATTGGGCAGAAAAAGGCCTGTTACATACATGTATATTTTTTGATAATTTACTACAACTTAATGGAAGCTTGTATCTACAGGTGCCCCAAAACAGAAATGAAACAGCTTACCTGAATATCTTTCTAAGGAATGACACACACCAAGATGGCCAAGGAAAAAGGATGAGTGCAATCAAGTAAAAAGCCAGTAAGCAGAAAGGAAAGAAAATGTCCACACGGTGGGACTCTGTTGCTCTGATGGAGTGGTGAGCTTTGGATGAGTGACAGTGGAAATATGAGTGGCAGTGGCAGTTGTTACATTACTCGGGTACTAATTGTGCTAGAAAGGTGCCGTTCTCTTGTATTGTTTTTCCAAACATTTCTCTGAATTATTTCTGTCTACTTCGCTCGGTCTTGGTTTCAGTCAAAAGCTACTACATTTAACAATTGTGCTGTCTGATCCCTCCTAAAACAGGCTGCAAGTATCCAGCCTGGGTACCTCAACAAGCACCAGCTGAGTTAATCACTCTAGCAGTAGCTTACCCCTGGCTAGGCAAAAAATGTTTCCACAGCACTCTTATATGGTAGTGTATGCCTTCTGATAAGAAAGATTTGGTAGTTAAAGTGGCCATCCATGAAGACACAGTACATTTATGAGAGATAATAAACAATTATCATATTATCTCCTTTGAAACCAAATAGTAATTAACGTCATCTATATTTTGTAAACAAAACCGAACATTCAATCACACACTTGCAGACCAAAAATTGATTTAAGATTTGCACTCATTCTGACATTATCCTAACTAAACCTGGATAGCTTTTATAGGACAATGGTGGTACAAATATTACCTCATTTTTTTAATCAAGAAGATTGTATAAAGTTCTGTTGTCTCTCACCTTGAACTGTTAGTAGTGTAGTGAAGGTGGAAATCTAGTGTATAATTTAACTACTATTCCAAATACTATTCCAAATGAAGACAATAAAAAAATAAAAATAAATGAAAATTGGATCCTTGGATTCTGCTTTATGTACAAAAGCTAGAGAGACGAATGCTGCTCTTTTTAGTGCCTCAGGTACTGCCCTCCAATGAATTAAAGAGTGTGTCAAAGCACTTTTTATCATTGTGGGAAAGGACTGAAAAGAAGATTTTATTTATGTTGTCTAAACTGCATTGCACTGAATGTGTGTTTTATGAAATTTGTTAGCAAGCCTAGTGGCACTGTATGAATAAAAATATTATTTCATTCTTCTGGTTTAGCAAAAGCTCTTAGGATTAAAAGACTACTAAGATTTTTTTATCTCAAAGAAAGGAAAAGTATTGGATGTTCAACAAGCTATTTTCTAGTAGTTCCAACTTTTCCCCAGTTGTAATAGTGATAGACATAGCAAATCTTTCATCCCCCCTGCAATCTCTTTCCTAAACAATGTAGAATAACTCTCTGAAACACTGTTCTACTGAGTTTCTTGTTGGTGATATTTGTTTGTTATTGTTGTATTTCTTCCAGAGGATAATAATGCTTGAACTGAATTGAAGTAAAAAAAGAGTCAGGGGCCAACAATGGTTGGATGTCGGGGGGATGCGTTTGAAAAGATGCTTGTCTAAGGTGGGGCAAGAAAACTAAAAGTTGGAGATGAACAGACTGGTTTAATTGACTTGGAGGTGGCAGATGTTTTGGGGATTGTTGGATCTGGGCATGCCAGAACATCAGGAAAGGGTGAGGAGAGAATGGAGTGGGAGTGTAACGACAGTGCTGACTGCTGCAGGAATGGAAGGAAAGAGGGGGTGAGAATGGGGGATGCCTATTGTCAAGAGTGAGGTTTAGGAGTACCAGGTTGGACTCTATGAGGCGCTGAAACTGTAGGCGGCTAGTGTTTGGCATCCAAATTCCAAGGGCGAAAGGCATAAGTCGTGGTCGAGGTTGGAAGGCTAGGTCGGGTAACAGAAGAGTCAGGTTGAGAGTATCCAAATCCAAAACGCGAGACGAAGTCGAAGCCATAGAAAAAACAAGGTTGGGTAGCCGAAATCAGGTCGAGAGTATTAAACGCGCACAAGAGAAAGCCAAAAGTTATTCTCAATAGTGAGCGGGGACTGAGTGGAGTGAGAGGGTATACAGTAAATAGGGAAGAGCGTGAGAAGTAATTAATTAGTGGGTGTTGGGGGCGAGAGGTACATGTAGGAATGCAGTTTGTGACACCTATGAAGGAAGATAAAAGTCAGAAATGAAGAGATGTGGATGGGGAGTTCATTTATTAACTTTCTCTTAAAGTGTAGTTATAATGCACTTCATACAATATGTAACAAGCTTAAGTTATATTGAATACCATTCTTTTAATACATCAATGCTCAAAGTGAACAGATGACAACCTCACGCTGGGATGTAAAATTTCTTTATTGACACAGTAGAACCAGTCACCAGCAACAACAAACATCAGGGCTAACTGACAAGACAGCCACTGAAGCATGGCTTCTCACACTCTTGTGCATACTGAACTTACATCTCACACATGTAGCACATGATCAATCTAGCAAGCTACAGGTCTATGAGTTCTCCAGCTTATTCAGTATTGGTTCTATCTGGACCAAATGGCATCACACAAAATTATTTAGCAGATTTTTTTACGGATTATCTGCAATTTGGTTTCAGTACCCATTATCAACTCATTTTGCCTTATTTATTTCAGACAAACTGAGATTTGTTTTGTTTCAGATGTAACCAAATGTTTATATCAGCCCTTTCAGGGAGGCATTATTTCAAGAACCCTGATTTTGGATATTAATGGATTGTTGTATAAAATACATCATGATTTTACATTATTATGTCATAAAACATTAGCTTCTGTAACAGTCTTTCTGTAGGTTAAAGCAGCACAATTGCAACAGTATGTAAGTTAAGGGGATACAGAATAAAAAGAGTTTTATTAAAGATGCCCATGCACAAATATACACAAAAAATAGCACCCCAGAGTAGGAAATCATTATAGCTGAAACATACCTTCTTGAGTTCTATTAAAGGCCTGATACAGTACGTCTTATTAGTGAAATAAAAGGGTATGTAATATTTAATACTGAAAAAAGTAAAACATACCTAGTCAATCTGTTGCTTACATTTAGGTTACAGTCTATCATTCATTCCTAACTAACACTTAAAGGTGTCAACCTATTCTGTAAAAGAAACATTTTAATGTTAATATTATAAAATAGTATTGCAAGCAGAGATTTCAATCTGAGAATCACAGAAGTTGTTATTTTACAAATATATGCATAGAGTACCAGTGCCTGTAGACAGCTTCTACATTATTGTGCAAATTATCATAAAATAATGGCATGCATGTATCAGGAAATCCTGATAATGCCAGGTATTGTACTATAGTCAAGAAAGACTCAGTCACATCTTTTACATGAACAATGTTCTTCCTATTTGCATAGGAAAACAAATGCTTCTGACATTCGAGAATTTCCCCGGACCTGAGCTCAAAATATCACATAATAATAAAACGGCAAGCAAATAAAACTTTCAAAACCATTATACTCTCAAGTGCATTGCAAATCCACTGTATTTCCACAAAGCAAATAAGAAAAAAATGAGGAAAGAAAAGATGAATATAAAAAAAGATTATGTTGTCAGAGGATATCTGCTTCATGAATTATAAATAATGAAGTATCCAACGGTGATGGTTTGTGTAGTTCCTTGGGAACAGCTTGGTTTTGTATGCTGGCAGGTAGCCCATTGGTTTTCATCAAATTACTTTCATGGTTAGTGCATGGAGATGAGAAATCACATTTCACAAATAACTGGATGCTATTTTCATGCGTTAATAATATTAGCAGGGGCACATCAGTATTTTAAATCTAAAAAACATAACAATTTATTAAAACATTCTACCTCATCTAACTAGCAGTTTTAGTAATTGGTTTCTTGTGTGCTATGTTTACTCCCACAGACAAAAGAGATACTGGTAAGTTAGTTGGCTTATGGTAAAATTGGCCCTGGTGTGAGTGTGTGCGTGTCTGTGCCTGTTTCTGTGTAGCCCTGTGATGGACTGGCATCCTGTCCAGGGTGTATCTCACCTTGTGCCTGTTGCTTGCCTGTATGAACTCTGGCTCCCCCACCACCCTGTATTAGATAAAGTGGTTAGAAGCTGGATGGATCACTTTTGAAAATGCATGTTTGAAGACAAAAACTTGAGTCCCAAAATGACACTTGGCAGATTCCAACAAACTGTTCTGAGAATCATAATACAAACATTTAAGCTGCTTCAGCTGTTTGGACATCTGTTTGGACAATGGAGTCCAAACTCTAGTACCAAGCGAATACATACAGCAAGTATGAAAATGGAGCTCCTACATGAACTATTAGGACTTAACCTTTCAAACATTTTCTATATGCGGTTCCTAACAGTAACTCCCACTGTTTAAAACAACATTTGGCCTTTTATCTTCAAACATGGTTGATATCATTCTATTTAGCATTCCATTAACATCTGACACATTGTTGTTCCTGTATATTCAAGATGGCAGCATGACCTCCATTTTATTCTCACAACTTAAACTGCCACTGTCTTGGCAACCGCTACAGCAATTGAATCAGAATTTGGCTGATTTCCTGAAACTAAATTGGTCTAAATGCTTTGTGCAACTGGATTGCACCTCACAAGCTGCTATTGTAATTTTCCCTCTAACACCAGGTTATCAACCACTTGGAAAATGTAGCCTCTTATGCAGACTGGTCCTGTTCAAGAACTGTTTGACCAATTAGCTCAACATTTAGTGTGTATCATTTTATTGACAATATGGTTCATATTAGATTAAATAGGTTCCTGAAGAACCAACACTGGCAGTATGGATGCCAATTTGTTTTCAGAACTTAAATGTTTATTGTCTTGGGAAGAGCTATACCAACTGACCTGAAAAAAACCTTGGCAAGTTTGGTCACTCCTAGGCTTGCTTCAGATATCTATCTTGTGGGATTATACACCAACACCAGGTGAAACATGCTCTGAATCAACAGCTGCCCTTCTCCAAAAAGGTGTGGTCACAATTTTGGTGCCACATGTTGTAGATATCAGTCATGTTTTCTTCTTGACACACATCCCTTGGCAAAAAGTGCTTCTGTGTAGAAGCTGTCTTGGTATGTATAGAATTGTAGCTCCTACTTACACAAACTGCCTGACCACCTTTCTGGTTCTACATACAGTATTCAAATGCAATAAATTATATTCCTAAATTGCCATAAAAAGAACCAGCTGACCTATTGATTTGAAACTTGGTGAAACTTGACATACTGTATATTGTTACTGCTCTCTTTCATAAACACTTTGATCAGTGACATTGAAACTTGAGATATATCACTCAAACTAGAGTTTTCTATATAGATTTCCATGTAGTGGTAATGACTAACATAGGAAAAATTGGGTTCCTATTTAAAGCAATTTCTGCCTCATCATCTTGCCAAACTCCAAAGTTTAGCTATCATAGGAACAACAATGTCGATTGTCTAGAAATTTGGCACATTTCAAAACACTAAAATCTGTTTCAGAATTGCAGGTTTAAATTTGATATTAATCCCTTTTCCTTGAAATTCACTCTTGTGCTTTTCCATAGTCCATAAAACAGTTGACAGTTGTCTAGTTAAGTTAGGCATCTAGTCAAGTCGATTCTGATTGCACAAACTGCTGTGGCTTTTTTTTAAACAAATACAAGGCCACTGTTTGGTGAAATACAGCCTCTTATGAAAAGATTAACATACAACATATGAAAATGAGGTTCTTGCATAAACTTTAATGTATATCTGGCTGTAAAACTGAAATTCTCAAAGTCTCAGCAACCACTGAGGTGATTACTTTGAACATTGTCAGGTTTGATTCCACCCAGACATGGTTCAGAATTACATATCCGTGGTGCATCATATGTATTATATTATATTTTGATATATAATCTGTATTAGTCAAACTGTAGGTAGGGCTATTATTGACATGTATCAATTGCATTCAAATGCAAAAGAACTAGTACATGAATTTTTACTTTTTTTACTTTTTTACTTTCTGCACGACCCGTCTGAAAAGTTGTTGACCCCTGCTGTAAAAAAAGACCTTTTAAATTACTTTTTATTCAACGCCTGTTGCTAGAGTTACAGTTGCTCTGGTTTTACCATTATTTCAATAGTGCATGTTTTTAAAGAATTGAGGTATATCATTTTAATGTTTACCTGTTGTAATATGATAGGCCTTTGGCTTATTGTATAAATCAATGTATAAAAACCACTAGCCTGTGTATTAATTATTCTGGCAGTAATATTTATGATCATTATACCTAAGTTACATCTGACCATGTGTGCCTGAGAGCAACCTCACTTGAGGTGCAATTACTGTGGTTTATCGTCTGTCTCCAGTGACATAGTTTGGAGGTGCTGTTCTGTGTTGATTCTTCAATACAGACTTGTCTCTAGTGATCCTGTGTTAGAGGGTGAGTGAACTCCAGCAATCTTGCCTTAGAGGAGATTCTGTCTCTGTTGATTCTATCTCACAGGCAGAGCTGATCTTACTGTAAAGATGAGCAGTCTCTGCTGCCCTTAACCTAGAGAGAGACCTGTCTACGTGGTATTTTGAGGCACTGATATGAAATATCTTATGATTTATTGTGGACTTCATACAGTATGTTACTTGTTTATTTTTTTCCAACATTAGATGTTTGAGTTAGATAAACTCCTTCATTTCTGTTCATATATTTAGCACTTTGATTGTTTAATAGACTACTGCCCCCCAGGGTAGCCTTTCTGCTCTACACAGGCTTCTCTCAGCAAAGAAAAAACAGCTCTTGTCTGTTTTATAATTGGACTTGTGGCAGTGATAAAGTTCACTTCTCTCTGTGGTGGATTTGACCAAGTGTAATCATATTACAATAGCAAAATACAGATGTCCATTTCTTGTAGGGTATCCATATCCATGCTTGTACATTACAAGTCTATGTATATACTGTACATGCTGTCACTTCACTACCCAACGGCTATTTTTTGTATCTCACACTATGGTACTTCTTAATGTTTTCATCACACAGGTGTGGATTCTTGTTTAAATTTCTTGAACAACAAACAGGAATATTTCACAATTAGCTAAAAACTTTGTGTGGTAATATAAATAAGTGCCTTTCAGTGTAAGAAAAAGTATGGATATTTCAGTATTTGATTTGATATTAGCTCATATATTTGTGGTATTTTCTTTCATACTGCTCTGTATGAGAAACTTTTTTTTCAGTCTAAGATCATAATGAATTTCAGAGTTAAAATGATTTGTAAGTCACACTCTGAAAATAAATCACAAAAAAAAAAATCCTTCATTATGCCTGGGTATCACTATCTGGGGCAAATTTTGAAGCTGCCTGTTGAAATAACTAATTTCAACCTAAACAGTAAGCACAAAACAGAAAAAAACAAAATCAGAAAAAAATCCTCTGGAATTCTTTCCACCAAAATAGACATGGTTTGTGTGGGACTTAAAAGCTTAACACTAGGCTTCGATTAGCTGACTAGGTTTCAGTGGTGTTTATAGAAACATTGTGTTTCTCAGTTTAATTATTAAATAAAAACTGTTGAGTTCCAACTCTGGAGTGGCCTTTACAGTTTGGGTGGAAATGCAGCTTTAATTTGGAAACATGCTGACAAAACAAGAACCATATACTGTACATAAGTGTTTGTGCTGATCTACAACCACAAAACACCATACAGTTACACAACTTTTAAAGATGCAGCTTGTAGTCCATTTTCTAATTGTTCAATTGTTTTCCAGTCATGTGTTATCAGTAGTATTGTTTGCTTAACAGATGCCTTTCTCCAGCATGATTTTGTTTTTTGTATACTTCTGCATTAATGTTTGTCTTTATCTCTTAATATTTCCTTCATTCTGAAAAGATTTCAAGCATGTGGATCATTGACCAAAACTCTTCACTATATATCTAAAAAGTCACACCTGCATTCAATGGGTTGTGGTCATGATATTTATTACATACACAAGATAATGTAATTGAATTAAATATGCTGTAATTTAATTGAAGACATCTGTAAATATATATACAGTATGTATGTATTACTTCCATAATCAATGTTAATCTGTCAGTGTCACAATTTACTCAACTGTGCCCAGCATCTAAAAAAACTCTACAGAACTAACTTTGACAATAAAAGAGGAAAGAAAACTGGAATATCAGAACACACAATTACCGTATGTAGCTTTGTGCATTTTATTCTGCTATTTTTAACAGTTCGTGACTTAATTACACACTGTTACTAATCAGAATATATATACTGTAAATACAAACCAGGGGACTGTCGTTATTGCAAGGCTTGTTGTGATACAGAATCTAAGATGTCAGGAAGCATTTTTCAGGAACTTTGTAAAACAATAAAGCACAGTCACATAAACATTTCCTACAGCTGCTTAAAACCAGAGAGATCGTTTTTAATTATCTTTCAATGGCAGGATAAGGGCTCACTGCCTACAATTATTTGTTGAAGGTCCAACAACTGTATCATGAAATTTGTGACAAATTTGTGAAATTTGTGTGTTATATTTCCTCTAAACAAACAATCCATCAGAAAATAATATAGTGACTTGCTGGTGGTCTGCTTGAATATACAGTAATAGGATTTAAATCTTCATTTAAGTCATCACTATTATCTATATTTTTAAAATATTTAGAAATGGTTTAGTAAACCTCTCCAGTCTGATGAGCATCAATGACTCTTTTTCTGAGATCTTCTGAAATCTTTTGATCATGGCATGATGTGTTTCCACTAACCTGTATGGTCAACACCAAACGTCTGACTACGTACTGTAGGACAGAGCTGTCAAAACCCACTAATTATTGATTTGCTATCCAAATATTTAACCACCTGATTACTGCACTCACTTAAACATGCAATATACATTATACATTATTCTAATTATATATTATTATTATTATTATTATTATTATTATTATTATTATTATTATTATTATTATTATTATTATTTCACATCCACTGTTTATTCATTTTTAAATTTTTGCTGTACTTCTTAAGTTGTCTCAGAAATATTGAATTCTTAAAAATATAAATGTTTTGGTCATTTTAGAAATTTAGGGTTTTGATTACAAGGTATCATGGTTACAAGGTATCATGGTATCAGCTTTAAGGTATCATGGCAATACATTGTAATTCCATAATTATATTGTGGGTTAACAAACATTTTCTCTTCACTGTATGTTCTGAAATGAAATGCAGACTAGGCCTGAATTCACTCTTTTACTTTTTTTTAACAACATGATATACAGTAATAAAATAAATGTTTTATGCATACTCTTTCTAATCTTTAATAATGACATTGATCATTTTCCATTTTTTTCTTTATACTGAGTATTCAGCAAAAACCATCTTACTCTAAAACATGATCGATTGCAACATTGGCATGCATAGCCATTTAAAATTAAATGTAATTCTTCTCCACATTACATATAACTGTACAGCATACACTATAAGAAATATCAATTTTTCACAGTAAATTTAACTTCTAACACAATAAAATGCTATTGTTATAGGAGACAACTTTGGACGTTTTATTATGTAATTTATATCACATCTCTCAGAAGAAATGCATGACTGCAGTTCTGCCTCAGCTGTGAAAGAAATGATGCACATTTTATTGTTTTTTTTAAATAAATATGAATATGTCCATGCTCTGACATTATATCTTTTTGCCTTTGAAAATGTATTCTTATTCATCTTTGCTGAGATGAAGTTGGTAGCCACAATCTTACACAAAGTTTAAAAAAATAATAAAGTTGATTTAATTTAATCCATATAAATCCCCTTATCACTCACCCTACAGGTCACGTATTGCAGGCTGCTCAAGTTATCTTTATGAATTGTCGTGGGTGATACCAAGCATACAATTTGACATGTGGGTCAGGGGACAAAAGAATGTTTATCAGATAAAAACATCAAAACCTCTCTTGGTTAAATCCTTATCCATTTGAGGCTCATAGGTGTGAGAAAGTCTCTAATATTCATTGCAATAAGCACCCTGGGATGTCTAATGATGATTTGGTAAATGTTAATAAATTGCTGCATTTTGTCAACATTCATTAGCTAAGTAAAAGGAACATACGTCTTCTCCCAACAAAGCAAGACTACTCATCTTCCCAGAGGGTGCAGATCCTGTCCCTCGTCAGTATTGACTAAATGACAGTAGTTCCTCCATGTTTTACAACTCTGCAGATCTAGCTCATGAGTTATAAGCTCTAATAGATACCAATTTGAATACCACCCTCCATGCTGTTCAGGGCCCACCTGGGGATTTCCCCTGCAATGCTAAGAGATATTAATTAAATAATCTCCAGTGTAAACATTGATGAAAATGGCACGTGGTGCCCCACCAGCAGCTTTATTCCTCATTAAAGCCCATGGAAGCTGCTCTCATGTTCAATTGCGGATCCTGAAGATGTTTATAGAGCAATCTGTATTTCTAAAGGAAGGAGGTAAAAAAAAACCTTTACTCCCTTTAGGAATCTGCAGTGATCCCTTGCCTGAAAGACCTCCATCCAGGCAGGAGCTTATTTGAAGTGACATACCGGTCAGACAGTTGTCATTTTTGCCCATCTCTGGGATGATGAATGATACCAAGGGTCTGAATGCCAGCTCTGACAAAATACAAGTTTCTGTTGTCAAAGGGCATTTGGGGAAACACATTTGATATAAGGCCTGCGGGCAGAAACATTAGATCTCTGTGGGGGGGACAGACACCCATACAACCAGTTAATCATTCCATTATATATATATACCTCCAAAACTTCCAGTCTGTGTGGACTGACGGTCTCTGGCAAAAATGGGTAACCAAGGGTAACCTTAGAGAGAATAAGAGGGACAAGTTATTAAAAGAAAAATAAAATCGCTTTCGAGTACGACCTACAGTATATATGTGAAATGGCTCCTAGTCAAATCAGTGCAGTGTCCATCAAGAAATTCATATGAATTTGGATTCTGTTTTATTTAGTGAAACATATAGAATTAACAGAAAGAAACAGCAACATTTCACAATGGCTTGCAATGTCCTGAATCTTCTTGGCAAAATATTTACTATAGATAAGCAATAAATAATTTAAGCAAGAGTCAGTAGAGGCAGGTGCATGGGTGGCAAGTTCAACAGAAAATACTTAAAAAATCATCTATATCTGAGTATGAATATGGTTACTTAGTAAAGGAGTTGTGCAAATTCTGACATTTTGAAATTTAAAAGCTAAGCTGATTTTTTTTTCATGCTATCTGTGATAGGTAACATTTGAAGATCTCATCCTGTTGGATCTGATTTTTTTCAAGCCTTATTTTGATGAAAAGATAAACTGTGCTCCTCCAGAATGATCCTTGACATCATGACAGGGTCTATAGTGTGCTATATCTACTTGCTATATTGTACTGTATATGGCAAAATAAATGGTAAACTGGAGAATACAGTCAACACCAGAGGGTGCCAAAGCTTTTCCTGCTTGAAAAATGGATGGTTATAGAATGATTCATCGATACAAGAACAGATCGTTTCAACTTTGAATTCATCGTTCACTCTGCAAACATGGTTTACAATAAGAAAAAAGACTATTCATAAATGTGTTTCCTCTGCACTGCAAGCCGCGGCATTTCTCCCTTTAGGTCTCATACAGTATCTGGTAATGATCACCTTACTGTACTAGCTTAAGTCATTTTCTTGAATATTTGTTTCTTTTTCTCATTTTAGAAAATAAAAACTGGACTAAAATATAAAAGAAAAGGGATTTTTTTAAAATAAAAGTGATATTTTCATTGCTTTTGGGTCTTCTCTCCAAGTTGCCTTTAAATAATGCAGATATCTATTCTGCTTTTTTTTTTAGAATCAGCTTTAATGGCTCTCTTCCTCAGGAATCTGCTGGCTGCAAATTTGCACTGTGCTCTATTCAAGGGAAACAGCAGTTAACAAGCAGCACCTCCACTCAAGAATCAGCATGCCACGCCACATTTTGCATAAAAAATGTACGAAGAATTTACAACATCAATCCAGTTCAGTCCATTTTATTTCCTAAATGACCAAGTTTAAAACAAAGCAGTGTTTTTGGACAATCTTTCCCAAAGTATGTGAGCAGAAAATTAGCATTTAGCAAAACACAGATACATTTTTTTTTATTTTCAAGACTTTAATAATAGATATATTGCTATTATTTATCTGTTAGTGGCTTATGGAATCATATGTTTAAAAAGACATTAAATGCTCCCCTATAACTTCAGAAAAACAACTTCCTATACAGTAGGTTGAGGACAACTAATGTTAAATCACAACTGGCATAAAATTCATAACATTTGATTTAATATTCATCATCAAGCTTCAATCAATTTGTGTAAATAGAGCAGAACTTGCTTAGAACGTGGAATAATAGAGCAATTTATGGTCAAGACAGAAGGTCAAGCTGATTTTCACCAATTTTTATTGTCATTGATTTTGGCTGATTTAGACAGCACGATCTTCTTAGAGTACCTATGTTAACAATGCAGGCAGAACCCTAGCTGATTGTTTCATTCCAGCAGCAGTGCTTCAGCGACACTCTTCACTCTAACACATGCTGGCAAATTGGCTGTAGCCCAAAAGCAGAAAAAATGGACCTGCTGAGCTATCAATGCTACTGCTTGCAGAGCTGGAGTTTTCACCCATGCTAATACAGGCCTGAGAGGCTGCGACTGGATTGCAGGGGTGTGGACTCTTGCAGTACTGTAGTTTCAATCACTGGTTTTCCAGGGAGAGTAGAAATTTGTTATGCAAATCAGACCACTAAAACAGCTGAAAAATAACATAATCAAGGGGAAATTTTAATTTTAAAAAGTCAAGAGAACTAAAGCAATTAAGATGTAGAATATTACCTGGAACAGTAAATGTTAAGATGTATTTTGCTAACTAAAAGTTTACAAATATCATATATTGTTCATATTTCTAAAAGTAAAACTTACTTTAATATTACCATTTTACTGCTAAGAAAAACTGCATTCATTTGCCTTGCAATATTTGACATTATTATTAAAGACTTTCTGCTAGCTCACTTAAAAAACATATCAGTTTCTTACATAATGGATTGAACGATAAAGGTTTATAGTCAGTGAAAAAAATCTACAGTTTTTACTGTGTATTTTTATATATTTATCTTAAACACTAAAAACCTGCCTCTACCAGCCAAAGGCAGGAGTATACAGTATAGTTAAAAATATGTTAAAGATGTGTTAAAAACACCCATTTAAGTAAAAAATCAGATAGTTCCTTACTAACATTTTTAGGTTTGACTGGTTTCAAAAGCATTTCTTCCTGGTGTCAGTTTCTTCAGCAGCGTCAATTTGGAATTTGCCAGGCTCATTTTTTTAATGCCAAGTTCAGTTCTGAACTCTGAGTTGACAGTGAGCTGCTAGTCCTTCTTGAAAAACTGTATCAAATACATGTTTTGCACCGAGTAGAAAAGTAATTAAATAATCTCTTGTAGATTATTGTATGCATTTTGTTCCAATTTCATATAAAATGAAATAGGTAAGGGTTAGATTTATTGTTGTATTCTGAGAATCCTTCAATATCTACAGTATAGTCCCACTTAACTAATTGCTATGGTTCTGGCTCGTAACTGGCCAAGAAGAAATAATAAATTTAAGCCTTGAGACATCCTACTAAATTAACAGTCTTTAAAGGACAAGCTGAGTAAAATGCAGAGGTAATATTTTACTGGTAATACGAGTCTTCGGAAATGCTCAGAATAGCGGATAATATATAATAAGAATACACAGTGGAGTCTGTTATTGCTTTTGTACTTCAGTACATGTACAGTATGTTGATGTGATACAATGAAGTCTTGAATTTATGCTCTTATTTTAGAGTGCAGGAACAGGAAAGCTATTGGCGTATAGATTTTATATCCATTTATTGCATAAGAAAAAAGGTTTCTCTTAATCTACACAAAGGTCAATCTTGTGTTAAAAAATATTTCTTGTACATCATCACAATACTGCATATATTAGAGATACGGTGCCTATTTAAATGATGCATATTCTTTCCAAAGTAACATATTTTGTGTCTGAACAGCCTGAAATCAAGGCACTTTAAATCAGAATTAACTTAACCTTTACATATTGTAACACACAACCTCCAAGTGAAAAACAAATGTTTTTCAAATAATTACAAATGAAAAAAAAACAATTGGAAAATGGGTTTTATAAATGTACACACCCCTTAATAATAACAAATATAAATTAACTTTGGTAAAACCTGTTTCCTCCCAAATCACACATCAAGCTACAGGTAATTAGCCCCGCCCTTGACAGCAGAGTTGCAAATAATAATATTAACATATTGGTAAGTAAATAGCAGTGAAAGAACTTAAAGTTGTGAAAAGTTAAATTCGCATGACTAAGGAAAGATGTAAATAGGGTGTTAGCCCATTGTGACGTTATGAAGAAGTAAAGAGGCAGTGTGAACACTAAAGGGAATCAGGTAACATACAGTGCAGTGCCTATAGAAAGTGTACACACCCTTTACAGCCTAAAATAAAGCCACATTAAATAATAATTAATTCTAGCTAAAGATTACAGTAGAACAATACATTTTATATATATATAACAATATATTGTAAGGATACATATTTCAGACTGAACAGTAGCTTCAGTTTATTCTTGCACAGCAGACAAAATATCTGTAAAGGACTATTCTAAGCTTTATAAGTCATTAAAATCAATTGCCATGTGAAATGTAGTAAGTTAAAAACATTTCATTTCTTCAGATTTCCTTCAATGCTTGCTCACAATTAATTTGGTTCCACTGAGCAAACAGCTGAGTTTTTGAATTGCTGTTTCTGCAGACGGACAGCAGAACACGTCATGGAGGGCTGATGGAGTGCTCGTTTTGTCAGCTCAAATTAAGGCCCGCTTGGCATTTACACCTGGAGGATCAGCAGTTTCCCAGCAAAATTCTAAAGACTTTTGAATGATTTCAATAAATGTTTCAGAAATTGCAAAAGGGGTGTGTGAACTAAAAACTGGCCTTAACCTTTAAGAAACCTGGCTATTGAGTTAATTAATAAGCATGTTATTTAATCTCTTAAATGTTTTCTAAAAGCAGATCATTTGACACTGATGGAGTCCCCAGAGAATCACAAAAACCTAGTGAGAAATACTAACCCAATTGTGCACAGAGCCTAGTTTTGAGTCACAGTGCAAAGTCCCTGTGTGAATTTATTCAACTTCAATGTCAATACCATGATAATGATAACAGCATAGTTACTGTACCACCTTCTAGTTGTGATGCCCAGACAAGCTGCAGTATTGTGGTATGAACACTTCCTCAACATTGCACACGTGGAAGGAGCTCGTCAGGGCCATCCCAATTATGCACAGGCCGGGCTTCTCCACTAATTAGGAACCACATTCACTGTTTAAACCCTGAGGAACCATGCCTCAGGGCTCAGACATTGAGCTGCACTAAGGAGGGTGTAGTGGTTTGTTTGCCACAGGACTCTCCCATTCTGATTCCCCCTATTATTGCATTAATTGCTCAATAAACCATTTAAACTTCTCTGCTGAACCTACTCTGGCAATTATTCATTTGCTGTGCCCTATTTTCCATTCATGGGCATGGCATAACACTAGTTAGAGTAGATCTTATCTCAGAAACTATGGGAGGCTGTAGGTCGACAGCTTAAGAAACCAACTTAATGCTGTATGTGTAAGTTGGATGTGTTCAGACCAATTATGTGACCAGTCTCATTGTAATCTAAAAGGAACTGTCCATCAGATTAAATATTATACTGAGCTTCTGACTACTATTTTACTAATTTCAGTAAACAGTTTACTGTACTGTTAACAAGAGCAGGGTATCCTGGCTAAAATCCATTCTGGTCTGGCATAAATAGGTCTTGAGATAGGTGAAGCGATTTCTCACTCCTTCACTTGGTGTGCTGTGTGGTGGATATTTAGGTACTTAATAGCTGCTGGTTGTCATGAGGGTCCTGAATGTCTGTGGTGAATTTCTACAAATGCAGCACTTCATTTTTTTTTTAATTGCAAGTATACTATACTGACTTTTAATTATTTGTATATTTGATTTTTTTTAATTATTTTTATACATCGCACTGTTACATATTAAAGTAACATTAATAATAAAAGTAGCTGTGATGTGTAGAGTTACTGTAACAAATGTGACACCCTAGGACTCTTTCACAGACATTATT
Source organism: Lepisosteus platostomus (assembly GCF_059453375.1). Taxonomy (NCBI): domain Eukaryota; kingdom Metazoa; phylum Chordata; class Actinopteri; order Semionotiformes; family Lepisosteidae; genus Lepisosteus; species Lepisosteus platostomus. The sequence goes on along the minus strand of NC_142627.1, from coordinate 25,450,464 downwards.
CATATGCATATATAGAAAATAGTTTATTGTATAGTCTATTGTGAATGCATGTGTTATAAAAATATAAAATAATTTATATTTTTTCTTAATGGTATTTATACCATCTAAATAACAAAAGAAACCAAAGTAAACATGAAAAGATTCTTTCTTTTTGTTAAATAATTTATGGGCATTCATGGGACTCTTCTTTATAAATAATGCAAAGCTATCTTGGCTTTGTTGGGCTCAAACGCAAAACTCCTTTAATACTGAGAAAGTTTTCATTCCTGCTCACTAGCCCTATCCCTCTCTCGCCCGCTATCTGTCTCTAGTACCTTTAATTAAGCATTGTTTAAGCTCTGATAAAAATGATTAAAAAACCCTGTGAGTTTTGAATGCTGAAGGTGGGATTTGAATTTCTGCTCCTGGACTCATGGAGATGTGTGCACTCCAGCCCCACCCCACTCCCCTTGGTCACTTCTCACTCTGCAGGAAGTCCCAGCCTTCTAGTGCTCAGAGGAGGGAGGAGGTGATTCCAGGGAGATGTGAACGCATATTTGGTTTTCTTTCATAACATCACTTATCTTAAATCTTTATTGTTTGTTGTCTTTTCAATGCCACTTTGAGGTATGATGGAAAATGAAAGTCAATAAAATGACCACTAGAAATAACAAAAGCTCTTTCCAAACGCTGAACCTGGGTGACTGTGTGGGGTTTATATATTGCACATGTTCTTCCTCTCGCGTACTTGCTGGCTTTTTAAACCCAGTTCATTCCACTCAAGAAGATAACAGTATCTGATTAAATTTAAAACAAAGTATTGTTACAAATAGGGGGTTATTAAAATAGAGAATATCAGAGAATGACAGAGCAGATTAATCAGTAAGTAAATTAAATAATCATAACCTCCAAATATACTCGATATACTGAATATCAATATACTGTACAAATATACCCGAGTGGGTGGTATAATCGGAGGCACCAGAATACTTTGTTCTCTGGTTCTGCTTTGGTGAAAAGAGTACAAATTCAGTAATACTGTAATTAATTTGGGTGAAACAGACATATATTAATATTGACAATGACACACAAAACAACACATAAGCTAAAAATACAACATACAAGTTACAGTACAAGTTACAGTACTCAAATTTACAAATGAGGCATATGTCCTTTGGACATACAGTAAGTCTGCACTTTGAGTTTTACAAAGCAAGATCAAATTGTATCTGTTTAAGTAACTATAGCAACATATCCTTTATTCTTGACCTGCTCCAATCAGGTTAGTTTAAACTTTATAGGTAAGACAATATTTTGTCTTAATGTTAATTTAAGTAACAATATTACTTAAAATATGTAAGACAAATTATGCCATATAAAATGCATTTATTTTTTTAAACAAAACAATCATTATCATTAATATACCTTATTCTCCCCAAACATCCTGGAGATTATTGGTCTGGTGGTCAAGGTTGGGCAGACCAGTTCTTGCATTCACTGCAGCACAATCCGTTGCATGGCAACCCCTAATGGCACTAGATCATGTGGTTTAAAACTTGGGTCAATAGGTAATCGCATAACTCTCCTGTCATCAGCTCACATGGACTATGCCAGTGAATTTTGATGGAGGTGTACAAATCCTACTCAATATGAAGAGAATCACATCAATCCGCTGTATTTCCCATCTTTGTGCAGTGAATGCTTTATGATACTCTTTAAAAATCTGATTCATCTTCTCTACCATGCCACCTTGTGGGTCATACAACATTTGTTGTATGCTGACTATTTAACATGTCTTTTGTTACATGTCCTGTGAAGTGAGTTCCGTGATCTGATACAGTTCCTATGGGACCCTCCAACAATGGCAAAAGCTTTATGGCCAAAATCCTTGCAACTGTGTGTGCACAGGTATCATTTCAACCCATTTTTAAGCTTTGACTAGTTACACTAAACAGTATTGATACCTTAGTTCTACATTAGGCAGAGCCCCAATGAATATTTCCCTTCGGGAGGCTCAGGGCCCTTTACCATTGAGCCACGGCTTCGCACACTCCATGTGTTCTGTACTACGTCTCTACGTCAGCTTGCATTCCTGACCACCAGAAATGTTCTTTTATTATAGCACTTGTTAATACTGCTGTGGAATGCACCTCATGTGGTCATAGTATGGTTTCATAACAGGATGAAGCAGAAGACCTGGGATTACATTTCCTAATCATAAACCATCACAGATTCTCATCAAAGGATTCTTTGCTAATTCAGGTAGCAAGATACCTCTAATCAAAATGATTTTTGAAACTCCTTCAAATCTATGGGCAAAAATGAGATTATCTATGGGTATAGATATATATATGGGTATAATGTTGCTGATATAACATCTATGTGTGTAAACTAGTATTCACACCTTACAACAATCTCTTTGGCCAATTCATCAAACTAGAACAGAGTTTGTCAATTTCATTAGGATCGCTCAAACTACAGTTTTAATTACTTCTAATATAGACTGAATGAAACTGACCATCTAGCCAGTACCATTTCCTGAATCTGCTGTGGGACCCTAACCCTAACCCTAACCCAACTTAACTTAACTTAACTTAACTTAACTTAACTTTTTTCTAGGGTCCAATAAAAAGCAACATTCAGGAAATGGTACTGGCTAGATGGCCCCACAGCAGACTTGTTGACCCAGTCTGATCAGCCTGGTCTGCGCAGTGGCAAGTAGGGTTTAACTTTCTGGTTGATTGCTAATTAAGTGTTGACATGTAGCTGAGAAAGCTTGCCATAACGGGTCTGAGTGGCACCGGCGGTGTCGAGCTCCTCATGTGATTGGTTTCTGTGGAGATCAAGGGCCGGGAGCTTTGACATGCCCAGGTGCAATAAATATTGAATATTTGGAAAAACTCCCATGACAATTTTCACAAAAACTATATTGTTGAGTCTGTGGATCAAACAATATACCCTTCGATTCTTAGGGGATAAAGAAACAATATTCTTACTGTAAAGAACCTCTGCCCGTGTATTAAGGAATGTGGACCACTGCACTGCTGTAATGTGCAACTAAGTACCTGAGCAATTTTTCAGCACAAATGTTTTCATCTGTTTCTGCAATAAACAAACTGTGAAAATAATTTCAACTTTCTATATTCTCCTAGATGGACAAAAATTATTATAGATTTTTTATATTATTACCCATCACTCATAGTGACCATCTCAGCACTGATTATTTCAAATATGTTTTCTCATCATTTTTGAATTCACAAGCTATTACCACAGTGTACCTCACCATCAGCTCAACTGTGAGATATAGACAAGTACATAAAAACTGACTTCTTTTAGTCTGATGAAGGACAGTAAGGTTCAGTCACTTGTAATTTGCCAGTACAACTTCACTTCATTCATTCTTATACTGGTTTTATGCATGTAATAAAAATGCTATCAGATTGTTTTACCATGGTCATATACACATATACATTTCTATTAATAGTATATGAATCTAACATTAATGAGGAAAATAGGAACTAGTATCTTAGTATACTTCATATACTATAGTTTAAGGAAGACTGTTACTATGTGTGATTTTAATAAAGACCTTCATAAACTTTGTATCGTAAATCATATACTAAAATGAACTTCTATTTTAAGTCAATGATTGACCGCACAGTTAAGAATTCTAGGTTTCATAGAGACTTGATTAATGAGATGTATGTACAGTATACTGTATGTAAGGGTGTGTCTTTATGGAAAAAGTAGAGACAGAAGATTAGAGAGGATTGATTGCTGTAAAGCTTTTATTGTCTCCTGGGCAGCTGTGAAAACTTTGGAGATGACTGCTTCCACTGTTCTTTCCACAACCTAAAAGCACAAAATATTGCAGTATCTGTTTACAAAATAATACTATTACAATTACATCCCTTAGTGCCTAGGCAGTTCAGAACACTCACCGTATACAAATCCAGTCTTTCAGAATGCCTGAAGCATAGTGCACCATACATGCTGTGTTACACTGCATTGTAATGCCCAACACCCTTTTATTTTTGATATAATATTTGAATTATATACATTTAAAATAATCTGATGTAGAACTGCACTACTTTGTAAAACCACCAGGTGAATGCTTAACGTGTTGTGTGGAAAAATTCTGGTCCATCTCGTGAAACAGACCGGGTTCGAATCCTGGCCAACGCGCACCCCCATGGGGAATTATTGAACAAAAATAAAATGTAAAAAATATAATAAAATTTAATTTGTATACCATATTAACATTTTTTATTAATTGTATATATTGCAGTATGTTAAATATTAAATTGATATTAAAAATAAAGGTAGGGCTACTTCACAAAGAAAGACTACTCAGCTAGATACATAAAAAATAGTTTATTGTTATAGGCCACTGTGAATGCAATGTTTTTTTCTCAGGTTTACGTGAAAATATGCATTAAAATAACCTAATATTAAAATATTAAAATAATTTAATATTTAACATACTGTTAAATAACATTTAAAACTACTGATCTCTTTTTTTTACATTTATTTTAAATACAATGTTTTTAAATCAACAATGTATGATAGATTTTACATCAAAGCTTAAAATAAAATTGTTTTCTAATTACTATTAATACACAAATACTAGTAAATCTGTGTACTTTATTAATGAAAAAAAAAACAAAAAAATCTGTTAATTCTACTATACAGTATGATTAGCTCAGGAAAGCACTAATGAGTTAATACATAAAGTATTTAATTTTATTATTTACTGTGCAGTATGAAACATTCCTACCTTTATTTTTAATATTAATTTATTGTAATATACAGTGATATATACACAATTAATTACTCAGTTAATATAGTAAACAAATTTACATTTTGTTATTGGACAAAGATTATTCCCTATGGGGGTGGGCATTGGCTGAGATTCAAACCAGGTGTTTCACGAGACAGACCATGATTTTTACACACATCACGTTAACCATTATATGCACAACCTACTGTAGCAATATTACGAAGTTGTGCATCCGATTATTTCCCCATGTGGTGTACCGTGGCATGCTCTTTGCCATATGGCTCATTATGCTTCAAGTATAATGTGTGGCTGCATCTACATACAGTACAGTATCTCCTTTGTTTAAATGTAATCTCACCCATTCCCATGTACCTGCAATGCAGACCTAGACACAAACATTTCTAAATCATTGAGGGTGTTTTTTTTAAACTACATTCACATTAACAAAAAAAATCACTACCTCTATCACACCTTAACATAACACAACTATACTATACAGTATGTGGGTGAAGGCTTCATTAATAGCGAGAATCTGTTATGGAAAAAATGCTCCTTTATGTTGCACTCCTAATAATAATGTAATTTATGGCAACTTCAGTGTCTGTCAAAATGGCATCTCCATTAATGCGTTTTTGTTTTTCTTAGCAGAAGTTATCATTACACACACATTTCACATGTTCATTATTTTGCTATAGAAGTGTAAGGTGTTCTAACAGATTTAAAAAAATAGATATAGTGTAGATCAGTATATAACTTAATTACATATCAATCGTAATACACAGCTACAACATTAACACAGCAGATTCTCCACAGATAAAATTATTTAATATATAGATTAAATATTTAAACACTTGGTACACCATTTAAAGTCTGTTGTACTTTGCTTTGTTATTTTTTTTTAGACTTGCTCAGATCACAGATAATTACAGATTTATTACTAAATTACTAAAAGGTTTCAACACTCAATGGATGGCAGTTCTCCCTTCATAAGACAACATGGAGTTCTGGAATTTGAAAAAAATGTTAAACCCCTGCTTTAACAATAATATGATAATACCTCAGCTGTATGGACATTGTATATTATTTCCTAGCTAGCAATCCTTATAACATAGTGCCAGAATACCTAGTATGAGTTGCCATAAAATAATCAGTACAGACATAGTGGATACCCCACAACACATTATTGTATGTTATGTGTTGGATGTATTTGATTTATTTGATGTCTCTTTCCTTCTTCATTCATATATGTATTGTTTTTAAGGTGATAAATTGATAAAATCTGTATTTCACAAAATGGATATCATACCATATGTTATTTTAAGAGGTAAAAATAGTCCAAGCTCTGGAATAATATATTGTGCCTGTTGGCATATTTTATGAGTTCTACCAATATGCTGTAGCAAAGGCAGTAGAGCAGGACTGGATAAATTAATTGGATTTATGCCAGGCACTTGTGATGGGGTATAATACTTTAATTTCTTTTAGCAAAGTGAGAAATTGAATGATAAACACTTCTCTTTTAATGCAGAGTAAAAGGTTTATCTTCTCATATTATGTGGCATGCTGCTTGGCCCACGGTGACTACCAATCAAATTGAATTAAGCTGAGGTGGCTTGGGGCTGTACTACACCTGGGACTTCTTGATATCTGCTGTCAGGTGAGCTCTGAGCACAAGCATGGCAGTACCAAATACGATTTTATAAGATTTTATAGTACTTTAATAGAATTTTTATTGAATTCAGATTTGTTCACTTAATGTATATAGATACAAATAGGGGATTAAGAAAATAGAGCATAATTATAAAATAATTAGTATAAATATAAAACCCCACAAGACATGTCACAGACATACCTGAGTGATTGATATAATTTTAGGCACAGTTCTTTATTCTCTGGCTCAGCTCTAGTGAAATAAAGTAGAGGCAGACTAGGACAAAGGACAAAAAAGACTAGGACAAACATATATTAACAAGACAATGACACAAAGCCAAATTATACAGAATGATGCACACAGAGCATAAATGTTACACAATTTGCAAAACAAGACATCTCAGAGAGAACGTTCTTAGCTTGAGGATTCTACAAATAACGAAATCAAAAGTTTCTTAAAAGAACTTCAAGATATCTTTAAACAAAGTTCAGAATTCTTAGGTAAAATTTATTTTTGAAGATTGATCAGAACAAGGTCCTCTTACCTGGCATGCTTCATCTCTTTCTCCTTCCTCATCTGATTCCCACGGTTCTTGTCAGTAATGCCCAGACAGGTTAATAGCTGGACCCTGTGCGTGGCAGGAGAGGTGGTTGAAAGAAAATCCGAAACAAAGCGAAGGTGTCCAAACAAAGAGAAGGTATTCAAATCGTTTTACAAGAGGGAAGTCTTGGATGTAAAGCAAAGGTCGTTATCAGAAAGGTCAAGAGAGAACTAGAAATCAGGATTGAGGGGTTGAGTAGCTCTAGCTGAGAAAAAGTCTCAATGGTGAGTGAGGACAGATTGAGGAGAGAGGGTTTAAATAGAAGGAGTGTGGTATCAATTAATGCATGAGTATCTGAGGTGTGGAGTGCACGTGGGTTTGTGGTGATGCCTGCTTGCATGTGGGCGATTTGTGACAGTTCTATCCTTTTATATTCTCCCTCTGCCTTTTATCATTTATCTTTGGACTGATGATGACTTATTATTTTTGAGAGGTTAATTAACAAGAAAAACCAGAATGTTCCCTTTGATTCTGTGTGTTTACTAGTCCAGCACCTGGGTAAACTACCCATTTTTTTTCTAGACTCCATGCTTTTACAACACTTCTTCAGCTGTAACAACATAGTTGTATACAAATAAGGGTTATGAAAATAGACCATATTAGAAATGGCTGAGTGGGTTAATCAATAAAAAATAAATATTAAAAATCCCCAAATTGTAAAGAATATTACTGAGCAGTTGCTCATAAGTTTGTTGTTCTTTGGCACAGCTTTGGTGAAAATTCTGCACATTGGAATAAGATTATTAATATAATGATTAATAATGATAATACACACGCTAAACAACACAAACAGCACACAACATAAACTTACAAAATACAAGTTACACAATTTACAAACAAGTACTTCGTCCTGACCTTTACTGTACCAAGTATCCAAATCCTCCATAACGCCTACAAAGGCCAACAGGAGTGATAAAGCTGACTTCTAAACTTAACAGAATATGACCAATAGTTAAATCTTTCTCTGTAAATTGGAATGCTATAAAGAAAATGGGAACCTACCTCCCTATTTTAAAAAATGCATCCACTAACTACAGTAGAAGAGTTGGTTTTTAACCTATGGATTATCTATACCTGAAATCAGAGTTTCCTAAAAACAACAAATTGGCAAGCCCTCTTAACAAGGTTCAAATACTGAACTGTATTTCCTTCTGTCTTTCTCTGCTCTCTCTTGCCTCTCCCCTTCTGTCTTCCTCTCCCCCTACACTCTCTGTCTACCTGATTTTTTTATGCTGTGTTCCTGGACTGTTGATGACAATTTATCATTACTCAGAAATTAACTAACCAAGGTAAACCAAACAATTCCTTAGATCAGTGCATCTCAGACCTAATACAACTTAGTAAAAAAACCCTGTTCCTTTCTTGCTTTGAAATTCCCTGATTATTATTATTATTGCCTCTTGATTCTCAAAATATTTCAATAGTCACTTCTGTAACAACATTACTTTTTTTCAGGAGACAAAAATGTGCTGATCTCTCGGTACATACACAGAAAACACTACACAATGTACCCTACAGGAACAATAAATATGTTGTGGAAAAATAAATATGTAGTAGTGAGACCATAAAAAATAAAATAAAATAAAAAAACATGGTAGACCATACAAAAAGTGCGTAGTGCAGACGTGTATTTAGGCACTGCAGTTCCCTGTTGAGGATGCGTACTGCAGTAGGACAGAAGCTGTTCTTGAGTCTAGTGATCCTTGCTTTCACAGTGCGGTACTGCTTGCCAGAGGCCTAATGTCTAATAGTAACAATAGTCCGTACAACTCAGAAAAGCCCTTGTTATGTAGGCTGTGTGTATTGCATATAAAGTGGAAGACTACATAAATACAAAGGGACTGTCACGGTTTAATACATAGTTGAAGACAAATAACTGCTCTGCAATTGGAGTTTCAGACTGTTTCACTAATAAACATCTGGACAGTTACTGACCTGTAACTCATTGCATGTTTAATTTATGTATAAGTTAATTATTCAGTAAGTATGGACACTCTACTTAGAGCAGGTAATAACGTTTCTGGAAATACACATTGTAATTTATTCACAAGACAGATTTCAGCTTTCCTAATCTTTTCCACCATGTGTCAATCTGTAGACTGTACCATGTGTCCAGAACATCCACACTGTAACATGAGAACATAACTGTGCCTATCACTCCATTTTTATTTTTGCTCCCGTAATGCCATGGTGCACTTCAGTTAAGATTGAGTGAAATCTAAATTGTTCATGTTTTTTTTGTCAAAACAATATTATTTTTTTAACTTTAGTTCACTAGGTATTTTTTTCCTTTTGCTCTGCTCCACATGGTTGGGAAATTTCAGATACCTAAAGCTTCATATGAGCAAAAAACACAACCTGGATTCTCAAGTGTTTTTAGAACTCAAATCCTATTACAAGTATATGCATCACGTATAATCAGTGATTTGTCAGATCCATGCCCAGATATTGAAGGATAATTGGATGTCATTTTGAAGTTAAGATTTTAATACAGGAAAATCACTCTAGAGAAGGAAGTAAACACTCAATATGTCTATCGAAGGTCTCTCCCAGATCAACAGTCTAAGGTTTCTTAAAGCTGCAGGTAGCTGCCAGGGCAAGTTAATTAAATAATTGATGGCATGTGGATAACAAAGGAATGTGACTGGTTTTTCATGCCAGTCAATCACCATCACCGGGAGTCTCATTTTCAGTCTCTGGGGCTTTACATTTTATTTTTGCCATCAAAACATGATTCAGGAGACAAAAGAGTTCTCATACTTTTTACAGAAAACAGTAAAACCTGGTACTCTTAGTATCTTCAGTGAAACAGGCCTTTAAGCAGGCTTTGAAGTACTGCACAAGCTATTTATGTGCCAAGATGATCTTGGAATTGTTGTTTGCTGCCAGTAGTCCTCACCAAGCAACTTTCACAGCATCCAAATTTTCTACAACTGAGCTTCCATCCATCTGGTCAATCAATAGACAAAGCATACCATTCTGTTTTCAAAACAAGCCATGGTAGGATCCCACAAATGAAACTAAATGGATGTGAACTTTAGAAAATAAAGACTGATATTTCTACAATCCTAATCCTAAACCATTTAGGCCAGTGTTTTACAAGGATATATATATACACACAGTATATTACATAAAGTCAGATTACAGCACAAATAAGAATTAACACAATCTATGTGTTCCTGGTAACAATTCAATACTCTCTTGCATTTTTCATTTGCTTTCTCTTTGTTAGTTATTTCAGTCTTACAGTTTAGCGATGGCTTTGCAATGATAAATTTATTGCCTTTCAAATTGAACTGCTGTTCTTGAACCCCAAGTTTATGCATTCTCCTTCTATTTCTGATTACTTCAGTTTACCCTTTTTTATTTAATAATCATATCAAGTTGTCTGTTCCTACGTTAATGCTCTGGAGTTAAATGTATTGTAATACACTTTTATAAAAATGGGTGTTTGTACACTGAAGACATACAGTCACAGTCTAAATTCTGGTAACCACCATTTCCAACAATTTATATTCCTGAATGTGTTGAGCATTAAATTTAATAAACACTACTTTATCTTGTGTTAAGTCAACATTCTAAATTAAATTAATGATTAAAATGATTTTTTTATTTCAGCATATCTGTTTATATGGCACTAGTCTGATATAAAAAATGAAGCAATTTCATTATGGTCTGTATTCTGTCTCACTGCTCAGTTCTGATGCCTGATGCTAGTCTGCTAGTTTCTTTTCAAGTCAATAGTATATGCATTGGATATTGAGCATTTACAGTTCTGATAAGGATTCATGGCTTGAATGCATCATCATACACTTGACTAAACATTCTAATCATAAACCTATTTGTGACAATAAGCAGTCAGATAGAAAAAACCTACAGTACCTTTATCACATTGAATGTTTTCTTCTCATTGTAGAGTTTGACCAAGCACCTCCACTTATATATTGAATCTCATCAGAGCAGGACATTTCTTGTATTAATACTGTTGTAGACAAATGGATACTACACAACTTTTCTTTTGTCTATAATATTCATAATTATATTTTAAATATATAAAATGTATTGAAGATAAGACATATACAAATATTGAATCAGAAAGCTACATTCTGCAGTTGGTGCAGAACAGTGAAAGACATTTTTTTTTGTCAAGTAAGAAAGCCCAATGGAGAGAATGGAGGTAATGTAAAAACAAGGGGATTGGTATATGACCAATATTATTATATATGGTCTAAAAAAATAGAAATAATAGCAATATATATGGAAACTAAATTAAATTAAGTGGATTAATTACAGAGAATGAAAAATACAGGAGGGAAAGATTCGCTATTCCACTATATCCACTATATTAATGAGAGTCATGCACTTTTAAGCTGAATGTATATGAATGTCAAACATCAAAGACAGCGATAATTCTATCCCTGGATGAAGTCCTGAAGCAGGCAGAATTCCCAGTTTTTTTATAGAGTGAATTTCATTAACAGCCAAAAATATTAATATTCCTTGGACCACCTTTTTGAAACCATAAGGATAAATTGTCTAGGTGCAAGCTAACAAATTGTCACTTTGACCCTTCAAAGACCCCAGTATGTACTGTACAAAGACTTTGCCTTAAATTATTTATTTTATGATACCTCATTTACAATTTCCTATATTAAATTAGGCATTTATTAGGAAGACACTTGATGGACATCCAGGGAGCATTCAGATAAGGGTACAAGTCCATACCAGTAGGGGTTTGGTTTCACTGTTTGACACACAGATCTGATGGATACTCAACACCTGTACCTTAGCCACTGCAGCAAATTGTCTTTAGTCATAAAGCCAGACATCTCAGAGATTTTAACACTAATCTTATCAAACATTCTATTGGTAACATGGCTGGAAAAATACTGGAATTTCTTTTGACCCAAAAGTTTAGACCTGACAATTTGTAGAACATCTACAGAATACTTGATAATTGTACAGGTTTGGTTTTAAAGTCTGACACAGATACTACTTTTCTGTCCACTCCCCTCTATCAATCTTCAACTGGGTTCCACCCATCACACAGTTAGTCTACATTGCATTCCTCTTAAGAGAATATGTTCAACCTGTGTTTAAGTTTTGAATTTTTATTTCATTGCACTAAACCCTTTCTTAATTAGATAGCTAATTACAGTAATAATAGATTTTAATTCCAATAACTTGACTTACTTTTGATGACTAATTGCATTATATAATTATAATAATTAATAATTGCTTACACTTATATAGCGCTTTTCTGGACACTCCACTCAAAGCGCTTTACAGGTAATGGGGATCCCCTCCACCACCACCAATGTGCAGCATCCACCTGGATGATGCGACGGCAGCCATAGTGCGCCAGAACGCTCCCCACACATCAGCTATTAGTGGGGAGTAATGTAGCCAATTCATAGAGGTGTTATATTTTGGTTTGTTGATTCCAAAAAGAAAGCAACTAATCTGATAGATTTGTAATCTTTAGACCAAGGAAGCCACCACTTTGAATTTACATTACAGTTCAATTTTTTTCTCTCTTGCTTCTGCAAGACTTTACTGTCTTATCATGTTTTTTTAATGAGCCTTGACTGGCATCTGTAACTGGAAGATTCTCTGTCTGCTACAATAATTCACCTCTTTTCAGTAAAATGGCAGTTTTAAAGTTAATTAATACACATAAATCAAACTGATCAACTGAACTATTTTTTTAGGTGAGGCATCATGATATTGACGTACAGGTATCATTATATGATTGTGATTTCATGATTGCCATGGGTTACGTAAACGATCACCATTCTATCACCATTTTGGACACTTAAGCCCTATTCTTATTGGTCAATGACCCTTCATAGTGATTTCCAAATGACCATAGAAAGCACTGGGTTCCTGTCAGGTTTTGGGCTGATTTTATGATTATTCTACTTATGTTTAAAGTTTTGTCAGGAATGTCAAACCCCAACCCTGTAGTTCTGCATACGTACAGTATGTATACAGGCAAACTAGGAAAACAATTAACAATATAGAATAGTTTTGCCAATAATTTGATAATTTATGGCATGTATGGCCTGCTTAAAGTACATGTATTGTAAATAAATTCCTGCCTGGCACAGCAATTTATTTTGACAACACTGCTTTACATGGTTTGTCTTTAGGATTGAGTCAACATGTTATCTGTGTACTTTCCACACAGCTATCTCTCAACTGATCATAGTTTATTAGGTGTTTTCACTGTTCATATACACCAATGGTGGGCAATTCTGATCCTGGAAGAAGCTAAAGTCTTCTTATTCCCTTCAAATCTACAGCACCTGAAAGGATGAGAGAAGTTAAATTGATCCCATTAAACTTCTAAGCTGATTGAGGATATTCAGTGCTGTGTTATAATGACAACCTGCAGACACACCAGCCCTCTGAGAACAGGATTGCTAAACTCCATCAGGGTTGACAGGGAGTCTGAAACATCATACCAAAAGAAATAAGGGACACAGCCACATAAGGCTCTTTTAAAATTTGACTGGAAACTTGCTTTTGATTGTCGTTTTTGTGAATGTTGTTTATTGGCTTGATATTTTTTTTTTAAAAATACTTTATTGAGAAATGTACTTTTAATGAATTGTAAAGAGAATATTTTTTACAGAACTAGATAAATTACAGTTTTGTTATAATTATTGTTAATGCACCATATGTTAGAATTGTTCTGTGTTTTTGAATGGGCTTAGTATAGACATACTGTAGGTATTCAAAAATATATATAGTACATACATTACTTGGAGATTTCAAATGAAATGTTCAATAAAACTTTCATAATTACTTCTTGGTTATCCAGTTTGTGACCATTGCAATCCACTACGCTTGCATACATTTAATAAACCAAAATTTTAGTTCCTCAGTAATTGCTTATTAACAGTGATCTGATTATAAGGATATTTTACACTGGAGAGGACAAGAGGACCACAGGGAGAGAAGGTGAGGTGAGATTTTCTGAATGTTGTTCTACAGGTACTGGATGCGAAGGCATTATCATCTGGTTACACAGTCTGCAGTTACATTTTTTCAAAATATATCCTGTATTGAATTGAAACTGATTTTTACATTGCTATATTGAATGCAGGAATTTTATGTCTTTATTAAATAGATATGGATATACATGTGGTCTCTCGTAGATGCCTGGTAGGTGTAGGTGCTTACTTGAATCAACATTTAATTAAAACCGGGATCAATCAGTTAACATCCTCTTGATCTAACCTGTTCAGCAGGAATGCTATTTTTTCTGACTAGCCATACATTCAATGAAGTTTTCTCTAAAGCAAAAAATTGTGTTCAATTTCCTTGAATGATTTCTTCTACCACAATTTTAAAACTCAAAACAGTCTATTAAGTTGTCACTGTCGTTTTAGAGTATCATAAAATTTAAATGCTGCATATGAATCACACCACCATGATTTTTGAATTTGTATTGTGCAGATGTTCAATTAAAAGGAGCATTGACTATGGCCACTGCACACAAGCAAGCTGAATGGTTGATTTTTGATTAGGTGGCAAATTATGTTGATATAGATATGAAATTATAATCTACCAGCTATGGCACCTGAAAGGATGAGATAAGTTAAATTGATCCCATTAAACTTATAAGCTGATTGAGGATATCAAGAGACTAAGGTCTTAATGTGATCTTCAGTTGACTTGGTACAAGTCAGGTTAGCTGTTCTTGTTAGTGGTTATTCTAAGCTCTAGGTACACAAACCTCTACACATTGTGAATATAACCTGAATAGAACTAAGAAGAATACAGTATGCAGTATGTGAAAATTCTAAGGGTATTCAGAAACAGTATCTGTGCACTGGGTTTCTGCCAGGGTTTGTTTCGGTTGAGGTTGTGATGAGCACAATGGGTCACTGAACGGATAGCTCATATATCCTGTTCAAGATGTGTGTTCTGCTTGCAGATGTCAAACAAGTGGTTTGGTGGGAGTTCTTAACAGTCTGGTATGTGTATGTACATTACATTTGCAGTTGAGTTACATTAGTTACAGTATGCTATGGATAAATATAAATATTTTATTTTATATTGTTTTTCCTTTGTCTCGCCCTTGGCAGCAATACACTTTAAATTGCACTTTATTTGGAAAGGATCAGCAAACCTTATTTGATGGATCTTGGATCTTAAACCCATCATCTGAGTCTGCTTTAATAGGATTCAGGCTGTAAGTTGTTTGTAACTGGAGGCACCCAGTGGTTTTGTGAACACAAGTCAGTGAATTTTGGCAACTTGTTAAACAAATTGAACACAAAAAAACATTATAATAATTTACAATGCTTTCCACTGCAGTCTATTCCTGCCTTCATTCTCCCAATGCTCATTTCAAAGATACCACATCCAGAGCAACAGGATGAAAGACAGTTATTATTTTACAAGCAGTTAAATAGAGAGATTGCTTTCACGCACAGAGCTGCAGATAATTCAGCTGCCCACTACTCATTATCTGTGTATGCCACAAAGCCATTGAATTGTCATTTAAGGAAAAAGTTTGAAAGGGCTTTTGTTTTATCACATATTTCATTGTTCTTCAGAACAACTGAAGCAATGCATTTAATAAGAATAATAAGGAAAAAACACTGAATAAGTCCTGCCTCCCACTTCAAACCAAGATTTTGTTAAATTAAATCTTGCTATGCTATTTTGCTACAAAAGGCCAACCACGTTTTTTTTGGGGGGAATAGTTTTACCATTGAACACTACTTGATACTATAACCCTTTCATCATGAACATTTGAATTATTTCATGAAAATGTAGGCTAAATAAGATAATTATACTTGCTTGAGTAGAAGAACCACTATTACCATGAAATTCTTAAGATGGGGCTCTGAAAGAAAATACAATCTATTTGGACATGCTATATAAGCTGCATTTGCTCATGATTGCTAATTATTTACTATTACCCCACATAAAAACTTGCAGATATGTCTTGTGCCAAAAAAGTAACTGGGAAGAGATTACTACCAGCATCGTAAAAACACTCCATAGAGTATTTAATAATATTTAAAAACAGGTAGGATCCATTAATACCAGAGGAGGGAATATGGAGATTCCCAGCAAATTGCCAACAACATTTGTTGTGGGCCCAGCCAACAATATTCTCTACTACTGTTTTGAAAGATTGTGAGTGAAATTATTTAGGCTCACCAGATGTGAGCAAGTGGAAATGGAGCAGTGGATATTGAATATTAACCTGAGTCAGAAAATCATTCCCCTTGGGCAGTCCCAAAATATTTGTAAAAAAGTGTATATAATGCACCATGAGCACAATGTACACAAGAGAATATGGATGTTAAATAAGATAGCAAAGAATATTTAAGTGATTCATTCATTTTTTAGGGCATTTAGATGCTAAATGTACATATTACTAGAAAAATGTCCATCTACAATATACAGAGCCCTATTGTATCCATCCATCTGTTTCAGTTAAAGTTTATTTGCTGAGTGTATTGCTATATATACGCTAAAAGTTTACGATTTTTGCTTATTTATCTTATTTGTAGTGTCTTGTGTACATTCTGTCCATGGTGTATGATGTACACTTTCCTAAACATATTTTGATACTGCCAAAACAAAAAACAAAAACAAACAAAACAAAACGACAGTCTTCTGTCACACCTGGGCTGGGAGTGGACCAGCTTATGAGGGCCAGATCCGGCTGTTCTCTGTTCATCCCTATCCCCCTCAGTCAGGGACCCAATCTTCCCATTAATCACTGTATTTAAGCACCGCTAATTCAGGGCTCTGATATTGAGGTACTGGAGTAGTGCAATTCCTTGCCCGCTTTAGGAACCAGCCATTGCAAGATCGCGATTCTCCTGATCATCGCTTTCCTTTCAGCTTCCTTTCAGCACCACTGAATCAGCTATATTGTGGTCCTGTCAGGCTCTCCACCTTCAGTCCTGAGGCTTCCAGCCTGCCTGCCTGCACCTACACAACTCCTGCATTTAAATCTCCACCTGTCAGTCTGACCAAAGCAGTGCACTCCAGCCTGCCACAGCATAACATCCCCAACCTGAGACAATCAGAAATAATGCTGTCATCAACTGAACATATGGAAATAAACTTGTAGCTGTCTGTACTATGTGCAATAGTTGAACACTATTAAATTCAAGATGCCCTTTATGAATCCTGTCCGATTGTGGTGAACCAGTTTAGTTAAGCAGGAGCTTGGCCAGAATAGTGGCTCCTAGCATATAGTTTACCAAATGAGAGATCTCTAAAAAAAAAAAAGATTGCTTCAGTGAGTTATTTTGGTGGTCAAGCAGGTGGAACTCTTCCCTTTAATCCACAATATCCAAAGTGTGGTGTAGAAGGAGATCTCCTTGTGATGAGATGTTAAACCAGGGTCTTAACTATATTGCACCAATTCTTATATTGTAAGAGTAGCTATTATCCCTTATGTCCAAGCTAAATTCCTGATTTGGCTTGTATATTCTGGTCTCACCCAGCTATAACAGGGAATGTTGAGTGTACCAGCAATGTACAAAAAATAAAGGATTCTTATTTCTCTGTTTAGCATTCTTAGAAATATTTTCATGTACAGTGATCATTTGAACTACAGTATATGAATATAATTATACCATTATCCATTTCTTTAGATACGAGATTCCATATTATATTCCCTATTTATCAAATTCTAAGCATGTGTTTTTTTTACTGCGATATTGAGCGCAAATATTCATAGGAAATGTTAAAACATTATAACTTTTTACGAAGTTATTTTTATTTTGGTTATTTTCCAAAATAACCACAGTATGTAACCGAATGAAAGACTTCGATGCTTAAAATGTTTAGGAAGAAAGTGGAACACTGGTGTGGATTTTTTATTTGAACTACCAATACCAGCCATATACAGTTTACATAATATGTTTATGTTCCTTAATTAATATTGTTTATGAGCAATGTCTGGGAAACCATTATAGGCATGGTAAATCGGAGATTCTCAAAACTTACTTTGTATGATTGGAAACGAATACGTGATCCGATCAACAAAATGCTTTGAAGAAAGAGGCGCCCTTTTCCTTTGGTTTAACAGTTTGTGCAGCAACAAAACAATCCGATTAAACAAGATAGTGTGGTGTTACCTTTTGTGAATGAAAAATAAAGTATTTTCGTGTCGCAATAGTTAAACCGATGCAGACGGTTACAAAGAAAGTGGACCATGGTAATACTTTGAGCTTTCAGGCTGTCCAAGGCCATTCATTATTAATACTATTAGTAATATCTTCCGTAAAGACTTTGATGCATAAAATATTTCTGCATAAACTATTTATGATGAAGGTGGAAGGTTGTGTACTTTTGTCCAACTGAGCAATCTTGCTTTTATAAAATATACTGACTTTTTAATGTTTAATGATTAACATGCTGTAATCCACAGTTTAAAATGATAAAAAATCTAAAGGGTATACAACTTAAATTCTTAATTGGAAAAAGATTGTCCCTCAGCAGTGACTGGGATTTGAAACCCGGCGTTTTCTGGCGACTGCTAAAATGCTGTACATGAGGCTTTAAGCTTAATTAGCTCCACCTGGCAGTTTTACAAGGTCTTACAAAGTGCTTCCGGATACTATTATCATAATCTAATTTGCATGTGGTTTAATGCGGTATGATGCACCATGCCTACCGCATTTTTACACAGCGTACTTCGTGCATTTTGAATGGCTGGATCTGTTTATATTGTATATGACTGGCAGCAACCTTTCTCATCTCACTACTTGATGAAGACCTTCTTTAGACTTTCTGCTTCAATTAGCATACAAAATTATGTACAAACTACAGACCTCTCAAAGACGTAAGGAAAGATATGTACAGACAGAAAAAAACTGTCTGTACATATTTGTACATATAAAAAGAATATTTGTGCTGTGAGAATAAAAATAATACCATTTAACTATTTTAATTATTAAGAGTGAAAGAACTATTATGCAAAGTACCTAATGTTCAATAAAAATAATCATAAGATCAAATAAATACCAGACTGGATCCCATTAACTGCAATATGACCAAATATGGAAACATAAAAATGGATGATAGACAAAAAAAACTTTTGACAATCTTTCATCCAGCAGTGGATTAATAAAGACTATCAGTCTTTGAAAAAACAAATCAAGAATTAGTAACCTTCTCCCTTACTAAAAAGTAGGTACAATCTTCACCATGATTGCTGTGTGTTCTGAAGACATTTGTTAATATGACGTGGGCACTGAAGCTTCATTGTGAACAATAACAACTACCATCTATTTCACCTGTCTGCAAGATAAAACCTCACCATTCATATAGTTCCTTGTCACTGCACATTTGTTCTGAGCCACTCAACATCCAGCAACAGCATTAAATCTGTTCCATCTCACTTGATCAAAAATGGCACATGACTATCAAAGAAATGACTGTATATATATAAAAAAACTTTAATAAATTATGTATGTTTTTAGATAGTCATTTATCATTCTACTGGGCTGTGGAAAAATTCTAGCTTAGTTTTAAAACACTCAATTCCTGCTGCTAGGAGGATTGAAATAAATAAATACCTAATTGTATGCAGAATTATTGAAATAATCTAGAAATCATTAGAAATGTAAAACAATTTTGATAAAATACAATAAATTTAAGTATACATATAAATGATCTGCTAAATTGAGTAAAATATGGATTTATTAATAGTAAGAAGTGCAAACGATCACTATCATGAGAGTAACAGTAGGTCCAGTGACAGGTTATGGAAAATAGGAAAAGCAGACAGTATTGCTGCTGCTAGACTAAATCAATCAAATGCACCGCTACATTTTAAGTGCTCCATTCCAAATATGCTGAGGTCAAACCTGAAAGAATAATTCCAAGTTAAGTTCAAACTAACATTTATTTATCTTCCTACACACCCTCTTGAAGTGCTTTCACTATGGAAAAGACTCAGTGGTCTAAATGCATATCCCGATTACATGTAATTTTATGTGTTCCATTAAGAACAAAGTGGATAATTTCTGTTAACATTCATATCATATAAATAAATGTATCCTTTTTAAAAGACATTTTTCAAAATTATGGTGCATTTAGTTTTTTTTGTGCACTATTTTGCTATGCACAGCAGGCCTATATAACAAGGCCCAATCACCTCTTTTAATATTCTGCATGTGCCACAGTACTGGGAGACTTGGACCACCATGCCCAGTAAAAAGACAACCAAGGACTAGCTGTAAAGGTGGAGTTGGGGTCCAAAAGGAGTGAAGAAGAGAAGAGGGTATATATATATACAGTATACCTGAAACTGAGGAATTATGTGATAAAACATTTTGTATTCATTTTAAAAGTCAGACAACAATAATTTAACCCACTTGTTAGCAGCATCACAGCTGGAGTGTATTATTTATGTAACACATACAAGAAACACAAATTCAAGAACTAGCTGTTCTGGGTCTGAATGGCAGTTGTTCATGTTTAATTGCCACTAAAGGTTAATTATAAATATGAATAATTTTACCAAACAGGGGTTTGATAATTACTATTATCATATTATGTTATTATTAAATTAATATAACAATCAGGTTACTACACTAGCTTTCTATGCAAACAATTAATAAATATTAATAATTTCATCCCCCAAAGACGGGATTTAAAGATTGTTACACTGTACATATGTGCTTTTTTCTCCACAGCTTGATAACAGAATATCAATCAGGCCCAAACTGACACAACATGCAACAGTAACCGTATTAACAAAGGTTGCACTTTGCACAGATTTTTACATATCAGTGAATTTCGGAGTCTCCTTGCAGAGACATGAAAAGTCCATAATTCTACCCTTATATTACCCTAATAACGTTAGATTTTGAACTGAATGTAACTAAAACAATAATACTCTATTACAAATTTTATTTTTGTTATATCAATATTTATTGCTGAAGCCACATTTATAGTATTTTTACAAAAGTAAGAATTAAAATTTAATTTTAGTGAAAACAGGTCTTGATGTATCCTCCAGCCCACATGAAGCCTATAGAACTACAGTATGTGACAGAAATTAATCACAATGGTTATATGGAATGTAAAAGGTGAAATTCTTATTCACTGAAACTTTTATGCTATAGGTCAGTTATGGGAGAAATAAGAAGACAGATGTGCTTTTTTTGTGAAGCCAGTATCAATATCAAGAAGGATAAAGGAATATGATGAATACATTTATGAAACTTTACTCCTGGTGTGTTCTGCCTTCTGATGAAGATGAACAAAATAATTCAGCAAAGGCACAGAGACATGACTACACGTGTCCACATTAAGAAGAGCTTGCTTTCAGTCTTATTTCTTATTCCTACATGACTCTAAACCTCTAATCCAGTACTGCTTAGAGGAGACAGCATCCTACAAACTTGAAAAAAGCTTGGATAAACCATTAATATTGGCCTTGAAACATGTATTGTTACATTGGCAGTTATTCATGAGTTTTTCTTTTGCACGCAGTCCGTGCTATAGCTTTGCACATTGCAGTTGTCATTTCCTTAATCTTTTCACTACTCTTAAGTTTTAAAGACTTCCAAGGTTTGCCCTTGACTTTTTCTTCTATTTTATGCAACGCAACAGTAGGAGAGTTGTTTGGTTTTAGGAAACATTCTGCAACATTGGAGAACAGTCTTTTCACTTTGGTGTCTTACTGGTTTTTAGGCAATTGCACACCCTGGACAAACTAAGCACCTGAGGTTCTGATAATGGCAATACCAATGCTAAGAGACAAGGCAGCCTGGATATTAGGTTAAATCTGTTCAAGTGGTCTAAACTTTGCACCAAATGTAAAATATCTTGCTCATATCTGAATGAACTTTTCATGGAACGCACAGATACATTTCTGTATTTTCTTGAAAGAGCTTCTCCTGTTAGGACTTGCAGTATGCACTTTGCTGGAGGGTGGAGTAGCAGTAAGCTTCGTCAATAACAGGTTTCAGAGATTAAATTATATTGACCTTTGATGCTGCTCAATGTCAAAGTGGTTTTTATACTGAACCTATCTGCACAAATCCTCTGAACCTTTTGTTTTGTGTTTACTTATTCACAATTCTGTCTGAAATATACTAACCTGTTTTCTTAACTGTTGTATTATTTATTATATAAAATATTAATGTTACAACATTGGCAATACAAATGTAGATTGAACATTATTTTTTTAATAACCAGCAAGTCTTTTATGTAAACAGCCAGGCTGAAAAAGCATATTCTTTTAGCTAACACAGCAGGGAAATTCAATGTATTATCCTTAAAGGACATTGTAAGAATGTGTAATAACTTGCTTACACGTTCACATGTATGAGTACAGTAGCTTTGTTTCAGGAAAGGGCTGGGGATTGGTGGCTGTGTTTTAATTTTACAATTTCATATATAGAAGCCTTCTGTTTTCCACTTTATAAATTGTTTTATCTAAAGTATATTTTATACTATAGTGAATACATATGCATGCATTATGCATATTTGTTATACTGTATATTGTACCAGTAGAAAATAATATTTCAGATCCAAACTGAAGAAATCAAAGCACCAATAAACGGTAAACACAGTATGTGACCCAAAGGAAATCCTGGTAAAACGTCTGTGCAGGCATACTGTCATGAATACAAGTAATACTCTACTATTACTTTAATCATCCACAAAAGCCCCATGCTTTTGAATAAATAAATAAACATTTTAAGTCTCATCAAATTTCCTCAAAATTTCCATTCTGCCTATATAGCTTTTTTGTAATTATTAGCTTAATCTGAGGATCCCATTTTGAAGGAAGCCAGGGTTTAGACTTCCACAATATGGCTGGGTAGCTTGTTTCATAATGAATCTTCCAATAAACTTGTCAACCTGTTCGATATATATGTTACAAACTGGGACACGATAACACCAGTCTGAGGTAAGAGCTGAAAAAACAAAAAGAAATCTGGCATAAGAGTGAGATATTTTTCAGACAAACCAGAGAACGTGGAAGAGGACAGCTTCTTTAAGCTCACACCTGTAGTTGCACATCATGCATTTTCAATTTTTCCACAGTCTGCAAGGAATCATACTGGTATATGTATACAGGCAGGGCAGAGAAAGGGTTGTGACCAGTTTGTCAAGAAGAAAGTACATCATAACAGCCCCTGTACCAACACCCACCTTTTCCTTGTCTTCTGTGTCTGCTTTACCTAATGTTTATTTGATTTGTTTTTGTGATCTATCTAGGAAGGATGCAGAAAAGATAACGCATCTTCCAGTTCTTTCTCAACTACGAAGAAGCATAAAAAGATCTCCTGAATTGTCTTGGCACCTCAGTGAATGACTGCTACATCTTGTAAAAACTGAGATAGCTTAAGTGAGCTTCTGCTCCTTTTTTTGGTCCACAGCTGATTTAAACACTTAGATATGAATAATTTAGAAACTGGAATTTAATTATGTCCTTTGCCTTAAGTCCATAATGGGACAAAAAGCCACTTATACAGTGAAGCTGGGAATTTGGAACAGAAGGTGATTGAATGGGTAGATCAATAGCTCCACAATATGTTCATCTAGTGACTAGAGGCACTTGAATGTAATGATCCTGTCGGATTCCTAAAAAAAACATCCTTATAGGGTTTCATACAGTTCCCACAAATTCCTATAAACTATTACTATAGGTATACTATTAAAGTAAGAAGGATTATCAAACACTGCAGCTGGAAAGGAAAAAAAAATTAAGACTGGTCAAAAACCTAACATATGACATTTAAAATAGGCAAGTGCTGTGTATTTCTAAGATATTAAATACATAAACTATAAAATAAGGAAATAAGAAATCTACAGTAGGTTTTAAGATGTTTCCTATAAAGACTTTGTGACACTGTTAACATATAATTTGTATCTTGCAAATAACCTGGAAAGCAATGCAACTGGCAAAAGCAATTTAGGATATATAATTAAAGCACAGAGTTTAAATCAAATTTTAAATTTGTAAAATGCATCAATAAGACCTTATTGAAATATGTACTGTATGTATGATTTTGATCACTACAGTATAAAAAACAGTTTGCTCCTCTGGCATCCATCCAGAAAAGAGTGACCAGATAAAATCTTTGGCTGAACAGAATTGGTTTATGTGTTGACTCAGAACTTTTTAGTCCTGAACAGTAAATGCTACAAGGGGACCTGATTCAAACAAATCCTCAAAGACACCTGGTCTTTTGAAAGCAAGCAAGCAATCCAGCCCTGCTTACTTGACTGAGGGAAGAGTACTGCATTTTTATACAGATTAAAGTCTAGTGACTGCACAGCAGAGACACAACTTAGAAGGAGGCTGGTGTCCAGTATTTCTGCTGTATCCCATAATTCTCATGGTACCCTTGCTGCTAGTGACAGTGTACCTTGGGACAGGAGGCTGAAAAGTTCATCAGATGTGAAGGGATTGCCAGATCAGATGGTGTAAAACTTCTTCTTTCTCTTTGAAGGGTATTGTGTGACCTACAGCAGACAAGTTTATCTTCTTATTCTGTACTCTCTTGTGATTGACAATTGGTTGCACGGGGGTGTCAGCTTGGAGCTTGTTTCTGTGTTTCAGCAGTTATTGAGGACTGAAATCTTATTTCAAGTTTGAGTTTTTTGGTCATTTTTTACCCTTAGTGAGATCTAATCTACTGCATTTCATCTAATGCTGTTAGAATGTGTATTATTAGTTTTTTGTCTGTTTACTTGTTAAAACTTTATTTAATGTGATGATTGTTGATTTAGGCAAAAACTGTTTATTTGCTCATTTTTTTCTTTTTATGATAACAACAATTCCTGATGTGTATTCTGATGTTTTTTGACTGGCATAAAGTATATATGGGATCTTTGGTGTTTTGATGAATTATTGTTTGATAAGAAAAGGAGAAAGGACAGAGGGGAGCTCCCAACCGGTTGTTTTTTGTGTAGGGGATTCTTGTTGCTGTTTGGGTTGGAGGCGAGTGATACTCTATCTAAGTGAAGAGCAAGGATTCTGACTGTGTACAGTATATTCAATTCACAGCTGCTACTGTATATACTGCATTCTTCTTTTCAAAACATTATTAATTCCTCTTTGACATTGGATTTGGTTTATGATACATGTGATTAATGTTTCTGTCTTGAAATATAGGCAGAATAAATTCTCCCCACCAAATGGACTGTTTAAATTTGCTGCAAAGCAGAAATGAAGATATTGCCAGGATACAGACATCTCACTTGAAACAACAAAGTGTATTTGTATTTTTGCTGATAAGGATGTCTCCTCATCTGCAGGGAACAAACCAAAGAGAGCTTATATTGGGGTGAAAGGGTGATGGAATAAGAGAGTAGCATATACAGATACTTCAATTAAAAATACTTTTGTTTCAGTGTATGTCCCTGTAACAGATACAGTACATTTTTGTACTGATTCTTGACCAAATCTCTGGTGGCAATCACTTAGTTTGTTACCACATCTGTTAGTAGATATGAATGCTGTAATAAATCATATAGTCTACAGATCATAATCAAAAGAGATGAATGCTCAATCTCTGGCTAGTACGGTTTTGAGAAATATATTTCAGATATGGCAATAGTAGTTATATGTTGATATATAGCAAAGTTTTTTTTTCCAGGTAGACATAAATCATGCCCTAGAACTGACTATAATTTTACTCTCTATAATACTACTGTATATTTAGCTCTTCTTTTCTGTGGTGCACAATGTGGAGAAACTACCCATGTCCCTATCAGAACACCATGCCTATTTTACTGATTTCATTCAATTGATAAATTGTTGCATACTTCACACTGGCACTGCAATACAACACTGCTACACAATGAGACAATTTGGACTCATTTTCAAACTAAGTGTGTTTCTTGATTTTTAAGGTTTTATTAATCATAGAATGACTCCCAGATTCCACAGAATGTAGTTAAAGGCTTTATTAAAATATTCTACAGTGTGTACAGTTACCTCACAACTACATAAATCCTAAATAAGAAAATTACTAAATTGGATTCAAATTGGGTATTCTAGAGCAAGCTCTAGAAAGCTCGCTTATTCCAAGGATACTGAATTGGGAATCAGCCTTGTCAGAAAGTAATTAAATTTGCTGCTTAGACATTGTATCAAAATTGATATACATAAGCTAGGCAGAATGATTATTTTAATGGCAGTCGGCCCAGCCATTTACTAGCTCTGGCACTCCACAATAATGAATGCTTTGCAGATATTCCTGCTGTTAGACTGGCACAGGAGGTATTACTGTCAGATCTCTGCATAAAAGTCTACATCTTGCCTCTTTTACTTTAAATGGTACAGTATAGTTCAGTCCTTCAATTGGATCAGTGGAAGTCTGTAAGGTTTCTCCAATTTCTTCCTTTAGCTATTCCCCTCCTGCTGAGGCATTTGTAGTAGAAATGACTAAATCCTAGTCTGAACTAAAGGAGGTCCTTTAGTCACATGCCAACTAGACAAAGTGTAAATTGTTAGGCACCGATGGCATCCCTCTTGAATTGTACAGTATCTGCATTTTTGGCTTCAATTAGAGTTTCTTTTGATTTACATGATGCATATAGCCAAAGTTCTTTAAGGAAATAACTTTTTACAACCATTATATCCATATTATTGAAAGAAATAATGATCCCACAATTTGTGCTATGTGTTGTCCAATTTTTATTCACACAACAAGCATAATGGTAATGTACTGTCATACTGTTGCAATTTCTATATGACAAAATTAATTCACCATTATCATACAACCTATATTAAAGGGCCCCTGATAACATCACTGTCTCCTCCACATTATACTTGTGGTTACATACATTTTGTCTTCCTGTGCTGCTCTTTCATTTGGTATAAAGAAGGCCTTTGAGTGGTTTTAAATGACAATCCCTTGAAAAATATTCACCATCTTCCACCAACTTCCAATTATGTCCAAATGTGTTAAATTACAAATGATGCATATAATGAAAATCAAAAGTTAATGTTCAAATTGAGCAATTATGTGTGAAGTTCAATATCAGAAAAACAGTAAATAAAAATACAAAATTTAAACACGTTAGTTTTATAAGTATTCATATTGTTGTTTTTGTAAAATTTGGATGAAGGCCCTCACTGAAATAAGAGCTTGTAGTCTTTTTTGGAAAAATATCTATCATATTTGCTTACCAGGATGGTATGATGTTCACCAGTTCTTCTTTGTAGACTTCGTCAAAATCTGTCTAGTTATTTCAGGATAATTAATTGGCAATAATTTTCAAATCTTTCAAATCTGTCACAGATATTCTATTGGATTCACATCTGGACTTTGACTGGACCACTCAACTACATTCACTTTTTCTGAGATGCCTTGTTTTGTAAATACTGTTGTTTATTGCTGGATGTTTGTAACATTGTGTGTTGTGTATTGTTATTGCTAATAACTATTTAGAGCTCTGGATGAAGTTGATCTGGCTGTTAGATGATGAGCCACAGCTGTGAGGACACTGGACACCCACAAGGGGACGAGCAGGGCCACCCCCGGAAGGGGAGGATTATTTCACCAACAGTCCCAGAGGGGATTGTACCGTGTAAGGTGTTATTTTTCTTTTTCTTTTTGCCTGTCCCGTCACGTACTGTATTTTCACCAGGGAAGGCACACCTTTTTCACACATTGAGATTAAATACTTGTGAGACTGTCACTGTATCCAATGAAAACATTGTGCTTATTTCCACATTTTTCTTCGCCCTTGCATCTCCATGTTAAAAATGAATGCTTCCTTGCTTGAATTTGTATGAATTTCAGGACTCCTCTCTCACTCTATTCTTACAACTGTTAGACTATAGAGAGATTCCTGTAGAACTCCAAAGTTAATATGGAAGGTGAAGAGATATTAAACTGATGGCTTTTCCAAACTTTAATTTTCATTTCTTCCCCTTCCCCCTGTTTTTCATTCCTTGATGTCCACATCAGAAAAGTCTGGTCTCTCTGTACATACTTTTATTTATACTTGAGGTTCTCTCAGACAATGTACATAATTCATAAATCTACATCTACATAATCCAACAATTATGCAATTAATTACAAAGATTCACAGAATTACATTTCACAATTCTTTTTTTTTTGCCATAATCATGAGCTCCCAGCAGACAATCCTGGAACATATGTCTATACTGTATATTTTCAAATGATATAAAATGACACCAGGTTATGTAAACCTACACCAAAACCCCCCCCAAAAATAATACTAGAACACTGTCAGTAAGTTAAAAAAATATAGGGTAGGAAGATTTAACATTGAAGTCCTAGATGGTTTAGTATTTACTGGAAGTTTGAAAATGTACAAGAAGTTTAAAAACTTTGAGCAACTATACTTTACAAACTCCCAGTGTCGTTCATTGTGTACAGTAACCAGCAGTGATCAAAACGTCAGGTAAAATGAAAGCACATAGCACAACTCTTACAAGTTAGCCCATTTAGAGAAATGGAGAAAGAACAGATGTAGCTGCAGTTTATTATTATGTATGAAGGCAGAATCTGCCTCTCTAGCAGCAGTTGGCAGACATCTCCAGAGAAAAATGCTGAAGGAGAATTCCCAAAGCAACTGTTAAATTTATTGTCTTCTCTCAAACATATTTTAAATATCAACACCACCATAACATTATAGAAAGGTACCTAAATGTCCTCCTTTTGGCAATAGTGTTTAATTGAATTTTAATTGCATTAAAAAAATAGGATAAATCTAATACACGTTATGCAATTAAACTATATATTGAAATCAGATCGGTTGCTAGAGTCTCATCACAACAAGACATCAAATACCTGTATTAATTTTCAGATACTTACATTGACATTCACAAATTCAGCAAACACATTCGCAAGAGTATTTTAGATTATTAAAAGTATATTTTAACAATCTAAAATGGTATATTAATTAAAGTAGTCCCAAGTAATTATTTAATTACAAATTGACAATTTTCCAAGACAAACATTTCTCAATCTTCTGGATGTTCTCATATCCAGTAGGTATGAGTATCTCCATGCAAGGCTGGGATCAGTTTCTGCAGTTGATGTATACTGATAATCTGTCCATCTCGGATAATCTAGCTGAATGACCTGAATATCTATCACTTCCCTCGCATACCAAATATAGCCTGAAAAAGCATGACATTTTTCCATTTAAAATCATTGACTCCTGCTGGGTTTACTGGTGTAAAATATGACTCTGACTTGCTTAAAACCATCCCAAACATCTAAATATTTAGTCCAATGTTTGTGCATCTACAGCCATTTCTTCCATCAAGCAGATACTGAGCTGCTCTGATCTATGAAATCACAGATCATGGAATCTGTGGGTTACAAACTAGAGGTGGAGGAACGGTGGTCACATGTTTACCAAAAGGCGTAGGTCTGGGTCTTCTTCTCTTCAGCAGCTTCATGTTATCACTTGGCCAGATCACGCATTTCCATGGTGTTAAGTTCCATAAAGTTAAGAAAAAGAGATATCTGTCATAACCGGCGTCGCCGCATTTGAGACCCAAGAGTGTAGGTGTGACGGACCAGGGGGACTGGCACAAACTCAAGGGCAAACCATTCTGTTAAGTCCGCTGACCAGAGCCTGAGAGTAAGGGCCACCGGGATGTCGCTCTGTTCTGCCCAGGAGCTCCTGGAAAAATATTGGCTAAACGGAGGAGGTGGAATCGCCTGGGGTGCAGGCAGATGGACTAGAAAGCTGCACGGGCAGGGTTTTGCAGGGAAGACTGGAGAGGAAAGGGATCTCTGATCAGTCTTTTTCTTGCTCAGTCTTCCATTTTGGAGGAACGACTTGTTGTCACAGAGCAGGAGATGGATATAAAAATATCTGCTCTGTGCCTTTCCAAGTTTTATCTCAGAGGTCTTTTAATAGAACCTTGTTGCCCAAGTTGACTCTTGACTTTAAGATGCACCACCCTGCAGAGGAAACCAACAGGAACAACTGTTTTATTCTGAAATAATCAAAATCAATACAAATGTAAGTGGAGGCTCATTAAATTGTACAATTTGGAAGGCAATTGGTTACATCAGGATGAATTTACAATTGGTATTACTAAGAGGTGTATACACTTATCCTGACCATTTCCCTAGGTTTTCATTTGTAATTACTTTTCAAAATGTTTGAGCATTTGTTTTTCACCATGGGGTTATGTGTTACAATGTGTACACAAAAGTAAAATAAATTCTGATTGAATGTTTCTTGATTTCAGGCTACTAGGCCACACAATATATTACTTTGAAAGGGTGTGTAAACTTTCCTTAGGCACTGTAGATTGCCTAAAGACATTTCACCATTTTTACATCCCAGTGTGTGGTCCATGTGTGTTTTTGATGCTATGTTCCACACTTCCTGACTTTGGTTGTTCTCCCTCCCCATTGGTTCATTAATTCATCTAACTTGCTGTATTACGTCATCATCAATCAGCTCTCGAGCAATCAGCTCTGGTCAGCTCAGCTTCGTTTTGCTTTTGTTTTGCTACGGCTTTGTTTCTCTCTGTTTTTGTTCGTTTTGCTTCGTGTGTGTTTACATATACAGTAGCTTCAGCTTTGTTGGTTTGTGTTCGTCTTCTTGTACTATCGTTTGTTGGTGTTTATCCTTTTTTTCTCTCTATTACCGTGCTCTAATGTGTCATATCTACCTCTTTGCTATTTTGTACCCTCTTCCTTGTGTCTACTCTCGTTTTCCCTTATTTGTATTGGTAGTTCACTCGTGGTTTTGTGTGAACTGTTGTGTATAGGGTTAGTTAAGGTTGTCGGGTACATTCAGCACACATAGTTGTCTTTGTATTAGTAACACTAGTTTAGGACAGGTGAGTGCCTTTTGTCTTGTATGGTTTTGGGTAGTTAGTGAAGGTTAGCCAGGGCGATAGAAGATGCCGAAGACCGAGTGTTTCGGGTTTTGTTTTGGTAGATAGGTCAGCTTTCCCTCACTTTATTAGCCAGCTCCATTTTGTTTGTTATTCTCCTTTCTTTGGCATTGCTCTAGTTCCCTTTCCCTGTGTGTTATTGTGTCCTATTTATGTACCAGTCACTTATTTTCTTTAAAATAAATCCCTTTTGCACCAAACTTGTTGTCACACTTCCTAAGTCCCTCACCAGAAACCCACCTGCACCCAATAACATCCTAAATGTTATACCCCTTTACCCCTAGACACTTGGGGTAGTAACAACCATTATGGCTAATCGCAGCAGCCAAAGAAAATCTACAGGAAAACTGTATCTGTAGATTGTACTTGCTCTCCTATGCTTTATTTATCTGCTATTTTACCGCTCTCCCTCGTTCCTGAAGATGGCTCCACAGGCAAAAGTTGTTTCTTTTCATTACCTTTCAGCATTGAATGAGCCTTTACCTGTTCCTGTATTTCAGTATAGCTGTTAGAAATTAAACTGGCTCTGTTTTGTGAGCCTCTACACCACTACAGTGTTGAATTAATTCTTGGCGGATTTCATGAACATTAAAAACAGCTTGGTATTTTCTGTTTTCTTAACCCCCTATATTTGTAACAATATAATTTAAGTTAATAACAAAAGCAATACATATTATTTGGCTTTAAATGAATTTAAATATGGAATTGACAAAACTTAACATATAAAGACCTTATGGCAATATTTCCTGTTCAGTCATACAGGTTCCTTTGTCTTTCTCCAGTTTGTTACTGGTGTCTCTCGTGCTTCTGTCTGGACGTCTGACCTTGTTTTGGACTGCCTTAAGTGTTTTAGCTGGCCTGTCTCTTGGATCTCCCTCATATGTCTTCCCTTGTTTTCTTGTTTTCTTGGGTATGAATCGAGCTTGCTTGGTTTCGGCTAATGACTACTGGCTCAGACCCCCACCTGCTAATTTTACAATCTCGGACTGCGTTTTGGTTTCACTTTCACCTGCCTGTTGACCACCTATTTAAAACTGCTGCATTTCATCAGGTGAGTGCAGTGATGTTACATTTAGAAACAAGACAGTATGTGCATTAAAATCACATTTGGGTTTATATTGAAAACTATTGAGTGATGTGTGTCTGTGAATTTCATAACATTTTTTAAACTTCTATCACAGCTTGATACAAGTTGTAAATTGAGATTTTGTAGACGCCAATTACACGGGACTTTCTGAACAATGTGTGCAAGGCTCATCAAGACTTATTACCTCTACCAGCAAGGCAACTGTTACCTCTAAATCATAGGCTCCAGAAACCTACTGAGCTCCACTAATAGCAGCACTGGATCTGTTGTGTTGATACATTAGAGAAGTGATTGCAATGATAGATATTCTTGGGTATAAGCCAAAGCTGAGAAGTTTATTCAGCTTTTTTTTCTGAATTTTAAAATAAATTTAAAATAATTTCCTCATCTAAAAGTACTTTCAATATTGCAGATTTTCATCCATACCAACAAGCCACTGACTCAGGACAGTATCAGGCATTCAAAATATCTACTGTACATAATGGCCGTTGTTACAACCCCAAGTGTCTAGGGGTAAAGGGGTGTAACATTTTAGGATAATTTTTTTTGGAAGCATGTGGGTTTTGGTGAGGGACTAGGAAGCGTGATAACAAGGGTAAGGAACTAGAGTGGTGCCAAAGAAAAGAAAATAACAAACAAAATGGAGCTGGCTAGGACAGTGAGGAAAAGCTAATCTGACTGCAAAAGCAAACCCGAAACACACGGTCTTCGGCGTCTTCAACACCCTAGCTTACCTGCACTGACTACCCAAAACCATACAAGACAAATGGCACTCACCCGTACTAAACTAGTGTACTAATACAAAATCAACTAAGTGTGTAAAGTGTACCCAACAACCTAAACTAACCTTATATACAAAAGTTCACACAAAAACACAAGTGAACCAGGAATACAAATAAGGGAAAACAAGAGTAATCAACAGGAGCAGGGTACAAAAGAACACAAAAGTTGAACATGTAACACTGGGGCAAGGTAATGGCAAAACAAGGATGAACACACAAACAAACGAAAGTACAAAGAAACTAACAAAAAAACCAACAAAATAACAAAGCCGAAGCTATACGAAAATACACACACACAAAGCAAAACAAACCAACGAACGAAGCTGAAGCAATAACCAGAAGTGAAGCGAAGCGATAACCAAAATCAAACAGGACCGAAGTCAAATGAAAGGCCTCTCCTTGCTGAAAACCTCCTTGCTGAAAACAGTGGTGTGATGGTGGGCCAATGGGGAAGGGAGAACAATCAAGGGTCAGCAGTGTGGAACATAGAAAAAACATACACAGACCACACACTGGGACGTAACAGCCGTGGATTCACACAAGATGGTGACTTTTGTCTGAAACCACATTCCCCAGAAGGCAATAAGGAATGACCTGCTGTCCTTAGTCATCTGATCAATTTGTGGAAGACAATAGATCAGGGCACATTTAAAACCAGCAAGATGGGGTTTTCAGATGGCTGTTGACCTCTGCACCAGAGGATCAGTGAAGTGACTGACTGTCCAACCACGAGCCAGAGATATAAAGACAGAGTGTTGTTTTATTTGAGAAGTCTTGGACGGAGGCTTTGAATAAAGTTGGAACTGAGTCTGAAGAATGAAACTGAGTTTGAAGGAAGGGAGACTTTTTGGAAGAAACTTTTTTTTCAATCTGGATGTTTTCACTGTCATTTGTAGTTAAACAGTGGTAGTTTCATAGTCATTTATAGTACCGGGAGGGTCTGTATTACAAGAAGTTTACTTAAGGAGCTTGAGGAATAATTTTAAGTAGTATTTCCTCCCATTATACACAAAACAGCCATTTTTTTACCTTATGGGTGCCTTATAGGTGTATGTCCTCTTACCTGAGATCTGTCTATTTTAAAATGCCCTTATCTGATCATATTATTTCATACTGTATTTCTAAAGCTGACACTGGAGCTGGCTTGCCAGCTGGCAGACATGCTCCCATTCACACCTCAGAACCCTGTTGTTGTGTAGTCCCCATTTGATGCCACATCACCTGGCTCTCATGCTGCCACTGCACACTGGCACATCTGGTGCAACCTGTATCTGAACCAGACATCACCAGGCTGTACATCTTTATTTACACTAAAGTAGAGGCTTTTAAAAGAACAAATCAGCCTTGTGATTCTTCCCTGTCTCTTTCACAGTGTCTTGTTTCTGTGTTATGTATAGTATAGGTTGTATATTAACAACTTTAACTAAACGCTGTGAAGTATTGTGAGTAGACATTACATAGGAGGTCAGTGTATTGAAGATATTCCTAAATATCTTTAATCATACAGGATGGACTTTGTTTTTTTTCCATTATTTTTTTGATGATATTTTTGGATCAATACCATTTTGAATATATGAACATGCACGGAAGCAGCTGAAGATCTGTGGGCCCTGCTGGTATTCCAAGAGAACACCGTTTTATGTCTTGATGAGCTATGATTCTGAAGGACAGGTTTACATTTACAACTTAAGTCTTCAACTCAAAAGAAACAAAACAAGGTACCCTTGATCAATCTAGTATAGCAGTTCTTTACAATCAATGAAGACAATGAATAATATTTCTGTATTGAATTGAGACTCTTATGATCAATTTTTATTTAAAACATAAACCAAGCTTTCAGAGTTTGTAAATTAATAGCACAGTAATTCAAATTGTAGTATTCATGGGCTGTGCAAGACTGCCAATGGTGAAGCTGTCAGAGGAACACGAGAGTCCAAAGGGTTCAATAATAGCATTGTCCAGTGTGTGAGTCAGAACACAGTAAAAATAGGAAGGGTGAACACATAAAAATATAAGAAAATAAGGTAATAAATTACAGATAGCCATTTGGCCCATCCAGTCTGCTTGGTTGGTAATAGCTTAGTAATAGTGATACAAGGACTTTGTAACCATATGTTATACTTTTTGGAACATATTTTGAGTTTTGATTAGAGATGTGGCTCTGGTTAAAATTGGGATTGGGGATTGTATTAGTGCTAGGGATTTTATGAATACTTATGCACCTGCTGTGTGTTCTGGAACACTGGTTTTAAAGGATTATGGATGTTATTAGAGTGTTACAGGCAGTCTTTTTGATGGTGTAATAATGGCTGTAGGATGTCATCCCCCTTTTATTGAAAACAGTTTCAATGTGCAAAAAGAACTTCTTCCTATTCTCATTTTCATACTGTATGCACTCTGCAGTATGTTTTATGCTTAAAAAGTAATAAAAAAAACATACATACTTCTTCTATTTTTACCAAGCTAGGCTCATTCATTTGTGAAAATCTATTTCTTAACAGATGTTCCTCCATAGCAGCTTGTCCATCATAAACATATTTTGTTCTCCTGATTTCCTTCTATAATCAGGGTCCTTATTTCACCCTATGAGATATACTCTGGTGACACAGCCCTGTAATAACTTTCCTTTTCTATATGTTGTTTTGTCACTTGTTTCTTATGGTTTGGATTTTTAAAGTTTCTATTTTGAGAATCTGTAAAATTATTTGCCCTGGACACTAATGTGCTATGAGCTATCATCAAAGTCCTTTCACAGGGATAAAGCTCCAATGCTGTTCCAACCAATGTTGCTAGTACTGAAATGTTGTATATTAAAGCCTCATTAAAAAATTGCACTGTACTGTATATAAATAATATTTTCCCCTAACTTTGAACTTGATAATCAAATGTTAATGTAAGACGTTAGAACTTTGCCAGTGCTCAAAATCTGGCTCCCATGATTCATTATTAACTTGTTTACAAAGGTTTATCCACAAATTGGCATGGTGACTCTCTGATTGTACTGCAGGGGTATTCGTATTCAATCCTGTTCCTGGAGGGTCTGTGTGTCTGCAGGATTTTAATTCCAACTCAGCTCTTAATGATCTTAATCAGCTCATTACTGGCTTAATTACAGCATCTGAACAACCTCTTCCAACTCTTTAGGTTGATGTTATTTTAAAGAGAAAACCTGAGATAAAAACACAGGTTTTTCTTATAAAAATGTTAGAGATCTGTGCTTCCTATTTTATATTTGTACATCATCCTAAATCTGAGCATTTATTTAACTGTTATTTTCTGTCTGATGACCTATTTGTGATTCAAGTACATGCATTGCCTTGTATACTTGCTGCCTGTTTGTTTGAGGAGGAACTTGGTTTATGTGAAATCTTATATACTGTGCTACTGTATGTCTTAGGCTCTGTATAGACTAATAGCATCATTTATTTAAAGAATTCTAGAAAGCTAAGCAAGACCTACCTTTTCTAAGTCCATATTGACAATCATAACACCATAGAGATGTTAATTTGCTACTAATAGTCTATATTGTCAGTTGTGTCACTTTATGGATAGGCACTACATTAGTAATTCTGAATTACTAATCAAGGTAAAGCTTATCATGTCTTTATCTCATCACATTTGGACTTCTGCAATGTCCTTTACTCTTGCCTTAGCAATCAAGCTTTGGCATGACCTCAGGTTTTCCAAAACTCAGCAGCTGTTATGAAACATTTTTTAATGTTATTTGTTGAATTATTAAGAATGATTTACACTGCTGTACATTGCTAAATCATATTTAAGTCTTTCATCCTTATTTCAATTAAATATTTTGACTAAGTTTATAGAAAATGTTCATATTCATAGAGTAGTTATACAAGAATGAATCTGAGCAATTATACACATTACCCCGAAAACAAAAACATGTCACAATCCATCTGAAGACTTTGACATAGCTCCCTACAGTCTGTTACATCCCACTAGCAGATCAAATCAGTCCACATGCAGTCAATTCATGCAATACACTGAATTATGTCAAATCAAACTGAACAAACCTTTTGATAATTTGTTGCCTTTAAATCCACAAATGTGTACATTTAGTTGATGTTTCAATTAATCTCAAAGGAAAAATATCAAGTGGATTTAGATAATATGGTAATATGGGAAATCATAAAACTGATTTAAAGAACTGTAGAGTTTAAAGAAAGTTGTTAGTACATAAACATAAAATATCTCGGAATTCTTCCTGTGATAAAATATTCATTGTGAAAAAAAATTATATCCATGCTGCATGATACTGTACCTACTGGATAACAGCTGCTGAGCTGCATACTCAGATATCATCTTATAGATACATATACTGTATAATTCATTTTCTGTACTTTTTAAAATAATGAAAATATCTTGATTTTGATTTCACACATATGTCAAGCTTAATGATGTCTAAGGTGTAAATGCTAACTAATGGTACCACAGAAACTATAGAAGCATTCTCAGGGGAAAAATAGAGTTTCAGTAAATGAAAGGCAATGTTAACTAAGAACTAAATACTTAATCAGTTGTACTGGGAATTGTGTATGCTGAAATGTTTTTTTTTATATCCTGGTAAACATTTTAACCTAGTCAATCAAATATAAAGTTATATTATTTAATAAAAATATCACCATGTCTTAGTAAGCAGCTTGAACAGTCTCTTTTTGTTCTGAAGATGACTTGATAAGTTATTAGAAGATTTGATGAGACCTTTATTAGGTGTTCAGGACAACATTTTAGAGTATATACTGTGCATCTGTTGTCTATTTAAGTTTTTCAAACATACTTGGCAGATACACAATGTTTTCTTTGTCAATTATAATTTATTCATCATAGAATAAATTACACTGAATTGTTTTTTAAACTTTGCCAGGGGGGAATTCCAGTGGGACTAGATTCACATTAGTATTACTTAGCAGGAGAGGATAACACAGACTACACACATAAAGCAGAAGAAAAGAGACAGAAAGGATCAAGCTTGAAGGCAAATTTAAAATAAAGAGACAATAATTAGGGAGAATACAGAGTTCACATACTAAACAAGTCTATTACTGTCTTTGGAAAACTTGGTAATCTTTAATAATTTACAGTAACTTCTTTCAGACTGCATTTTAAAGTGCTCTAGTTGATACTTTGATTGATTGTATGAAAGCACTTCTTAATGGGTTATTATAATATAATATAAGAATAAATTAAAAGGGCCAAAAATAAAAAGACTTCTAGAAGTAGATAAGGGCAAAGTACACACCAGAGCAACACCAATGCACTGGGTTCTGTTGTCAAGTGGCCTAGAAAGTCCTATAAGGCAAATTGTACTATTGACATAATTTTCAACCTCAGCATCCTGCTCTCAGGTGCAACAGACCACTTAGATCCTACAAAATAACGTGTGGTTTTACTAATCGTACCCATCCTGTCTGAATTCCAACTCCCCGTATTTGGAAGGTATTTGGAAAGCTGTGGCCCATTGATTTGTACAGATTTGCATTTATGAAATAACGTATGGATTCATTTGAACAGAAAAATAAAACAAAGATGCAATATTAGAGAAAACACAAAGGTCTTTAATAATATTAGGAATTCAAATTATATTTCTGTTGAACAAAATTGCATTTTTACCTTATCTTAATTTAGAAAATATTTCAAATGTTATTTTAAGTAGAATATAATGTTTTAAATGAAATGCAGTATTATTCAGAAATTCTAGGAATGCAATAGTTTTTTATTTCATTTCAATTACCATGAATTATGAAATATATTGGAGCTAACTTTTTGAAAAATAAAAAGGTAATGCTAAATATAATTAAAAATGCTGGCAATATCTCTTGATATCTCTTTAAGCACCGTGAAGTCAATCATTAAAAAGTGCAAGGCTCCCAGACACTACCTAGATCAACAATAACAAAAAGTAGTCAACAATATCCCAGTAACTCCAAAAAGTGGGCTTCTGTAGGACTTAAAATCTATTTCAGATTCCACCTGGGGTTAGCAACAAAGCACTGACGGAATACTGGATACATCTGCAAAGCGTTACATCTGATGTACAATCCAATATAGTCCCATCCCGACTGTCAGATATTGTGTTATAATGATGTGTGTCATCAGGACTGAAGAGAACATAGAGGGAACAAAAGCAAATCTTAAAGGAAAACCTGTTTCATACCTAAAACCTGATCTTACCCTTGGTAAACTTTAGTTTGGTCACACAAATTTTGAATAAAATATTACGTTCACAAAATGTGTATGTATTATAATGTATTTTTGTTAAAAGGGACTCCAGTGGGAGGGCATTAATAGCTAATCAGTTTTGGTTATTGTATTTATTTTGGATATCTAAATAGTGCCCATTAAAATTCTGACCTCATCAAGCTGGATTTCAAAATACTGCTCTGTCTGTCTGTCTGGGAACGTGTATTTCTTAATTGTCTTTAGTTTTATAAAGTACTTAAGACTTTGCTTTGATGCTAACTTAATTGGATTTTTCTTTTTGAAATTGTCATTATAAGTCTCAAATCACTTTTTAATGCCCCCATTGAACAAGAGTGCAAAAAGTAAAAAAAAAAAAGAAAAAGAAATGTGGGTCCTCTCATAGTCTTCTATTCAACATTAAAGTGCTCATTAGTTTTGGACTGCCAGTTCCGAACACTCCTTTGGGCCTAGAAATGAATCTGACTGCTTGTAACTGATTGATTCTCTGAGCTGATTCCAGAACAGTAATACATTTTGTGTATGTTGGTGAGGAAAATTATCTACAATATTCTAACTGAGGTCTTACTAGAGCATTATCCAATTTTAACAAAATTACATGACCGTCTATGAGTATACCCTCAGCCTTGTTATTTTCAGAAAGGTCTGTTGAGTGTCATTTGCAAAGAAGTGAGTCCCATGTTCTTGATATGTGAATAATCTTTACCGACAGGCAGCATGCCAATATTGATGGCCACTGCATAGAACCCTGTGAAACACCCTGAGCAAGTTAGTTCAGACTTAAAACAGCAAGGGATTGTGTATTAGCATCCTGGTAGCAAAAGAACACCTACTGTAGATAACTTTCCACGAGCTGCGGTAGAATACCGTGATTAACAGTACCAAAATCTGCATTTAGCCCAGAAGGAGAAGAACATTAAGTTCAGAAGCCATCAACAAATCACTATCTTTTAACTAACATTAAAAGTTTCAGTACTGTCTCTCTGTCTAAGCCATGACTGAACAGCTGAAAGATATGGGTGTTCATGAAGATTTTGTATATCCTTATTATCCTCATAAAAAAATGTGGAAACAATAAAAAATCAAACAGAATGAATGATTGAGTATATACTATACCAAAACTTGTGACATTTAAACTAGTGGAAGTTATGCTTAAGCTTTACAGTGTATCACTAGACTTTAATTATAGTTAGTGTTAGTGAAATCACCTTCTTAAAAGGAAAGAAGCGTAACAAGAATGATTCCTGGTCTCTATACAGACAGTATATCGTGGAAATGCTCTGAAACCCCAGGTAGGGTTAGGGTTAGCATTCACACAATTTTTAACATCAGCACTGGATTATGAGGCCTAAGTCAAGTTTACAACGAGTGATTTTTTGCTCCTATCTAATTTTTTTTCAGAAACTCTGGGGCCTGGATAGTGCACTCCATCCGTGCAGTAATTTTATCCCAAAACTTAGTCGGTTGGATCAAAAGTTGTGACGAAGCGTTATTTCATCTCGTTCTCTTGCATGTGTTTTTACTAATGGTCTTGATTGTTTTCCATACTTTTTTTGGGGGGGGAACATCAAAATCCAATGCCCAGAGAGGTTCAGATCTAGATCATGGAAATGCTTATTTGACACCCCAGGTAGGGTTAGTTTTAGCATTCACACAATGCGTAGAGAAATTTTACATCAGCACTGGATTATGAGGCCCAAGACAAGTTTAGGACAAGTGATTTTTTGCTCCTATATGAAATTTTTGGGGCCTGGATAACGCGTTCCACCGTGCGATAACTGTATCCCAAAACTGAGTCAGTCGGATCTCGTTCACTTGCAAGTGCTTTTATCAATGGTTTTGATTTTGTTGGGGGATCATGTCAAATACGATGCCCAGAGATGTTCAGATATATAGTACTGTAGGTAGGTAAGTATCTTCAATAGAAAACACAGAGTATTGAGAAGAGATTTGATAAAAATATACTGAGCTTAAAAAGACACTGTTGCAACAAATGTGTAGCAGATGCCCTGACATTTTATTGAACAGGCATGATAAATTCATTCTGATATTTAACATTTGTCATCAACAGGTTTGATTAACAGGGGGTCTACTGTGACCGCCACTGTTGGAAGGAATACCAGCTGTACATCATGGTTTGCACCAGATGCACCAGTCTTGTGGGATTCTGGCAGCTTTGATGTGTCTCTTTGCTAGACTCTGAGTGGCTTTCAGTGGAGTTCAAGCTGGTGAGCAGAGAATACATAGTATAACTTATGACATACATCACAAGAAAGCCATTGTATCAGAAGCAGCATGAAAACTTTCATTGTCTTTTTGGAATGTTGTCACATCTGGATAAGCCTGCAGAAAGTGCTGGAATTTGAGAACTTGATTAATGTAGTGCTGTGCAGTGAGGATGTCATGAATCAGTTCTGTACTAACTACACAATATGGCCCAGATAATCTCACTTGGACTTCTTCATTGATTGGTCTGGTGTGTACAACAATTTACCTGCATGGCAGTACCACATTTGCTATAAAGATGTCTGCTCTTTTCTTCCAGCACGTTCTGATGTCATCCCCTGTCCCTGGAAATCTGGAAGAAAAGCAGCTGCTTGCTGTCCTCTCTCTTCCCCTTTTCTTTCCCCATTCCCCATTGCACTCACTTTCCTCATTCAGCCCAATTTCATTGTTCAGAATGCAACTCACTGCAATGTCAGCCCCAATCTATTTGTTTTGTCTCCCCTCCTTCCTTTAGTGTTTTAGGGGACTCCTGGAATCCATCCTCATCCTCATTCATTTAGTCATCTCAAATACAAGATTCCTTCTTGCCCTCCAAGATCGTTGCCTTGGCAATTGCTTTTTCAGGGGTTCCACCTAGAATCCATAATCTTTTAATGGTAGCAAATGGACATATATTGTATACTTAGTCCAGAATCAGTGTCTTTACATTCAGTAGCATGATTCCTCTACTAGTGCAACAAAACTTTTATTTTTATTACTACCTTCACTTTTCTCAGTCAACAGTTCCATCTGTTCACCAACAAGCATCAAGGTGATTTTTATATATTTCAAGCATTCAATATTTTTGTCTCTGTGTTGTATTAATTAGATACTTCTACAAAATACTGAATGGCACATATTTCAGGTTTTTTCCAATTAACTTATTTTTCTTTCTTTCACTCCTTTTTGTATACTGAGGAGAACTTACGAGAGTGAAAACCTCTTTCCTCCTGGCATATCACCCTGCCGTGCGAATGTTATACACCTAATGATGCAGGATTTTGGGTGTAGAAAAAAACCTTTTGTAACTTCAGGAAGACATTCAGTGAAGTGGTATCTTTCAGATTTGTATATACATGATATCTGAGGTCTGATGGCTTAAATAACACTAGTAGGAATGTTCTTGTTTGATTACAATTATAAGTTCTAATTGTTTTGTCTTCTGAATAATGTGTTGAGAGAAATGTGTTATTTTTTAAAGTTGTATTAAGGTTTTTTTTTCAATGCACTTTAACAATACATCCTAGCCAGCTAGAAAAAGCCCTCCAGAATTTCCTTAGTAAATATATATTTAGTATAGGGAGCAAAATAAACAAACTCTTTACATTTCTGCAGTAAAGCTACATGCAGAAACAACATTTTTAGAGTCATGCTTTTCACCCCAACAATTTCAAAGTATTTTCACGAGAAAAGCAAGAAACCAGAATAATTTTATGAAACTCAATTTTAGACAAAATAGAAATGGAATTTTATTTATTAGTGTAATTATGCAAGTGAAGGTTGGTTTATATTTGAAACCCATTCCTTGATATTAAAAACACATTTTGGAAATCAAATGTGAAAAAAAAGTAACATGGCTACAGAATTTGTCTTGAACAGCACAACAAAGCATCATGGATAGCAGCTGTCCAAAAAGTGAAAGTAATTTAAAATCATCCTTGATCCAGTGGTATCTGAAGCACTCTTTCTTTTAGTTACACTTTGTGTATAAATAAATTCACACTTAATGCACAGTTCATCTAAAAAAGTGCATGCTCAATATGTTGTCACATTAACTTTAATAAGCATGAAATAAATCTGAAATCTTTTTTAACAATAATGTTTGAGTACATTAGAACTAAAGAGTCCTATGGAAATGCCCCTGGGAAACAAAATCCCAGTCATTATAGAGAAGGTGTGCAAACAAGGTATGATCAAGAAAAATAACTACCAAACAACCAGATGAGATTGGTAATGTTTCTGAGAGTGGACAAAAATTAAAATGTCAATATGTAAAAATATCTTTATCATCACCCAGACAATATCTTTTCATCAAAGGTCTATATGGGAAAAACAGACCATGAAATATCCTCTGCACAATAATCTCTGAAGATTTACAGAACCCGTTCTCACTTTGAATTACTTTTCTTTGGAGATAATATTTATGTCGTGAGGCATGTCAGCCTGACAGATGAAGAAATGGGTACTCATAAGTCTGTTTCTCCCATTATTGATGGGCTTTCCAACAGTACAGGAGGCGTCTTTGGAATTTGTAGACCTGCTATCACTTGTGCTGGACTGCGAGCTCGTTCAGCATGTTACACATCTCCATCCAGTTCTGGGATACACAGGGGACATTTCAGTGACAAGATGTATTAATAACACTTTTTAGACATTTCAATTACAACTTTGAATTCCTACTTTTACAGTACAATGATCAATCCCTCACATCAGGTTCATCTAGGACTTGATGACCAGTGCTTATTCCAGAAAATAAAACATCCTGATTTCTTTTAAGTGTATTTCCAGGTATAACTGAAACTAAAATAATCTACCCACATATAAAATGTTATCTTGTATTAGTAATCTGAATAGCTTTTTATCTTATATGCACAAATCTTAACAAGGCATTGAAAGCATATCTACATTTAAGAGAGACACTTTTGAAAAAATGCCATATATCATAAGGGAAGAAAAATATTTTAGAGAATCCTTGGCTCATCTTGAATTTTGCTTCCCAGGAGACCTCAAAGAAGGCCAATTTTCAGAGAAATGTAGTGCATTAGCTAAAATAATTGCACTAAATTGCAGACCAAAGAATATGAAGCTTTTTCATAGAAACCCTTTTTCTCAAGATGCGACATTGCGACATTTCATGAAAATCATTTAAAAATAGCTGATGTTCTCCATTAATAATGTAATACATGTGAATTGTTGTGGAAAAAACAACTGGAAACAATGGAATGACAATTTTAAGCACTGTATGTTAAATTGACCCATGATAATTATATATATATAGCATGTGTGTTATTATCAG
Organism: Lepisosteus platostomus; assembly: GCF_059453375.1. NCBI lineage: Eukaryota > Metazoa > Chordata > Actinopteri > Semionotiformes > Lepisosteidae > Lepisosteus > Lepisosteus platostomus. Next base: position 25,406,224 of record NC_142627.1, on the reverse strand, counting down.
ATGTAAATGTATATAATTCTTTAAAACACTCATGGCATACCCAGTGGTGGGGTGCAGTAACAGAATCTAAAATGATTAATGAAAAAAGGCAAAGAGAAAGCAAACATATAAACACTATCATATTGTAAAATAAAAACACAGTGCTCTTAATTTTACAGTGTAGGGAAAAACAATCCAGTTCTTCTATTGCTTTTCAGGTTTTTACACTACAATTATGTTTGTTTGTTTTTGTAGTTCAGTTTCTTCTTTGAGGCGGAGAATGTCATTCTCTAATATTAAACCTAGTTCCTTTTTTTCCTGTTCCCTTGGTTCTCTTGCCCTAGCCTGAAAAATGACCTCTAAAGAGAGGATTATGATCTCCTGCTTCCTCTTATCAGCCACAGCTTGGTTAAAGACTCTACATCGAAGTGTCTCCACTTGTATTCTGCTGTCCGTTACTTCTAGAACGATGTTGAAAGTCATCTCTTGCTTTGCCTTTTCCAGTTCTTCCTAGGGACAGATATTGTTGTTCTTGGACTTCTTCAACTTTTTACTAATTTCTTTTAGATACTTCTATGGAATGCCTTCACTTTTAGACTGCATGATTTCTGTCTTACAGGCAGCCACCTTGGTTTCCAAGCTTTTCCTGCTGCTTCTCATTAGCCCACAGTTTTTTAAACTTTTTTTAATTGGTACATTATCCATTTGATACATTCTTCAAATAGGTTCTTAAACTCAGTATTCTGCTTGCAATGGGCAAATCCAATTTGCCATGAGGCAAGACACACACAGCATAACTATAAAATAATACCCCAATGATTAACAGTAGGGATGTTGTTAATTGAGTGATGGATTATGGTTGATTTGGGTCATAAGTAATGGTTTGCATTTAGACAATAAATGTCGAGTTTTCTCATGTCTGAGCACAAAACCTTTTGCCACATGTTTTCCATATCACTTAGGTGTGGGATCTGAGATGGGTTTTTCAGTTGTGTACCAGCTCATTTTGTTGGCTGACTGGGATATTGTTGACCTATTGACAATTTTCTCTCATCCCAGCCACTTAACTCTGTAAGTCTTCAGCCTTACCTTTGGGTTCAAGGTGGCATTCTTGACTAGTTTCCTCCTTACCCAGCTGTCCAGCATGAAGGAACAGACTGATCTCGGCTATTTTTCCGAGTGCCATGTCAACCTTCCATAGTTGAGTCTTTTTAAGATTCATGACCTGACCAAGGAACCTCATAAAAACATTTTGTTTTATTCTGAAAATTATTCTGTATTTTTATGATGAATTCTGCACTATTATTGCACACTGACGGTGGTCACACAACTAATTACTTGGCTCGTTAAGGTAATTTTGTGCAGCTGAATTAATTTAGATTTCCCACAGCAAAGGTTTTGAATACTTAAGTAATCAGGACTTTTTCCATTTTTTCTTTCAAATTAATTATTTACTTTTTTCTTTGTTTACTTTTTGTAGAGTACTTTGTGTATCTATAGAAATTATTAAATGCTATTAAATGCTAAATGTCATAATTATACAGTATTAAAAAAACAAAAAAAACAGAAAAAAAAACAAAAAAAGCCAGTGTTTTCAAATGAAAGTGGCACTTTCACAAACTATCCACCCCCTTAGATTTTTCACAATTTGTTATGCTGCAAACTCATATAGAAATACATTTATATGGATGTTTTTTTTTATTGATCTGTACATATGTCTCTATAATGTGGATGGACTGTGGAAAGAATTGCTCTAATTTAAAAGAAAGTAGCAAAAAGGCACATGGTAGATCCTGAGACCTTGTGGCAATAGATTCTGATGAAAAAGATGTTCTGATGAAACAAAAAAAAATGTTGCCTGTTTGCAAAGCACTACACAAACCTAACACAGTCCATCACTTACAGTTTACAACACCATGAAGCATGGTGATAGTGGTATCATTATATGGAGATGATTTTCAGTGACAGGATCTGGGATGTTTGTCAGGATAGAGTGAACAATGAACGGAGCCAGAAGCAAGCAAATCTCTGAGGAGAACCTTCTTCAGTCAGCAAAAGACCATAACTAGGGCAAAGATTTGTGTTCCTAAGCATACTGCTGATGAAAACACTGGCGTGGCTTCAAAACAAGAAAGTGAATGTCTGAGTGATCCAGCCAAAACTCAGAACTGAGTCCCATTGAGTCCTGTTGAATCTGTTGAAGGACATCAGGAATGTGGTTCACTTATTCTCACATCCAACATCAGTATATCTGCCAGTAAAAATGGGCAAAAATCCTCAAATGCAGATACACATCTGGCTAAGCAAAACAACAGCCCTAGCAGTAAAGCTGTATAAATACTGGGTCATTCTGGTTTTAATAGACTGGTAGCATCTTCCTGTGGGAGAAAACCTTGGTGGGAGGGGTCACCAGCATTCTTTCCTGATTGTTTCTTTGCTCTGGAATTGTACAAATCATCACTGGAGAAGAGGTGACAGACAATGACCCCCAGAGTGAACAACACACTGCAGTCTGCCTTTAGAGCAGGCAGACACATTGCCATACGAAATATAGAGGCAGTCAGCATGCTCTCAATAATGGCTCTGTAAATCTGTATTAGAATTGGTCAAGAGACACCACATTATTCATTTAAAGCAAAAAGTACATTTCCTGCTGTACTTTCATTGTGATATTGGTGATTAGTCATCACCAAACTCACAATCACTGAATAGCACCAAAGATCAGAATTTCCTCCACTACATTCACAGCCATATCATTGAGTACACCGCTTCAGGTGGTTGTTAGAACAATAGTATATCTCATTCTGTACATGGTCTTATGATCATGATGATGATGAGACTTACAAGGGTGTTGTCATCAGCAAACTAAATTAGTTTGATGGAAGATCTGCTGAAGGTGCAATCATTGGTGTACAAGGAATAGAGTAATGGGGAAAACACACACCTTTGAGGTCCACCAGTATTCACAAACAGATTGACAGTCTGACAAATAAGGACCACACCTGTTGCCTTCTATCTGTGAGAAAGGGGACAATTCACTGGCAGATGAAAAGTGGAACATTCAGCTATAACAGTTTCTTGTAAAGGAGTGCTGGAGTGATAGACTGTTGCGCTCTAGATAAGTATTTCTTAGACACTGCACGGAATCTTGTGGATTTTGCATTTTTTCATTTGCTGTGGTCACATGGTTAACTTTTTTGCAATTCTTTATCGTCCATCCATTATTACAAATGCACATGCTCAGTTGAGTAGGAGTGTTGACTGTCCCAGAATCATAAGGCACAAGTATGATTAAAAGCACAAAGCTGCAAACAATGTGAATGAGAATGGCATGTAAATCTCACAAAGACCAAGACCTAAGGCTCAGCTTGAACCAGGAACTCTGGCACCATGCACTGTACCACTGCATTATCCTTGTTGCTGATGTGATGTAATGAAATCTTTTCAGAATCATGAATATAATCACAGACATAACATCTTCCTGAGGCCTCTGTGCCCTCCTTCATTGTATCAATTTCTGTGTGCCTTTATTTTAATAATATTGCACTTCAGTGTCTACCGAGAGGCAATAAAATTGCAATACCTTGAGTGAAATCAATTTATGAGTCTATGAGGGTGCATATGGCAAATCACCAGTTCAGAAACAATGTTGACAAAATCTGTTTTCACACACCAAAACATTCCCCTCTAGATTGCTTTTTAATTTGGAAAGTAACCCCAGGATGCATTGCATGATTTCACTTAAGAGGGTGCCATTGCATTTTTATTGCCTCTCTCTATATTACTTTGGTTTACAGATATTTTAGATGTATGTTTGTTATTTAAGTAATCAAACAGTCGACTCTCTGCTGAATAGCTTTTTGAACTTTTCTCTAAAATGTTTTAAACAGATTAATCGTGTCCATCATGAATGTTTAATATTTTTTAATATTTAAAAGTGTGTAAGATTATATAATCTTTTATTGTAGAGAATGCTCCACTATGTATGAAGCACTTGGGTAAACTGTATGATAAAAATGTCCTACAGTATATAAATGCAAACATTAATTATTAGTATTATTTTCCATATACTGTATATCGTTTTTATTGCCATCAAATATTTTTAAAATTATCATATAAAGAGTAAAATTATAAAACAAAATACACAAGCAAATATATACTGTATATACAAGAAATTATCCCACTTCACCCCCCCACCATCCCCCTTAAAAAAACAGGGATTATTTATATGATAATACATAACAGTCAATGCAGCTGACAAAAGAAGATATATATATGTATGTATGAAGACTATATATATATATTAATATATTATTTCATATTTATAGTTCTTGGAGTGGAATTATCCTTTATAACTGAGTTATTAAATGTAATGTACATTTATCAATTAATCATTAAATTAAACAATAATTACTTTATTTTACAAAGTATCACTTAATAAAATGCTAATCCTTCAAAATTGTCCCATCAATCTTCAAAAATGTTATTCTGATTCCTTATTCCATGTGTTATCCATTACTTGTCTTAAACTTCACTAATTGTTTCATTCCATTTACTAATTTGAGGTGCATGAGGTTTAAACCAAAATCTTCTTATCTGTTTTAATGCAGCAATTTTATAATATTCTCAATATTATTAAAAGGTATTTGTATTTCAGAAAACAGCATGTTTCCAAGAAGAAAGTTCTATGGGCATACTGTAAATAGAGCTAACATTTATAAATAGATTCCATAACGTTGAAAATTCCATCCCAGAATCCTGTCAAATTAGGACAGGCATAAATAAATAAAGGTGTGATAAGCTTTAGTCTCCCTTTAGTAGTTCAGGTGGGTAGTTGCATCAGCATGCGTAGGTTGCAAAGGAACAAGTAATAGGTTTATTCTGTGCTGAAAAGAGAAGAAAGAAAACACAACGTTTTGGCAGTGGAGCCTTCTTCGGGTGGAAGAAAGATAGGGCAGTCAGCAAAGATAATATAGCCTGGAAAACAAGTCAGGAGAGAGGGAGGAGTCGGGAGCAAGGGAGAGGCAGAGTGGCCAATCATGTGGTGCGAGGTTGAGAGAGGTGAGGAGAGATGTGAAACCAAACCTACAAATGAATAGAGAGGATTAGAAGAAAACAAGTCTGTCGTTGAGAGTAGGGGGAAGGTGTTAACCAAGTTTCAGGATAATTTTAGTTTCTGATGTCTTTCTCCTATGGGAGTTACAGTAAGTAACCCTACTATGAGAACACAGACGAGAGTTCAGTGTGATCATGGCTGTCAGAGGTGAAATGAGAAACTATAGGTTTGGATAAATCTTTAATCTTCACAGCCCTAACATGCTCTCTGAAGCGGTCTCCAAGTCTTATCCTGAAAGTGCAGTAGCAGTAAATAAAATGCTATACTAATTTAATTTGTAATCATTAATATATAGTTCAATTGCCATTCATCCAATTTCTAACTGCTTTCTCCAATGCAGGATCGCAGGGGAACTGGAGCCCATCCTGGAAAGTTATGGGCAGAAGGTGAGATACACCCTGGACACCAGTCCATCACAGGGCACACACGGACACAAACACACACACACTCACACAAGTCCATCACAGGGCACACACGGAGACAAACACACACACACTCACACAAGTCCATCACAGGGCACACACAAACACAAACACACACACACTCACACAAGTCCATCACAGGGCACACACGGAGACAAACACACACACACTCACACCAGTCCATCACAGGGCACACACAAACACAAACATGCACACACTCACACCAGTCCAGCACAGGGCACACACGGACACAAACACACATACACTCACACAAGTCCATCACGGGGCACACACGGAGACAAACACACACACACTCACACAAGTCCATCACAGGGCACACACAGACACACACACTCACACACTCACACCAGACCATCACAGGGCACACACAAACACAAACACTCACACACTCACACCAGTCCATCACAGGGCACACGGAGACACACACACTCACACACTCACACCAGACCATCACAGGGCACACACAGACACACACACTCACACACTCACACCAGACCATCACAGGGCACACACAGACACAAACACGCACACACTCACACCAGTCCAGCACAGGGCACACACGGACACAAACACACACACACTCACACAAGTCCAGCACAGGGCACACAGACACAAACACGCACACACTCACACGAGTTTATCACAGGGCACACACAGACACAAACACACACACACTCACATGAGTTTATCACAGGGCACACACAGACACAAACACAGCATTTTAATATTTTTGTCACTTCCATTAACATTGTCTTTTGCCAATTCTATCTCCCCTTTAAAAATACTAAAACTGCTAGTTATGAAAAAAGACAAAACTTATAGTCTTTTAAAGTCCCTCAAGCAGAGTTTAGATATGCTGATCAATAAAGCCAGAGTCTATCTAAATTGCATTTCAGTTCTTCAGTTTAATAAATGATGTGCATTTATTTTCACCAGTTGTTAAATGAGACAACCTGGTGTCGTATCCTTTTTAAAGGAAGATATTGCATTTTGAAATTACCACAAGAAACACTACAGATTAAAATTGTGTAATTGTTGTGTCTAGTATTTGACTGATTTATGCATGTTTTGCATGTATTTATGTAAGGTATGTACAGCTCAGTTGAATTTAATTTCAAACTAATCTTTCCCATTGTGGCAAATTAGTTTTAGTTTGTACACAGTCCTAGAGACCTTGCTGAAGCAGCAAAACTACATGGAGCAAAACTCATACTTCTTTTTTTTAATTCAGCCTCCACAATATGGGTGAGTGGAAGTACATTTTTGAGACACAACTGCCTAAGTAACATGAATGCAATTACATTACTTACTGCTAAAATGGACAGCTCGTTAGATCAGTATGAGTTTTTTGTAAAATACGTTTGTGGTTCATAATAATTATTTCCCTTGGAACTAAGAGCAATAAATAAGTAGCTTCTTTCTTGTGTGTACATTTAGAATTGCACATTAATTTGAGTGAGCTAAATTATTCCAAACTGCCAAGGCAAAAGTTCCCCTATCCAAAATTATGCAATGCTGAGTTGAATCAGAAAGGATGTGAGAAAATCTCAGCATTCTTAACTAAGGGGAAGTATAGTATGTGACTCAATGAAACACATTTGGATGAAGAAATTAAAGACAATTGCCCAGACCTAAAGATAATAATATTTTTTCTAAGTAATAAAAGTATTGCAATTTCTTTGAATCCTTGAAACATGTAACATTCAATATTAATACACAAACACAAATACATTTAACCAGTTCTCCTTGCAATTTAAAACTACTTAACTTACTGGTTTTGTTTATATGCCAACTTATATATTTATATGCCAACCTATATGTTATATGCTCGTTTTTCAGGAGAAGTCTGGTTATGTACTGTCCCTAAGAGCACGGCAGTACTATTCCCAGGTGAGATATGACCCCATGGCTCGACAGCCAGGACACCACAGCCCCCACATAGTACTGCACACTGCTGCATTCTTCTGCTATTCATCAGTTTCAATTGTAGCATGCTACTGTTTTGCTACATTAGTATTTATAGTAAACCCTGTTTTATTTGTAATCTTTTATTTAATACAGTGTTGTATATTTTTGGAAAGAAAAAAATCTCTACAGTTTGTGCATTGAAAATAATAATAGTTTCCCTCATTTGTCATGGTTTAAAGAAAATGTTGTTTTTACTTTTTCTTTTGTTTTATTATTCAGGTCACAGAAATTTAACAAGTCATTTAAATGCTTGTATGCTAACAGTATGAACATCATTGTGTCTGTAAAAGTTTTATTTTCCTTCCATTGTGTTCAGACTGCCTTTGACACTGATTGGATATGACACCCGATAGAGTACAAAATTCTGTAATTAATCTTGTCTTTGTGGAATGGTGTCCTTGGGCTTACTGGAGAATTATATGTAAGATTCTGTTTGAAATAGACATATGCTTGTGATGTAATAGTAACCTACTGTATCAACAATTGAATATTGCGGCATTAGAATAAAGACAATAACCAAACAATACAAATTGTTCCGTGGAAATTAAAATATTAGTGTCAGCACTGAATATCTTGTTTATTTCAAAAATTGTTAATGCATTTGAATGATATAAAACAAACTTAAGCTGATTATGCTACTGTATATGTAAAATACTAGTAAAGGATATTGATGTATTCTAAATTGAGTGTAACTTATTTGGTTGACTCAGATTTTTATGTTTAAATACATCTCTGCAAAAAGCTTTATATTAACACTAAGAATTTGTTTCTGTTTTACATTTCCATTATATAACTCCCCCCTAGTATCTTTTATAATAGGTTTTTTTTCTTGCAAAAAATATATGCTACTTGCACAAATATGTGAGAATGTGAGATTCATAATTCATACTATACAAACAATAACATGCTAATGCTCATAAAAAGGTGCAATTTATTGTATTTTTTCTTCACTAAATAGGAGCTAAATACCTTTTGTCAAGTTAATAATGAAACTGAATAAACACTCCTTAAAATTCCAATCAGAATGAAGAGAATCATCTATTAGTATGTGAGTCTTCAAATAAACTGCTTACTTTTATATAAATTATTGACCTACATTAAGAAGTTATAACAATTTATATTTCAGATTTCCAACAGCTACTGTATATATCTATTTGTCTTTGTTGCTTCCCAGGTAGAAATACCCAGTTTGGGTTATTATCCTGGCCAGGTCTATGTGTGACATTCTACCTCTCTGGTATAGAAAATGCTTCCAGATGTTACTTAGTCTGTCAGTATTCTAAACATATCAATTATTGACAGTGAGGAGGACACACATGCCTGACATCTTTACATTTACTTTCTGCTTTCAGTGTATAGTTATTTTAGATTATACAGATGACATATAGGATAACGAATTTATTTTTTAGATTAACCTTATGAGATTCACTTTTATTACTACACTGTCACTCTGCCAAATACAAGAAAAAGTGAAAGAGATTTCCGTAATGAGAACACGGCACGCTGACCTGGTAAGATAAGTGACAAGTTAAAAAAATTGTCTACTTCCCTCTATTCTTCTAATATAGTTAATTTGTATGTTTTCTTTATCTCACTGATAAATTTCTGGCTTTCTTTTTTCCCCTTTATTTGTTGAAAAATTTAAATAATAAAATAGAATTATGGGTGGCATGATGGAGTAGTGGTTTGATTTGGTGTTTCACAATCCTGGGGTCTGGGGCTCATTTCCTGGTGTGCTATCTGCATGGGATTTGCATCTTTTCCTTGTGTTTGCATGAGTTTACTCCCGGTTTTACAGTTTCCTCCGACATTCCAAAGGCATGCTGGTAGATTTTAGCTTCTGAGAAATTTGGCCCTGGTGTGAGTGTGTGCATGTCTGTGTCTGTGTGTGCCCTGCAGTGGGCAGGCATCCTGTCCAGGGTGTACCCCACCCTGCACCTCTTGCTTGCAAGGATAAGCTACGGCTCCCACAACACTGTGTTGCATAAAGTGGTTAGAAAATGGATAGATGGGATGTAATTATGTTAAAGCAGCTTCATAACATTCTTGTTATGCATAAACAGTGTTGTTGATGCCTTTTCTTATCCTCAGGAAAAACACAATCTTCTATTGCTCTGTGATTGATAGACAGCATTGTTTTATTTGGCCATGCCCTCATTCATTGTTTTCAAAGGACATCTTAGCAACTGCACCATAAACGCATTTTCTTAGTAATGTGAGACCTTGTAAATTAAGTAGCCAGACTGTCATTCCCTACATTAAAAACCCATTCACACTGCTTGAAATAGATACGCCCGACAAAATCTTTGGATATAGCACAGAAAGGCTTGAAGTGTAAATAATATGTCAGAGCACCTCTTTAATAAAACATAATCTTTTTCAGAGTAATGGATGCATCCACTCAGAAGGCAGGAGTTTTCATCTTGAAATACAAAATTTAAAAGTAAGGCTACATTAAAAATTAAGACTAAAACTGATACTTACTAAAAATATTAGGCAAGCAAATGTGTTGATGCATTCTCTGTCAATTATGTGGATATATAGAAAACATTTACAGGTCATAATACGCTATATGTTATGTCCGTTCATAGGCACTAATTTTAGCAGGAAATCATATCTGGATAACAGTTATTTATATAATATAATATAACTTTCTAAATAAACAATAGATATGTGAGGTGTGAACTATTAAAACAAACTTTGTATACGTCTGTATTTATATATGTTAATGATACCACCTTAATAATATGAATTTGTGTTTGTCGGAAAAAGTCTAGAGAAATGTACATATTTATAGAAACGGAATGACACTAGGAATACATTACCATGTTTAAAATATGCTTGATTTACTTGTTTCATATTTATGGACTTCCTCCATATATTCATAATGAAGTTATTCTACTAAAGCAATTTTTCATTGTTCAGTGTAACATTTTTGACTTTGAACACAAGCTTGTGGAGTGATCCATATTTTCTCAGTGTCTAGGGAAAAGCAGAGATGTTATGGGTAATGACAGTGTAGCCTCTCTTTCTCTCTCAGCCAGTCTCCTGAGAGACATATCATCTGCCTCTGGGTGCTTTTAGGTTCTGATTCGTTGCATCTTCACCTGGAGAGCGACACCTGAGAAGTTCTCATTTCTCTTCCCAGAGGTTATTCTGCTTGTCAGTCCTTTTTAACATAGTCCATTCTATTTTAAAACAGCTGCCCAGTAAAATCTGGTGTTATTCCTTCAAAAGGGCAAGGTGGGAGACACCTCAGTGATTTTGCTTTTCATATTGTATAGATAAAGCCAATAAACCATCCCTGACAATGTCCATTCAAAGCATGAAGGGCATTTTTTTACAGTTTCTGCATTAGTTTGATGTATAGTCCTCGTTGGTTCACAAAATAAATCACCTTCCTTCAAGATAAATGTAAATATATGAACACTACAAGCTGTAGCATTACTTGATAATTTGATTCTCCTTCATTGTGTCCTTGAAACTTTCTAGAGACCCAGGAAAATGGTACTGCAACTTAATACTGCTGTGAAAAAAAAAGAAGGAAAAGGAAAACAAGTGATCTTCACACCATTTTGGATTTTCTTTTTGATTCAGTGTTCTTTTATGTGAATTCACAGCAAAGTGCAAAGATTACATTTTTTTCAGTTCAGTTTATGTATGGCAGTTGTTTGGCAGTTAACTGTAACCTCACAGCTGTTTGCTCCTGGGTTCAATTTCAGATTGTGGAAGATTGTGCAAGAGTTTCTTCTAGTGTTCACGTGAGTTTTCTCCAGGTGCTCCAGTTTTCTCCCACCTTCCCAGTGTTAACAGGTGTTTCGAAATCCCTGGCTGTGCTACTGTCAATGCTTCTGTGATAGACTTTCATGTTGCCTTGTCAGGAATAAGTGACTTCCTTACAATGGATAGTTCTATCCAATCAACATTTAATGTACTGTATTTAGTGTATTATAATGAATACTGGCACTTCTTATTCGTCTTTTTGTTTTTTTTTTCTTAGCTATCTTTGCTCCATGGAGACTGTAAAAAATGTTAATCATACATATTTTCAAACAAGATGGATGGGCAAATGTACCTAATGAGCTTTCAGTGAATAAGTACTCAGAAGAGCTATCTAATGTAGCTAAGCTTTTTGAAAAATCGATAAAGATATTTACAGATTACATTTCCACTTCTTTGAGGTTTACTTGGTGACCTCTTCCCGTCTTGTTTGTTCACTTACGTTTATTGACCTTCAGGATAAGGATCTTTGCCCTCAATCTGACTATGGACCTGCTTTACGATTTGGATTTTGGTTACTGGAGACTCCCTCTCTCTCTGCCCCAACCCACACAGGGTCCGAATTTCTATCTACTGGCTTCCTGACACATTGCCAAAAACACAAAGAAGCAAGTAATTACTATTTTCCTTCTTCTATGGATTTAATAACATTTTTATGTCGATGATGCTCACATTTTCCTCTTTTTTCCTACCAGTGATACTTAAATGTCAGTTGTTTTTAATTTTAATTTATTTTGTGATTGCAAGGCCTCCATGACGGTATTCATATTAATAAAGGTAAACAAATAAACAAAAAAGAACTTATTATTGGACTATTTCTTAAAGTATCTAGTATGCATTGGGCTCCTTGTACTGGTTTGGTAATGGCTATGAAAGAATGCACAGTAACTCAGTCACACCCATTGCATACACCTTCAACCACCTATTCTATTATATTTCCTTATATTCTGTAATGAATTACTGCAATGAACAATATTAAAACAGATTTTACTATTCTATACATCAAGATTCTATAAATTTCTGATACTAAATTACACATGAAATTCCCTATAATGTATAATACAATGTACAATGCTGATTATATTACTTAAAGGTAACATGCTGTATAAACTGTATTATAATAGAATATTGAATTTATATTGTTAGTGAACAACAATGAACTGTGTGAAGGATACTAATAAGAAGTCATTGTGCTTGGTACTGTTAATATAGTAAAGATCTGTGTAGTTTGAAAGACAATGCCTGTTGTATTCTCAGGCTTTTGTTTGAAAGAGCATCTTGTGTAACCAGTAATCACTTGTGATTCTGTTTCTTAATACCTGCATTCTAAAAGTTTCGTTTTTTAAGGTGTTACTGGGTCATTTATTATTCCAAAGAAAAATTGAATTTGATTGTTGTGGTAGAGGACGGGTATATCTTACCATTTGTTTTTCAGATGAACATTTTTATTTTACTTTAATTACATGCTGAATTAAAGGCCTTGATAAGATGGGTCAATTTGGATCTAAATCACATAACTGCATTTTGTACTGCTATCCATATACACAGCTGTGTTGGGAACTGGAGATCAAAAACATTCCTGTAAGGCACAGATAAGGCTCAACAGTGATAATGATCAGACAGTCATTCAAGTCTATTGAATCAATAAAACTGGCTGTGCACTCTGATGTTTTGCCTGCACAAGCTACCCTTTACTAGTTAGCTAGGGATGCATTCATCTACAGGTTGGGTTGGCTGGTCCTAATAAACAAACTGACAGCTGAGGATAATGCAGAGGAGAGACTTTGGTAATCTAAAATTAACTTGAATTCAATTCACCAGAATATAATCAATTTAGAAAAAAATAGCCTTTGAGTATCAAGTTTTTTTTCTAGACATAACAGAAAACAGTAATATGAATTTAGTTGTTTTGCTTTGTTTATGGTCAGCTTTTTATTGAAAAAAGGAATTTTAAACTTGAAAAATGTGTTAAAAGTTTTATGTATAATTCATTATTTATTCATTATTTCATTTTACACATCAACAGTGATGTTTTGTTTGGAAGTTTCTACACGGTATTAGCTTTTGTTTATACATTAAAGTAGAATTAGTTAGTCTTTAACTATTTTATTGCCTCACCGAGAAAACCTGGGGGGTAGGTCTTGTCTTCACATTCATAGGCTGTGTATTAACATCACACTACCTTGTTGTTTTTTAATTTCCAAAATGGCCTTAATTTCAAGGAGAATCTCTGAAAAACAAGGGTAATATTAAAACAGCATAAATGGCTATACCGTTACTCTTGCTGCTATAATTTTGCCACTAATTACTCCTAGGATGATAGATATTATACCTTTCTGTGCTACTTGTGCTACTCACTCATTACTCAGAAAAGTATTTCAAAATGCTTTTAAAGTCAGCCAACGCAATATGTGAAACTTAAAGTTATATTATGAAAACAAACGACATACCAAATTACATAATTATTTAGCAAATGTAACCTGGTTGAAGAATACAATCAGGTATCTGTGTGGAGAGCATTGGTATTACAATCAATGAGGATAACTACATACTTGTAGTGTGCAAAAGATGGCTAAAGGCAAGGGACAGTAAACTTAATCTCTAATATTACTAGTCTGATCCTAAATTTTCAAGGCACAGACAAAAGTCATTATCTGTAAATTAACAAATCTGATAGTGCTTCTTTAACTAAATCTAAATACATTTTCACAATTTGAAATTTGGTGTTGGGATATGTGGAAAGAAGTGGAAAGCATTGTGGCTTTGAGGATAAAAATAATTCAATAGAATTTAATTTTGTCCACTATATTGTTTTTTGGTATTCATTATAAATTGTTTTCTCGCTTTTATAGCTATCCACTTTTTTCTGTGTAAGAACATCAAGGTGCTTAACTTTACACTAAAAATGATAACTGAATTGCCATGGACATCCTAATGAAAAGGGGAAAATAGATGGATGAATGATGAGTTAAAATGAGATGTCTGCTAGATAGAAGATATTCAATAAGAACGTCATTGCATGGGTAATTAGAGAGAAAATGTACAGGCTTTCATTTTGTTTTTCCTCACTTAGAGTGTAAACATTTTTCTCTGTTTTTATTTGCAATTTTAGAATAATTTTTAAATATAGGTATGCTTAAAACAATCCACACTAACTGATTGGTTTTTCCTTATTTCTAGGTTTCAACAACATCTATACAATCAAACTCAAAGACCCCAATTTGTAAATACATTGCCTTTGTTACAAAGATGAAGAATCTTGTCATATGGTATTATTTCAAAAGATTAAAGTGACTTTGGTTTCAAAACACTGAATTTAATTCATAGTTATACACTACATGATACATTTTAAAAAGGAAAATCAATATAACACTCATATACTCAGAGGCCAATATTCCTTCCCATAGACAAAATTGTGCACAAGTATTTATTTGACAAATGTACTTGACTGTTGAGTTGCATGATTCAAAACCTTAGGTTACTTAAAGAAAAAAATATATGCATCTCAGTAACAAAAGAATGACCACAAACAAAATGGTGCCATGTTTCCCATTTTTCACAGTCACTAGCACCAGTATTTGTTTAATATTGGTAATTCTCAAATTGCATGCTCTTAATTTGCATGTTTGACAGACTTCAAGAAGACAGTGTCTTGCAAAAGTATCCAGACAGCTCTTCACATTTTGCTGCTTTAAAACATGCAGTCATGGCACCTTGAAGTAGCAATTAATATGTGGTACATATGTACAGTATACAAAGTAGTCCACGCAAAAGACAAGGAAGAAGTGGACACATAACTGCGACAAACCTAAATTAATTTAGAAGCAAAAAATTACCGCCACATAATTAGTTGAGCAGCTTTTTTGTGCAATAATAGTTTTTAAAACATGGTTTTAAAATGTATACATCTGTCTCTGTAAGGTCCTTTAGTCTGGTGGTGAACTTAAAGTAAAGTTTCAGTTTATGAAGGATAAGGAGCTTTCGAAATAACTCAGGGATAAACTTGTAGAAAGACACAGACAAGGAGTAGGGTATAAAAAAATCAAAGACTCTGAATATCCCTTTGATCATGGTGAAGTTGATCATTAAGATGTGGAAGGTGTATCATGCTACCCAGACACTGCCTAGATTAGGCATTCCCTCAAACAAAAGCAGCCAGGGATTGAGGAAACTGATTAGGGATACCACTGTGAGACCAACAGAAACTTTGAAAGAATTACAGACTTCAGTGGCTGACGTGGGTGAAAATGTCTGACCTAGTAGTAGAGTAGAGTATTTTAAGTAGATAGTAGAGTGGCAAGAAATAAGTTATTACTGAAAAAAATATGGCGTTTTTAACAAAGTATTTAAGTGATACTGAAAATACAGTATGTACAGTATATAATCAGTTTAGTGGTCAGTCTAGACAAAACCAAAACTTTTTTTGTCTAAATGCAAAATGTTATGAAGAGTTTAGTGAATAAAAAATACAAAACTCAGAACCAACCTTACTGTCAGTCACGTCTGTGGCAACATTGTGATATATGTTAGTGAGATGATTTCCCTACTGGAATTTTGTAACTAAAATTACATTTTGGAATGTTTGGTATAAAAATAACAGAAGCATAAGGTTTAAACATCATAAATAATATTAGGAATATAAATATATTATACAGTACATACTGTATATGGCAGGTAGTGGTACAGTAGCTAAAAAATACACAACAGTATTCCACCTTCTTCAGAAACATTTTTTGCATCAAAGTCTTTAACTCGGTCACTTACTCTGGTTTTTGAGAAAGCTTTGACATGATTATTCTAACTTTATTAAGTCTTTATAAAAAGCTATAATGTTTTAATCTTTTCTAAGAATACTTGCTGTTGTTCTTTTTGTAGTACTTTTTAAAATCCACTTAATAGTGACTATTAATATGGAATAATGTAACTTAAATTTGGAAAATTTCTCCTGAAAATAGTATTATAAACAACATCATTAATGAAATAAATGTAAGATCTAAATATAATATATTTATATAGCTGGTACTAGTACCATATTCCACTTTCTTCATAAACATCTGCAGCAATTTCTTTGACTTGTGGGTTACCAAGTATATTAGCAAGTGCTTCTTTTGTATAGTTGTAAAGTACATGCCTACCAACCAGAAGGTTGCGTATTTAATTCCCGATCAAAGCACAAGTTTTATTTTTAATAAATAAAGTCTCCCTCACTAAAAATAAAAAGTAAATAATATGAACACTATATTGACATTTTTATTATTTTTTCTATATAGCACAACATTTTAAATAATAAAATGATATTAATAAATTAAATCATGAATGAGTTAGCAAACATGAATACTGTCAATGTTGGGTGTGAAAACTCACTCTACTGGTTTACAGCAAGCCTCAAAACAAAATCATATATATAATATATATGACAATGGAAATTTAATATTTAACATACTGTAATATACAGTATAAAATGTATAGAAGTCTAAGCAATATACTTAAATATAACTTAAATTCTATAATTGGAAAAAGATTGTCCCAAGGGGCTTAGTATTGACCAGGCTTTAAATTAGGCATTTTCTGAGGACAGCCCAAGTACCACATGCCAAGTTAAATTTCTATGTGCTACCTAATGGTTTTCCAAAATAATGCAGTCCCATAGGAGAATATTTTTTAAAAAACATGTTGTGGTGTGTACACCGCAATGTGCTGCATTATCCGGTGTGCATTCTGAATGGCTGAATCTGTAACCTAGAACAAGAAGTCACCTTTGAGCAGGACAGAAATCAAAGAGACTGGAATGTACTATTAAGATAATAAAGTCCTTGAGTGGCCTGACTTGAATTCTATTGAGAATCTGAGGAAGGACATGAGAACTCCTGTCAGTAAATAATCCCCATTGAAGTTGGCAGAGCTTGAAATCTGATAAAAAGAAAGGGCAAAATTGAACAAAACAAATGTACATCGGGTACTTTCCTCAAATTACTTGCAAGTGTAACTACTGCCAAAGTTACTTCCAACCAATATTGAGTTAAGCAACATATTCCAATTCTTTTTTCTTTAGTTTTTGCCTAATGTAACTTATTTTGTATGGTGAAGACTTCAGTTTGAGCATTCAGATATTGAATAAAACATTGTTAATGTGCATGCATTATTTTGTAATTTCACCAAATGGGACTATTACAATGTGATAAAAAGATGCAGAAAACCATGTCTTGCTGAGGAATCCAAATTGTTGATACAAATGGACAAGAGATGTCAACAATAGCAGGACCAGAATGGTATACCGAGGCAGGCAGAGATAGCTGAAGAGGTCAGACGATAACACACAAACTGATCTGAGACAGAAGGCGAGTGCAGTTATCTTGTGCCACACCACAGGGCTGAAAGGCAGGTGATTTGGTTCTTTTCTTATGGGTCCAGTAATCAACAGGACACAAAGGTGCCTACAGGCAGAGTGGGTTTGCGACATACAGGTCAGGCTGATGTCTTTCTTGAAAGTAGACTCGTTGTCCTGCAAGCATTACGCTGGTCAGAAGGTAGCTCAACGGATCAGTGGCTGATCAGGTTTAAATATCCTAGACTAATGGATAAATCACCCATTAACTGGAGACAGGCATGGAGGACAAGAGGCCCAAACAATTTCTTATGGCCCTAGGACTTCAAATCCGTATGCGAATGTGATCAGTTTCCAAGGAGACCGAGGGCTGTGAGCTCTGGCTCGCTCGGGTGTTATAGAGATATTATAGGAAGGGTTTGAATACTTCTGCAAAACATTGTAAATGCCACTTCTTAATTTATGAGGAACAAGTTCTCTCTTTGGGGTGACACATGGGCGAAGTAGCTAGCATTGCTGCTGGTAAGTTAATTGGCTTCTGGGAAACTTGGCCCTGCTGTGTGTGTCAGTGTGTCCTGTCTAGGGAATATCCTACTATCCAGCCTTGGGCCCGTTGTTTGACAGCATAGAGTCCAGCTGCCCTATGAACCTGAATTGGATAAAATGGTTACAAAATGAATGTAATGACTACAAGAGTGTGTAATTATTTCCAGAGTATTTACAAAATACTAACAATGGGGGATTGAATTAACGTGGTGTGAGCTCATGACTTTCAACTATGCAATGGAATTAAGATTACTTTATAACAGTTTTACATGTTTTAATCAAAATTTAATATCTTTAAATCATTCTGTTATGTTATTTTTTCTGTTGCTATTTCATTGTAGGTATGAATTAAAATGAAGTGTGCTGTATATGATCTGCCCAATCGTACTTAAATTGTTAATATTTTTACTTTGTGGTAAAAATAAATTTTAGACTAGTGGGTGAAGACAGTTTGATAATTCTGTTAGCAAAAATAATATATAATTAATGACATTATACAACTTTACTACTATGCTCCCTCACAGTTATGTGTGAATATGAGAACTGTATTAATGTTGTGTCATAACCATTAATTTGAAATGAAGTGTGAGGCTCATAAGCGAGATATTTTTATAACAGAACCTGTCATAACAGAATAATTTTACTTACATAATTTCTTAAAATAACAATGGCAGATGGCAAGGATTGAATTTCCATCTCTTTGTTCGCAGTGTCTGCATAAAAACCGTGAAATGAATAAATCTCAAAGGAGGGAAGAGATGATAATGGTATAAGCACTACTTTACAAAAATTATGTCTTTTAGTGATACAAACCAAAAATAAAACATTACCAATGTAATGGAGAATTTGACTTAAAATAAATAGCATGGTTAATTCATGTTGAATGATGAAAAAAAAAGATTAAATGTAGCATAGTTCATGAATACTTACCGATGTCTTGTGAAGTCAATGTGGGAAGATGTGTGTAAAATCAGATTTTCCATAACTTACTATAAAGTTGGAGCAAATGAAGACACCTGCTCATTTTTTACTGTTTTTTTGTTTTTAAATGTGTAGATTTTTATTGTTACATAACTTATTTTAGATGTGAATTTCCCTGTGGCCTGTCCTTACTTATTCGCTAAATTCACTGCTGGAGAGAAGCAAGCCTAGATGTTTTTTTATGTGTCAAATTAAAAGCAACGCAAACTTATCACTGAAAGATAATTATTTGCGTAATAAAATTATGATTTTAAACCGTTGTTAAAATATTTTCTACTTTCTCTCTCATCTGCAATCCAAATGCTCTGCTTTAAAATTTTAAGGAATTTTTTAAAAAATGTTTACCTCCTGCAAATCTAATGACTAATAGTGTTGATAGGCAGAATGCTTGACAAGACCTGTTAATACTATATGTTAGCAGCTACAATCTTTTGTCCTGTCATACTGATAACACGTACTACAGTATGTGTTGGCATGGTATTTGTTTCTTTAGTAAAGAAAGTATAGGTTTTAAAATCATAATGCAGAATTGTTTTTTTTATTTTTGGAATAGCTATTTGGCACAGGAGCCCTTTATGTTATTCTGAATAAGGCGAAATATTAACAAGTTTGTATTGCAACTCTGTAATATGTTTGAAAATGGAAAGAGTTTTATCTAGATATACAGTTTTTAATAAAATATTGCCTTCTGTATGAAATCCAAATGTGGGCAGCTTCCTGGTGTAGACAGCTGGCAATATGCCATCTGTGTCTCAATTTAAGACTTGTGAAACACACTGAACGGTTTTTAGTGTTATAAATATGCCCACTTCTTAAAAATATGCCTTTATAGTAACTCTTTCAAGATTCTTCCTCACCTTATTCCTTCATGAAAAATGACTTTTTCAAACTTTGGCAGCCCATTCTCACACCTGTTTCACCTTGCATAGTAATCATTCAAAGCACAGCTACAATGCCCAGAATGAACAAGAGCAGTTGAGTAATAAATTGGTCTGGCACAAATCTGATACAAAAGACACATATTCTCTTTTTTATTATTCTGAAAAAAATAAGTTGTTAATGCCATGCACAAAAGTCAGGTAGTGAGGCTAAGAATTCAGTATTTTGTATGACATTGATCCTTCCTTTATGCATACAATTTACCTTTTAAAATTCCAGAATGAAAAATCATTAGGATAAATTATGGTGGGTCAGTTGACATTAAGGAATATCTTATGTTGAGTGTGACCCCCTTTCTTTTGTGTGTTTTGTACACTAATTACTCACAATTATCATTTTACTCATAGAATCACCATGTGCTTTTTTACATGTATTCTAAATGTCTATATTTTCAGTCTTCCCTCCCCTCAATAGCACTTGCTGACAAGGATGTGGCCATGTATTTCTTACTGTACATCTATTGGTAATACTGTATTTTTTTCAGTTTTAACATCTTGGCTTGACACTTACTGCTAATGAAAACTCACCACTTCCTTGCCAGATGAGCACTCTGTTTTTCACCTTAGTCATACACAACTTATGTTTCTGCTGTAAGTTTCAAAGGAAAGCGGGAAATGTTATATTGAAAGTTTAGATATCCCCAAAAAAGGCAAAAATGAAGTGAACAAGAGGCTCAAAAGAAATTAATTATAGTTAAAAAATGTTCATGAAAGGTGCACTGTGTAGCAAAGCACTGCAGTCCTGTGACTCTTATTTTCTTACACAGTTCTATTATTTTCCTGATATTAAACAGTAAATCAAAATTATAGAAGACAGCTAGTGAGCAATAAATATGAGAAACACGTATCAGTTGACTTTATTAACTTTTCATACTTTTGGGATTAGGGTAGGCTTCAACAGGATGAAATTGCAAGCTGCAAATCCAGAACAAAGCTGAAAAACAGCAAAGTACCTTTTTTAAAGCAACATATACACAGTTTCCTATGCTTGGTTTCAAACTAATATGGTTAAGTAAGTAATTGGGCTTTCCACAAGCTTGACATCACTAGGAGTTACACAAAATCTCAATAAATAAAAAAAAAGACCATGAAAAGGTTTTATGTTTCAAATCTGTGGCATGTCTTGTGCCTTTGTTGAGTTATGAGTTATTGTGACAACTATATATCAGTGCAGTGACAACAGAATAAAAGATGAAAAGGTAATCTCTCAGTTTTTTATGTCTCTTTTCAGTACCCTTCTTCACATACACATAGAATTTGGAATCACTAATTTTTAATCAGCTTCACGTTAATACTTGGTGCCTTAATATGTGCCACATCACAAGGCTCACAATGCTCAAACTTTGGGTTGAAAGCTTGCTGTAGTTTTCACTGAGAGCCACACAAGCTCACAAGCACCCAGCAGGCTACAAGAGTTGCTGTTACTGGGTCAGGGTAAGTGTTGGTGCTGATCTGAGGATACACTGGATACTCAGCCCCACTCTTGTTGCTCAGCTGTTTGTGGAATCTAGACTACAGAACCCTAATGGTATAATACAGATTCAAACAGCTGATGTACCTGTAATTGTTAATCTATGTGTATACAGAATAATTCATACCTGCAGAGAATAATTCATAGCTGGACAGTATATTGTTTTTTACCAAATGTATCATATTTTTTTTGTTATGAGTTTTTAATAATTTGTCATTCATTCAAAATGAAGCTGTTCATGTATTTTAAAAATGAAGTCTCTTTACTTCACAGTCTTAATCTTTAGACCTTAACATTCATGATGACAGAGCTTTGTCTTTTTCAGAGAAGTAAAAAATAAAAAAATAGCCAAAAATGATAATTACGATACTTATGAGCAAGAACCATTAAAACGGTATTATGGATATGTATATCTGAATTATGAAACATAAAACTATCAATATTGACACTGTATGACAGGTAATCAAAATAAACAGATTATCTGGACATGAGAAAAGCAATTTGTGACAGCAACCTTGGACAAATTGGTTTTTAAAAAGCTTCATTTAATTGACAATAAGAGAAATTAACTGACAATAATAACAGAAAAACTAATGTGTATTCACATCTCTGAGTCGATGGTGGAGTTTGTCAGTCTTTCTATAGGTTTTGAGAAACTGGGGGAGGTCCTGCTTGGCTCCAAACCGTTCTGTTTTCTACTCAAGCAGGGCACAGCCATGCCTATCACCTCTTGGAAGTCTTTACGTAGGAAGATATACAATATGGGGTCAAGCAGGCTGTTCAGGCTCAGCAACACTCTTCCCAGTTGATAGAGTACAAATATTGACTTCTCCCATTCACATATATCAGGGTGAAAAAGCAACACTACATACTTCACACTACCTATGAAGTGATAGGGACCTAAAACCAGCACAAATATAATTATCACCAGATTAAGCAATCCCTGGATCCTCCACTTCTCCTCTGAGGCCAGTGAACTCACCTCAGCAAGGGATTTTAGAGTCTTTCTATGCAGGGTACCAATGAAACTGAAAGGGATGACAAAAGATAGGACCAGAGTTATCAGGCGGTAGATAGTGAAATTTCGATCAGAAGGGTATTTCTCAATGCAAAAGGTGTTATCCTCTTTATTTTTAGGGAAAAGTACTCCAAATGCAACAGAGGGAGGCACTGCCACTACCACCCACAATCCCAGGGCAACCCAGCGAGCATACTGTAGACGTCGCAGGGCTTGGAATTTCAATGGCCAGGCAATAGCCAGGTGTCGCTCCAAAGCAATGACACACAAAAAAAATATACCAGCATAAAGGCTGATGTAAAAGATAAGGCCAACAGCCTGGCAAGTGCTGGGACCAAATCGCCAAATGTGCTTTCTGCTGTAGTAGTCAATCCAGAGAGGTAAGGTAATGAGCTGAAGGAGATCTGAGAGAAGCAAGTTAATGACGTAGACTGGAAGGACATTTTCCGATTTGACTAAGCGATAAAGTCCATACAAAGCTAGCAAATTCAATGGGATGCCCACAGTGAAAAAGATTCCATATAGAACTGGAAGAAATACAGAGTCAATGCTGAAGTTGATGCCACAGGAATTGTTGAGACTTGAGTTACTGGTCCAGCTGTATGCACTCTGGGCTGGAGTTAGATAGTCCATCTTTGTTCTGAAATAAAATAAGATTGAAAATGGGATTACAATAGTTTTTTTCAGAGTGGAATGTGAGAGTGAATAAGTTGGTAGAAAATACCTTCACCCATCTAAGTTTCTTTTTTTGGGTCCCTATAACATAAAGCACAGTGCCATCTACTATACTGTTGAATTTGTAATAATAATTGTTGTTGCTACATTCCTTCCTAATACTAGTGTTCTTGTTTTTTTAGCATATTTTTTACAGTATACACTCAAATTAAAATGTTAAGAAGCATTGTGTAAAGCATTCAAGACCAATTGCTGAAATGTTGCTGTGGTCTGAAACAGCACACAGACTTATTTTAAATGAAAAACGGAAAAGATTTTGCAATAATGAGAACAGAGAAACTTGTTCTTTGAGTTACTTGTTCTTGTTAACCAGATCTGAGTACTACAGGAAAATACCATTAATATAGCACAAAAGTATTCAAACATCTGCTGACAATGTTAAAAAGCTCCATTATTAACATAATTACCACCTTTTTGTTTAAAAAATAAAAAAAATGCTAAGATATGTTTTATTTAACTTTATTTGTATGTTTTGTGTGTTGTCACTTTGTATTTTTTTGCATTTATCAGTTCCAGACACACATTATACCACTTCAGATTTCACAGTTGAATCTTTCTGACAGCTATCCCTTCCCTTTGAAATTTACAATGGAAGCAAAAGCTGTGTAATGGATGACTCAGGTGAAAAACAGGGAGCTCATCTGGCAAGGAAGTGGTGCGTTCTTATCAGCATCCATCAACAATATCTTGTTGGGTTCAGGTCTGTGGAATATAGACAGTCCATACTGTATGATAGAGTCCAACTGTATAATACGTATATTAATAAAATTCTTGTTCAAGGAGGAGAAAAAAAGGCCGCTCTTGGCCCTGCTTGGAGGAGGTGGATGGCGGCTGCATTACCGAGTCCAGTCAATCAGGAAGCTGGAGAGCATGAGGAGCAGACAGAAGCCAAGCAACAAGCGTGAGGGACTCTCAGGAATAATGGAGAATATAACATAAGCTCTGTCTCTGACAAGAGTAAGGGCCAAGCATCAGAAATGATTAATAAGCCTCATCATCTTCATTAGTTGCAACCATATCAGTACCCTAGTTCATAACTTGTCTTCCAGTTGCAAGGTGCTTCATTTCTACAGTAGTTTGTTTCAACATAGACAGACTCAGAGTAATTAAAATATGGTCATTTTAGTTAAAAAGATGATATATTTGACTGTCTTTTGGCTATTTGTACATTATTGGTGTTGCAAGTCAACAACACTATAAATGTTATTAAAACAATATTTTTAAGCTTTCTTTTATCTCTTTCCTGTCCTATTGTAGTTAATGCTGCAACTTTCACAGCGCAAGATATGTCAACACTGCAGCAAATTGTGAAACTCCTCAACTACTGTTTTTTTACTTTAAGAATATTTTTTAAGGTACCAATTCTAACCTTATTTTAAAGTTTTGATTTCAAATTGAAAACATAAGTTAATTTTTTCATTTCACAAGAAGGTGCTGGTTCTGTGCTTAGAGCACAATCTAAAAGTGGAGTGGTGCCAGAGATGAGTTCCAGCACAAATCAAACACATGTATTTGCCCATTATCCTGCTGTAATACACAGTGTAATGTACACTTCTATCCAACAGCACTGAACTGCATGTGATAGTTCGTTTGATGTTTTTCAGAATTTATTTATCCTTCTACAATACAGAATTTGACAGTGCCTGGGAAAAATGCCTATACAATCACACAACCTCTATTATGTTTATCACAGAGCATAAGGAACATTTCAGTTTTTTTGGTCTTCCATCAAATTATTGATTACTAGGTGAAAATCTCATGACTTGGACTTCTTTCAAGTACTCAGTAGTAAGACCCTCTTGCTTCTTGCTTTATTTTGAATGTTATTAATGACAAGTGTTTACATATGGAGCTTCGTCTTTTTGTGAAAAGGCATGCTGATTTGAATTCTCAGCAGCAGTTACAAATACTAAAGCAGGTGGTCTAATTGCTGATAAGAAACAAGGGGAGGACAAATATTGAAAATGATGCAGATGATCAAATACAATGCAGAAACACAGAATGCCAGGAGAGCAAATAGACTGATAGAGCTGATAGACTCTAAATAGAAGACGTGAATTGATATTCTCATGCAGAACATGAGAAGGTGTCACAAGGTATCAAAGTATGAAACTTTTTCTCGTGATTTTTACCATTATATCTCAATTCTTGAATAACATGGTGGATATGCAAATCTGTTTGTATGATGATTACTTTCATATTTTAAAGGAATCTTTCTTGGTCTTGTACACCAGGTGATGATTGCTGTAACTCCTGATCGTGTTTGTCAGTAACAGTCCACTCCATGTTTTCGAAGCTTTATTCTGATAAATTATCCTGTGTTTGGTACCATCACTGCTATTTTGAGATTCTTGCTTTACATCTGATCAGTTTTGTTTCTCTTATGTATCAATTATGTCAGTAATTAGCATAGATTATATATATAGTTCAGGTGGGTAGCTTTGTAGATTTCAACGGAGCCTTCTTCGTTAACCTTTTAAATGACAAGCTGTTTTTTATCATCTGCAGTATTGCTGCTTTGG
Source organism: Lepisosteus platostomus (assembly GCF_059453375.1). NCBI lineage: Eukaryota > Metazoa > Chordata > Actinopteri > Semionotiformes > Lepisosteidae > Lepisosteus > Lepisosteus platostomus. The sequence continues at coordinate 25,380,402 of NC_142627.1, read as the reverse complement.
CACATTTCATATATTAAGTGATATTTCTGATTAACTTTCTGTGTTAAGATTTATTTGACGAGAGAAAGGTCTTTAGTGGGTTATCCAATGAAAGCCTCTGTTCAGAATACAGGCTAAACACTACAGTATATCCTAGACTTTAAATGCTGGCTTTTCTACTAGTTAACTTCCATGGAACTCTGGAGCTCCAGAATTAGCTGCATGTTCAAAAAGAAAAGCCATTTAAAAAAAAGCCCAGCAACATACAATGGGATAAATTTAATTTAATTTAATTTAATGTTTAAAGTTTTAAACATGATAAAACATAGTTGTAAATTATACAGAGGAGATTTGATTCTCGTAATCGAAAAGCACAAACACAGCATAATCATTTCAAACAAATAAGTAAATATGGCTTCCAGATCTTACATTTGACTTCATGTTGACTCAAAAATTAGAAGTTTTCTTTTATTTGCCATACATACTATAAAGGTTAGTGCTTGCCAAACATCAAAAGTCTTTCTTATCATTACAAGTTATAAGATGAATACAATAATCAGTTTCTCAGTGTTCTAAAATTAAAATTAAATATTTTCTCCTGCTGCATTAAGAAGTTTCTCTTTTTGTAATGATTTTTTTCAAATACACTTAAGAAAATTCAATATTTTCTATCATATAGATTTGATAACTCCAATTTCAGGTGAAACACAGGAACACACCATCATAAGCTCATTTAGGAACACTCAAGCTAAGCTAAGCAAGCTATTTAAAATATTCTGTTGTACATTGAAAAACTAAATATATAGTTAAATGATAGCTGGATAATTTTGGAAGATACTGTAAGTAAACAATACTTACTAAAACTTGTAGCATAAACAGATGTTGCTTGCGATTTGTATTGTTAAATGTCTTTAAAATAAGGAAGAGGTTTTTTCTATAACTGAAATAAGGAAGAGGCTTTTTCTAAAGGTGGATATGAAGTCATACTTTAGCAGTTACAGCTGGGAAGCATTTTTTATATATCTTACAAATGATAAAAAGCAGTATACTGTACACTTCTGCAATGTCATTCTACCAACGTGAGGAATATTCATGTCTCTTACTGTACTTACAGTAAATTACTTATTACTTAATTTTCCATATGACCGAGTTCTGTGTAATACATATTATATATTTTAAAAATGAAGGAAAATGTCTGATTTTATGAGGGAATTTTTGAATGTTTGTCAATATTTCCACTTAATTTATAATGGATTCCAACAGATGTTAAGTAGTTTATCCAATAATACAGAAGACAGTGAGGCATCTTAGGCTTTTCTAGCTGGTTGTTTATGGTTTTGGTCTTTATGTGCTAAGAAGATAATATTTAGTAGTTAGCAACATCTATATCTTTGTATAAGATTTACTTAAAATTTTGTTTAATAGCAATTGTACATTTATGTTTTTCATTGAAAATGAATTCAATTATTTAATTTAAACACTTTTGCAAACAGTATTTGCAAAGGAGGATTGCCAATTCTGAAGACAAGAGTAGAGGTCAGTTACAATGTATGATTTGCCGCTCATACAAAGACAGAGGGAGGCTTGAAATGTCAGCATGATTTTTCTACTGGTTATAAAAATATCTCTCAGCTCTGTAAGACCAGAACTGATTTATAATAGTCATGATGAAATGACTGAGGTTTTATTTCAAAAATAGCAAAGCCATTTTTTATGACACTTTCTCCAGTTCCTAATATAAAACAATTGTGTGAGTTATGTGTAGATATTTCATGGTACAAGTCAGAATTAACAGGAGATGTGCCATGAATTTACAGAACTACCAAAATTCATTATGTAGTGACTATTGGACTATTAATGGTCTGCCTCCAATATGAATTTGAGCTCCCTCAATCACAAATCTGTTGGTGCAGACTAATATGAGTTTGACATAAGAAAATAATCTGGAAATAAAAACATGAGTACACAAATTGATAAATGAAGAAAGTTAGGAAGACTTTGTTTTCTGCAACTTTATCTTATTATATGTATAGAATAAACAAGACCATTAAAGGTCCAGAATGTGATACTGTGGAAGGAAAAGACTCCGTCTTTAGAGTATCATGGTGGTGTGGAGGCTGTGTTTCTGCCTTACAGGTCTTGAATACTTGAATCGGTTTAATTGAGTACTGAGATGACTTTAATGTGGAGTTTGCATGTTCTTCCCACGTGCCCTTAGGCTTTTTCTAGTGTTCTGTTTTCTTCCAATTCTCTCTGTGGATGATTTGTGTCTGTACAGTATATTTTCCCTGAGTCTGAGTGTGTGTTTACTGATGGACCTAATCAGTGTGTCTAGAATGTGGTCCTCTCTTTTACCCCGTGTATCTTGAATAGGGTACAGGTTGCTATGAGCATTAAAAGGAATAATCAGTGTTATTATAATAAACACCTGCATTGTGGATTTTTAACAACATACTGAAGGTATTCTGAAAGTGTTTGAAAAGGTCCATTCTGTTATTGAACATTTTGTTAAATTGTTTTTGAAGAAAATATGTGACTTTTTATGTGCCACATTTTTCTGAAAAGCTGTGACTATTTGAAAAAAGGCAGTCAGACTTAATAATGCATTAAAATCCCATGACTCTAAGTTTGTAAAGGACTTTTACATTGTTGATGACAAGCTGATAAATGGTACATGAATCACATAATGATGGACAATGAGGTAATCTGAACTCTCAAAGAACAAAAAACAAATATTAGTTCTTATAAACCTATGCTCTTATGTGTTGTATATGCTTAGTTGTAGAGCAGTTAGCACTTCATCTCTAAATTCAGTTTTTACATAATCAAGGGATTGCTATGATGGGTGAGGCCAAAGCACTACCTGTTGTCCATTGAATCAGAAGATTGAACCTGAAGCCTTGGCCAAGAGCAAATCATTCTACTGGGATCAGCTGGAAAACATTACAGCCTCAGGTGTTTTGGGGGAATTCTCTACAAGATTTGCACACCAGCTTGGTGTTCTTTTGCTGATTCTTTGTGGCAGTATTGCTCAAGCTCCCTTAAGTTGCTAGGGCATTGTTAATGGACAGCACTTTTTAAGTCTTTTCACAGATTCTCAATAGTGTCAGGGCTGCAAGCTTTAAAGCAACAAAATATGAAAGCTACCAAAGGGTCTGGAAACTTTTGCAAGGCAGTGTACTTATGTGTCACAGAACTCGTGTAACTCCCACTTGTTCCTGTCACAACCTACAACTTTGACTAATACAGTATACAGTATGTCACAAAATGTGACAGTGCAACATTTTAATGCTGTTTTACAGTATTTCTTTTAAGCTTCAAAACTTTATATTTGAGGCTAAACGGAAACATATTTTAACTGTATTAAGATAGCTTGATAAAAATGTTTAAAATCCCTTGTTAATGGACTTTTCTACAAAATTGTACATTAAAGTAACACTTTACTAGTGTTAATGTTCAGAAAAATTACAATACTAAGGAGTCATCATTCATTCATCAAATTGTTAGGCTTCAGTTCCATTGTATATATTAATACTATTGATTAACTACAACTTGTGCAAATTATTCTGGAGAGATCAGAATAATTTTTGATCAAAATAATTGTTTTTTCTCCTATCATGGATGGGGTTTGAAGTTCAGCCTACATTTCAGTGTGATCAACGTCTGTATTCCATATTTATCAGAAACAACAATGTAGTGATCATCCGGGTTGTAGAGCATAAATAATCATTTAACTCATAATTACCTTATCATACCTTTTGTTTGAAAAAGAAAATACAACACTGGCACGGAAAGTGGGAAAAAGCCCCATACATACAGTAGTTCTGAATTTATTAAGATGCTGGATTATGGAGAAGTTTGTAAGAGAGTAATAATGTTTTTTAACCAGCTGTCTTTCTTAAATACGGGAATTCCTTCAAATATGGAACATATTTGTTCTGGAGTGACCACATATACTTTATTATATTTTTCCCATCATATGCCAAGGAGTTAACCTATATTACCTACACACTCATACAGGTAACCTAGATTACCTATTAACTGATTTTTACTCATTCACATATAACGTTTAATTTACTTTGCTTTTTAGATTTTAATTAAATTAGAGTAATTGTAAGAATCAGAATAATCAATATAATTGAATTCTTACTTCAAAGGGGACCTGAACTGGACAAGCAATGCAGGAATAGTTGGTGTCCTTTGGTTAGAATAAACCTGGCATGCCATGCAAAAACAATGGAAAGAAAAGTCTTGCAATCCAAAATTCTTGCCAATGTAAAGAGGATACAACTGGAAATATTTTGAAAAGGGGAAGATTAAAAATTAAGGAGGATCCAAACAAAATGAATCAGATATGATCTTACACTAGATAGCTCGCTGGTCTCAATGCTGAGAAATAGTCTCTGAAGTGACAGCCAGTAGACGGATGGAAGCCAGAGCAGCCAGTGAAGTCCTGCAAGTATTATTCATGTGTTGATTCATGCCATCTGTCCACATGTTGGAGGAGGATTGAGTGTGCTCAGTACAGATGTCCATGTTTACAGCAGTTTCGTAAGGATACAGCATTACCTGCTTCCTTATCCAAAAATTCACAACGACAGGATGGGTTTGTGTGATCAGTATTTCTTCTTTACTTATCTGTACTTTGTGTTATTCACTATAATAATAACAACGATTATATTGACTTTTTCTATGATGCTGACATTAAAGTTCTCAGAGAATAATTGTTACATATTGAATGTCATAAGCAAATTGAATACCAAATAGCTGATGCACTTTCTTGCGTAATTATACTCTATGTTTATATTAAATAAAGAAAATTATAATACATAAAGTATTAATTGTGTACAGGAAATTATCACAATCCATTTGCTGTGTGTGAAAGAAGAGAATAAATCTCCAAAAATTTCCATTTAACACAATAAAATTTGTAGGTGCATATACTATGTCAAGTCTAAAAGCTTAGATTAAATATAAATGTATTTACAGGTTTATACATTTACAGTATATAGTACTTTTAATCCCAAAGGTTACAAAGCCCTTTACTTAAAGGAAGGAACCCACACTTTCCTCCACTGAAGTTAAGCACCTGTCTGGGTTGTGTGTAAAGCCATTATGAGCCAGAAGTCATCCTACACAGCAGGTTAGGTACTGAAGTGCTACACCAATTGAATTAAGGAGGAACTTTAGAGAGGCCGAAGTCCAGAGTGGAGTTCAGTAAGTCACAGGGCTGAACATCCCTATGTTTCCTAAAATGTGCCATGGGATCTTTGATTACCAATGAGCACAAATCTTGATTTATTGCCTCCCCTCTCATATTCCTATAGTCTACCTACTTTAATTTAGCATGTGTCAGTTAAACATATCCTGCTTGATTGTATTAAACTTTAATTTTCTTTAGGATTATGCTGTGTCACTGCTTAACTGTATGCTGTACCAAAGATACTTTTTTTGACTGCTGATATGCCACATTAAGTGGCTGACTTCAGTCCTTTCCAATTAGAACACTTGCAGAATATTCCTATTAATGGTAATGTGAACACTGAGTTCTGAAGTGTTTCAAAGGGGGTTAGAGGTTAATTGAAGGCAGTGAAACATAGGTACCGATATAAGTTAGATACTGTAGCTGTTTCTGTGAGCATGGAAAGTGAAATATTTTATGAAGTAATAGTACTAAAGGATACTTTTATTTACAATATTTTTTTGTGTTTTAATTAATTTACATGTGCTGTAGATAACTTCTGTGAAACGTTGAATTTAAGTAATTAATATTTCCAATTAATTCTTGGAGAGGAAAACTTCTACAGAAGTAGAATGGATCACTAGAATACAGTGTTGTTTTCAATTTAATCTGGATTTCAATAAATCATTTTTCTTTAATTAGCATCTTAGAATTTTCTAAAATAAAGCAATGAATCACTGCCTTGGATAAGTGCTGTAACATGAAGCAATATGTTAATAGCAGGCTGATTATTATTTGCTCTTGAGAATTTGGGTCACAAATGACAAATTATTATGAGTATAAATAATATTTGGGTTTAAGTATATTCTTTGTATATATAGTATATTCAACTTAGTATATATTTTTAAATAATACATTGAATAAATAGTGCCCCCATTATAGAATGAGCATCTTCTCAAAGGTTGGAATGACCTTTCTTATCATGCCACATCTCTGTGATGTGTTGAGGTCAGAGACAAACCAGGGACCTGTGTGTTTCTCTACGTTTTGTGGAGCAATGCACTATTTTTCACACTGTGAGCTAATAGAGCCTACAGGAGAGTCAGTGACAACCGTAGGCATAATGCAATCCTTGCTAAAGACACTGTAAGTTCACAGGCATCTGGCAAGCTCCAGGGTACACTGCTACACAAGGATACCACCTCCAGCACTCAGCCATCTGGGGAAATTCTGGTCATAGCTGACTGAAGACACAGCCCAGACCTGAACTGGTGAAGTGTGGATTATTGGGATAAACCTGCACTTTGACCCTGCAGCTTAAACAGATGAGCTACCTGAAAAACATAAAACCTTTAGTTTTAAAATTATGAATATACTGCATGAAACACTTGGAAAATGTGATTTGTCTTTTCAGAATGAATAATGTGGATACTGCATTAGACTCATTGCTTCTTTCAGAAGCTAATTTTAGTGTTATTGTATAACTACAGTATATTGCTTTTAGAAACAGTATATTTTTTAAATTTGTGCAAATATTGCCATAAAGGAATATTGTAGTGAACCTCATGCACTTAAACAGAATTATTATTATCTTATGATTATGATTATCTTATGAATTATGATTATCTGAAAATAATATGAGAGGCATCACCCATTCTTATGTCAAAAAGTGCACAAAAATAATGAGCCCAGTGGCTTGGATCTAAATGACATCCAATTATTCTGTATAGTATGAAAAGAACAAAATCTATAACAGATAAAACTAAATCATTTGCCAGCTCTTTTTCATGCAATTCCAGTTATGTTACTCAGAGCTAAAAACGCTATTATACTTCAGTGAAATGATAAAACTTCTTACTAATTTTTGGACATTTCTAAGTGAAGATCTCGTGCTACAGGAGGAATAATCTTTCTCTCACTACCTTACCCTTCTGAGATCAATCGAATCTTGTTTAATAGGAAAATAAACTTTCATGGGACATTAAAAAAGAGCTAAAAAAACTCTGGTAACTTGTACATCTAGACATGTTATCTATAAAAAGTGTTCTAAAGTGTACTAATTTTTCAGTCAAGTTGCAACTGAATGCAGAAATACAAGTTGAGTATAATAAATGAAATAAGATGAATAATATAAATGTGGATATAAATTTATAAGATTCTCTAAATATGGTTGAATACATTTAATAGTTCAGATATTTGTTTAACTTTTTCTAAATTTTGTTTCTTGTTTTACTCATGTTACATAAAAACATATTTTCAAAGACTTTGTCCAGATTGAACCTCTACCCAAACCTTTTTTAAGGTGTTAATGCAATTAATGCAAAGTTAATGCAACTTAATGTCTCCAACTTTGATGATTTCCACCCCTCTCTGTTTAGTAATACTGTATGTACTGTAAAGAAATACTTTTTTCTCAATTCAATATAACAGATGACCATGTGTCTTATTAGAGCATGTAAAACCGTGTGCATTTGTTATGCTGTATTTTGTCTTATGAGAAATGTTGAAAACCTCATGAAAATCAAATAATAGATACCCTACAAAATTGAATGTTTAATATATATATATAGTATCCAAATATCATATGCCTATAATATCAACCACAGTTGTTAAACACAGTTACGTAAAATACAGCTGTAGAGTACAAACTAATGCAATTTTATTCACAGTGCAGGAAAGTTAAACAACCATCAAAAACAAAACAAAAGCTCCTTTTTGCACTGCTAACTTACTTCTTCAAAGTCCCACACTAACATAACATTAAGTGATCTAAGGTGCTCACTGGCTTCAAACATTCAGTCTTACTGTGACTCCTTACAAAACTCTTTTGAACTTCAACTTTCCAATAATTCAGAAACTCTCTGTTCCATTTCCTTGGTGGGTGCTTCTTTCTTTGATGAAGCTACACACAGATGATCCACTCAAATCCCCTTAGATGGAAGATTGAAACCGACAATGGCCTCCATCTTGTCTGAACCTGCTTTACCACCACATGTTATGTAAATGAAACAGTTCAGAAAGAATTATTGATGCACCTGGATAATAATATCAGTACCTTTTTTGCACAGTATTATTATTTTTTGTTAATCCATATCCAGAGCTCCAAATAATATACCTCTGGACCTTTGTAGTCAAAATCACAAAACAATTGTGCTATGGTTTCCCAATTCTTTTCCTTGGGCATTTTGATATATTCCATATGTCTGAGTCCACATCATCCCCTCCACTTCTGGATTAAGGATCACTGCTCTGTGGGATGCTGACACAGTAGAAACCAGAACTTAATTAAACCTTTCCCCCTCATTGTTTTAATCTCTTTAGCAGGAGTAGTTTTCAATTTGTGTATTAAATTCTTATTGACAACTTAATGTCTCCAACTTTGATGACTTCCACCCCTCTCTGTTATGCAACAGAGAAAACATCATGCTTCAGAAATATAAAAATATTGCAATAATAAAATAGCACAGACACTTTAACCAACTTGCTTGCTTTATAGCCTTATCATTGGTACTATATTTTGGATGCTATTTATTATAGACTATAAATGAAAATCATGAAAAATATGACGTAACTTTACTTTTATTTCTCAACACAACAAGGAAAAAATAATTCAGAATTCCTACATATAGTTTTTTTACTATTATTTATTTAATGTAATCTACTGAATAATATCAGTAATATTAGAAAATACTGTATTTGGCTTGAGGTCGTTCATCATCACTCGAGTGAATCTTCACAAATGGGCAGGAAAATAAAAGGGACTGTTTTTTATGTTTTTTTCAACCACATTTTTATGAAATCTAAACAAGCTGTCATTTATCTAAAAGCTCTTTGTTAGCATACATTTTAATAGAAGAAATTAATTTTGCTTCAAGTATTCAATGCATAAAAGCAACCCATGGAATTCATTCAGATTCTAGTTCACAAAGTCTAGGAGAAAAGGCAATATTTAATTAATTAATTTTTTGTTAATCGGATGTGTGAACCACATGAAACAATATTTAGGACATCTGATTTTTCTGGTGTATGGGGTCTGTAAACTCAGTGAAAGAACACCGGTCAAGTTTACAACTCAATTTAAATAATATTTCCAACCACCAGGCAAGCAGTATTACCATGGGTATACAGTAGAATTAAGACCAGCTTACAAGTATAAATTACTTATACACTAAAAAGTAGGAAGAAAGTTTAATCTGTTGAGCCTTTTAGATTATAAGCAACTTGCATTATTTGTTCTGTTTTGCTGACTTCTTCCTTTGTGGGCAAAACCCCACTTCAACCTCTTGTGACCAAGTTATGCATTTTTGTCAACTGGGAGGAAGAATGATTCTTCTCCTCTTCCACTGTGTTGTTATGGCATGACATAGTGAACAATTTGGCTATACAAGAAGCACATATTAAACATCAGTTTTGGACTGATTAATGAATACAGTACAAAGGCTTTGAATAGACTTTGTTTTAGGGGTTAAAAAGCAAAAACTACTAGATGTTTTATAAATTGAATGCAATTACTGTAAGACATCATATTATTATATGGAAAACAGAGCTTAGCCAACAGAATAAAGTTATTATTTCTCATATACTGTATGTGATTTCAGTTTATCATCTGAATAATTTAATGCATTCTAACTTAAATTAACTTTAAAGCATGCCAAATCTAAATTGAAAACAAAAAGGTCTGTACCCACCCAAAATGTAGCTAGTAATTTTCATAGCAATGTCAATAGTATCTATAACTTTTATCAATCCCACTTACATTTTGCAGTTCCACCAAACCATAATGGTCTGAAAAGAGCCTATCATTTTGAGCCAAATAATATGCCAAACAAAAGCTGCAAAGAAGCCTTTAGGCAAGAGACATTCATATTGCCACACATCTTTTCTAGATGTCCTCTTTTGTGTTATCTACAATGTTTTTAGCTGTAATTTGAGCATTTGACTGTGCTCTATGTTTGATTTTGTAAAACTGATGTGATTTAAAACAAGCACTTCTATTTGGCCCACTGTACGATATGCTAAATGAGCATCATTTATCAGAACACCTCACATCCTGTGTTTTTAAGTGATTTTGCAGTCGGATGCTCCTGCTATCTCCATGTTAATAGTGGCCTGCACATTGTTAGCAGTTACGGAGGGATCGATGCCAAAAGGCAATGTACTGTATTTCCATCACAATTCTGAATATGATCTGAAAATTATGAAAAATAAAGTGATATTTCTCTGGTTAGATATATCTATAATGAACGTGGATGTTAGTACTTCAGCAGTTGGAAATATCTGTTTTTTTAGCCTACTATATAAATATTTTTCTAGATGGGTGTGATACTGTATGGAACACTAAGCCTATATCTGACCAAAAATGGGATGAGTATCTGCTTAATTTCCTTGGGTAATTATCAACTTGAATGTTCTTAGAAAATTATGATGAACAACTTTAATTTGCTTGCACCGAAATGACTTGTTTCCAGCTAAAATATATATTTTAATATATTCTACCACTAGACCACTGAATATACATGGAGCCCCTGGTTATTTCAAGATTACCCACTTGTGTTGTCCAGCAATCTCATTTATTTCCTGTCTTGCAGAAAGTGATTTTATGTTGGCAAATCAGGAAGAAGGCTGATGATCATTTTAGGAAACAAGTGAGGATCAAACATCTCCTTAGGGCAATAGTTCCCTCTTCCAGGCATGATTAAACAGACTTTTCTTTCCTGTCACACAATTCAAAACCATCTTTAGACAAGATTAATACATTTTCCCAGCACACAAAAATCAACTGTTGTATTCCTCTTCTTTCATTTACACATTACTGTCTTCTATGCTTCCCTTGGAATTCATTACCCAGACCTTTCCATACCCGGTTTGAGGGAATGTGGGTCAGGGAGTGTATTTGCACCTAGAATCTTCAGAACCCTCTACCCTCTATAACCCTGTCTCTTTACAAATGTTATAGTTTCCGTTTTTGCAGTTAAGGCAAAGGACTACATTATCCAGAGAGGCAACTGACAGCTCATTAGACAGCGAATGAGCTCAAGCTGTCAGGAATCAGGAATTGACCCTCTCTGGGTTTAAAAGGGCATGGCAGCCACCGGTTTCTTGTCTTTGTTTGGAAAGGCCTTGGATACTGTGAGTCTTGTTCTGCTGCTCCCTACCCCTTTCCTTCTGTTTCCCCACATAGCATAAGAAGCTACACAACCATTATATATTTTTTTCTTTTAGTCTTGCTGTTTCAGAGCATAGCATTAACCTTTGCATTTTCCTTTGCAGCTCCTTATTCTGTTCTGATTATGACTGTTTGGTCAGCAGACACCCATTTCAAAGCAAATTACAGTACAGTATCTGCAAAGTTTACATTGTGTTAGAATTAAACAGAAGAAAGCTAGGCAAGCTTAAAAATTGTATCTTTTGTTTAGGTCAATAGCATCATCAACTGAAAACAAGATGCAGAGCAAGTATAGGTTGAGATGCGTTTGGAAAATTAGGGGTCTAAATGGGAAAATGTTTTTAAACATAAGGTCTTCAACCAACACGTATCCTCCATTAAGACAGAAAATGGATTCTCATTACAAAAGTGATACAGAAAGTATTTAATGGAAGTTCATAACTAACACTTGAGAGAAATTATGACAACAAAGCTATATTAATTCCATTTTTTCAAAATCACAATCATTTCTCAAAATCTATATTTATGTTTTGAATAGTTCATGCAGCACTAGGGTCCTAGTCTCCTTGTCCTACAGTCAGGAGACTGACCCTAAGCCAAGAGGTTTAAACAAAAGCTCACTATACCTAAATTCTCAATAAACCTTGGGTTTTGGGTGTTATCCTTTGTGAACCCGGAAGATGGCTGCAGGAAGATCAATAGAGCTGTAACAAATTCTTTCAGAAAATCAAAGACAACACTTTTAGAGGCCGCAATGTTGACAATGTTCATTCAATTATTCTGCTTTAACATATACAGTGTATTTAAAGACATGACAAATCAGTTTATCAGTTTATCGTATAGTAGTTTAGGTGGGTAGCTGCATCAGCATGCGTAGGCTGCAAAGGAACAAGTAATAGGTTTATTCCATGCTGAAAAGAGAAGAAAGAAAACCACACCTGAAGAAAGCTTCATGGCCGAAACATTGTTTTCTTTCTTCTCTTTTCAGCATGGAATAAACCTATTACTTGTCAGTTTGTCTTATGCCAACTCAAATAAGTTGCAAGATTACACAATGAAAAATTAATAGCTACTTTATACTCCTGTTTTTTTCCTTGAGTCAACTAATGGATTCAATACAGATTAGAATAATTATACTGCAAGGTAATTTATTAATAATATCATATGGCTCCTCAACAGTCTCCCAGCGTCACAGAATCTCTTCTCCACAGGTCATGTCATCACTGTGTTACTCCTTACAGTTACACATATGCACAAACATTCACTTATGCAGAGTATATTTAATTGAAGTTTCAATACATATTCAGTACAACATTTCAGTTCATCACAAGAACTAAAATAGGTACTTATATATTATATATTTTAAAACAACAGTAAAACACAAAACAAAGTGGTAACTAAAAGTTGCATGAGTTTTATCTGTGGCAAGGTTTTTAATTATGATTATATTCATTCTCCACAAGAAATCTAGCATAATCAGGGACACGAGTTCATCTGTATGGCATAAGACTCTGCTCACAATATAACTGTATTTGTGGGATATTACAAATCATGGTTTTAAATAAAAGAATACAGATTTCTTCATTTCCTCCTTCTAAAAAGGTATATACTGTAGTTATGAAGTGTAATTAGTCTTGACAAAATATTGTAATATTTAATTCTTTCATATTTGATATATATACAGTATATACTGCATTTGATTGGTTATGGTAATTATTACATATAAAAATGTATATGTTCAATACATTAAAAATAAACACCACATTTGTTTTAAATGTTATTTCTTTATTAGGGCAGATTACAAAGCATAGAGATCACTTTACAGTATTGTGCTGAAAAAAAACAGTGCTGTTTTTAGTTCTGTGTTTGACAAATCCCTTGTGGTTTGTTGTTTTATATTTCAACCATAAGAAATCTACTATTTTCTCTGAAGGAATCTGTGAGCACAAGGTTTTTCATTAATTTTCTTATGATTCCTTCAAGAAATACTCCCTTAGGAAAGGGCTTTTATTTGATCAGTCTCTGGAAAAGAGTTTGCCATCCCAGTTTTGTCGCTTGTCTTAATAAAGATTTATCAGATACGATTAACTTAGAAATAATAGCATGGATGGCTGAATAACACAACCCATTAGAAGTAATGAGCATTGTAATAATGGGTTTCTACACTGAATATAAATACAGTACATATACAATAAGTATATATACTGTACAGTATATACATGCATGCAGGTCTATCCATTCACACATGATAAACAGATATACTGTACAGTGATCATTTCTGTTGAATGGTAACTTGTTTTGGAACATGGTACAGTCTTATAGGGTTTGATGACACAGGTATCATTTGACATCTTCAAGGTCACTCCTTTATCATTATACACTGCAATTCTTTTGTAATTTTTATAGATTCCTACAAATTCATATATTCATAACTTTGTGTTACTAATAGATATCTCAAACTGTATTTTAATCTTTTGAAATTTGTAATTTCAAATTCTTTCATGCAAATATTTGCTGCTCTTTTAACACCTAGCAACTGTAACTATATTCATTTTTGCAAATAAAATAAATGAATGATTACAAACACCTAATAATTAAACATTACGAGGTATTGCAGATTATTGCAATTTCCAGTAACTCGGCTATTTGATAAAATATTGCAGCCAAAGCATTGCAAGACCTTGGGTGAGTCATCTTCCTCTTTCTATATTTCATTAGCAAATCTTGTTACCAACCAGTTTTGCAATATCCAGTGTTGAATATATTTAAAACAATGAAAATACTTCTTTGGAAGATCATGTATCATCTATTTATTGATTTACCTTTTATCTTCCATAATATACTATATAATGAACTTTTAGTTACATTGAGAACTTTTAGTTTTGGAATGAAGGTTGAATTGGGCTCTAGTGAGATCAGAGAAATAAACCTTCTATAAGTTATAGATGTACCTAGTACAGTTTATCAGTTGCCTCTTACACATGAAAACCTGTAATGAATAACAAGGTTTATCTTCGGATAGACCACAATTTTGCTATTTTCTTAACTTTCTTAACTGTTTTCAAATTTGAGAATATACAGATTTATACAGGATTTTAGATTATAAACCCCTCATTTTTTTATTTTCATTTTTTTCAAACCTTCTTATCAAACTGCAAAATAATAGGTATAATAATGCTCTAAAATGAGATGTATTTGTCCCCTTACTTTAATGCTAATTACAAAACCTTGTAGTGATTTTCAGAAAACACCAGAAGAAAGCTGAATTGTGTATTTATCATTGTAAAGGAATGGATATGCTACCATCAGGAAGATCTAAGTAAAAGGTAAATGAAGGTTACCACAGCAGTGACATTGGTTCCCTAAAGAGACTGTTACCATCTGCTACCTTCAGAAACTGCATCTAACTCGAGGTATTAACGCCTCTCTGGCTCTCTGTAAACCAGCTTGTACTTTCTTCAAAACAGGATGAAATGAACACCACTTATGTTGCTAATGTGTTTTCATCCTAATCAAAGGATGCTACAGATGACAACCATTTTTACATTTTGCCAAAATTAATCACAAATTCATAGGGCAAGACACGGTAGGTATACAAACACACCTTGAAGTCTATCCAATTAATTGGTCTGGAATCATGAACATTTTGACGTAATGGACTAGTTTGATGAAAAATCCTAACACCAAACAAAAGTATATATGTGAAATACTGTTTCAGACTGTATCTGTAAGGTAGTAACATAGGTTAAGTACTTTGTGTCTAAAACCAAAGGTCCAATCTAAAGGTATAAAACTATTGGAAGAGATCCACTTATTAGATAAATGAAATGACTGCTTGATATTAACTTTTGTGTCCTCATTATAATGACTCAGTGTAATTGACTTATTGGCTAAAACAATCTTCATAATTCAATGGTTTGATCTGCCCAGTTTTAAACCTAATTGGCTGGGCATGCTGGAGAATTTTCAAAGAATTTTATACCAAAATTAATTGAATTAATATACCATATATTATACCTAGCTCGTATTTTAAAAAGCTCATGGGACTTTTTAAGAATAATCAGCATAGTAATTTTAGGACAAATTGAATACTGTAAAAAAGTATTAAACTTACATCTTTGCTGTGACAGCATTGTAATGTTGGAGTCTACAAATTTGCATTACACATTTCAATATAACCTTGCAGCTTTATATGTTATTGCAACAATGCCATTTAGTTTACTGAGTGCAAATGCAATACAATTAATATATATAATACTGTATTTTTATGCATGGCAGCTAACAATGCAGGGAGACTGCAAGTTATAGCTTGACACACAGATGGGATTACTGTGGAACTTGTATTATTACCTTGTTTCCTAAAGGGGTTTAAACAGACAGATAAAGCTGAGCCACAAATGACACCTCACTGCTGAAATTATGAGTTGGAGGTGAGAGAATTCCTGAAAAGATTTATGTAAAATTCAAGAAAATGTAGATAATCATAAGATGGATGATAAAAACTGTATTCATTTTATCATATTAATACTTATATCAATAAAATCACCATCATTGATACTGCTTCCTGGGTACAGATGAGATACTGTATGTTTTCTACAGAATGTTGTACAATACATTTATCATTAATTAGGTGTTTTAGATAGGATTTTAGGGGACATTAGTCAACATTGAGATAATGTCTTTCATCTCAGAATGCTTTGAACAAGCAACAACAATAATAAAAAGAAACTGTAATGATATCAGTGACCTAGATTTAGGTATAGTTAATAAACTCATCAAGTTCTCAGATAATAGCAACTCAGGAGGATCAGCAAACACCATAAAAGCCGAAAAGGAAATTACAATGGAGTATGATAAAATTCAAGATTTAGCAAGCAGCTAGCAAATAACATCTAATGTAGACAGGTGCAGAGAGTAACATGCAGGTAGAAGAAGCACAAGCTCTAAATATAAGATAATAATTGCTTACACTTATATAGCGCTTTTCTGGACACTCCACTCAAAGCGCTTTACAGGTAATGGGGACTCCTCTCCACCACCACCAATGTGCAGCATCCACCTGGATAATGCGACGGCAGCCATAGTGCGCCAGAACGCTCACCACACATCAGCTATCAGTGGGGAGGAGAGCAGAGTAATGTAGCCAATTCATAGATGGGGATTATTACGAGGCCATGATTGGTAAAGGCCAATGGGGAAATTTGGCCAGGATGCCGGGGTTACACCCCTACTCTTTTCGAGAAACACCCTGGGATTTTTAATGACCACAGAGAGTCAGGATCTCGGTTTTACGTCTCATTCGAAGGACGGCACCTGTTTACAGTATAGTATCCCCGTCACTATACTGGGGCATTAGGACTCACATGGACCGCAGGGTGAGCGCCCCCTGCTGGCCCCACTAACACCTCTTCCAGCAGCAACCTTAGTTTTTCCCCCAGAGGTCTCCCATCCAGGTACTGACCAGGCTCACACCTGCTTAGCTTCAGTAGGTTGCCAGTTGTGAGTTGCAGGGTGATATGGCTGCTGGCGATAGGAACAGGCAATAGGAAGATAGGAACACTAATCTCAAAAAAGCTACTAATGAAAAAAAAAATGTGAACAAGCATTAATACTGTCAAAATGTTAGTATTGTATATACATATAGTGTAAGAGCACAGGCAATCCAGACAAGATAGCAGCCTTGCCTGGACCACATTCCCAGAAACATCTGTGGGGAATTAGCTGCTGCTCACAGTAACCTCACCAGTGGCAGAAAGACAATTAGTTAAAAGGTAGGAAGTCAAGGGTCTAGGTTGGTCAGTATGCTATATGGGGAGATAAGGCAGATCAACAGTGGTGAACACTCACATGAGGGGAGGGAGAAGGAAGCAACTGGCCAAGGGCAAAAAGAAATGGTGAGTTTGAGTTTTTGAGAGTTTTGTGGGGAGTCTGAAAGAGAGATTTGAAATGTGAAGTCTCAGAGTGGGACTAGTTTTGAGAAGAATTGTGAAGAGAGACTGAATTGCTTGTTTTGAATCCGGTAAGGAGCTTAGCTGCCCAGTTTGATAGATAGGGACTGAAGAAGTCAGTAAGAAGCAGAAAGGAGCTTAGGGTTTTGTTTTGGTACTTTGTTTGTTTTTTTGTATTTTTGGTTTTACCCCACTGTAAATAAAGCACACTGTTATTATTTTTAAACTTGTGGCTGTTTTGGTATGACTGTTGTCCTGGACCAACCTACTGAACATTAAATACCCTGTTATGTTGCACCCAGTAGTCTGTCACAATAGTTTAAAACATAGAGTTTAAAATAAGGTGTATTATGTTTAAGTTGTTATAATGTGCACTATTAAGACCTCCTTTAGAAGTATATGCACTTTGTGTCACCATTTTGCAATATTTTTGTAACTCTGGTTACGAAGGATGCATATCCACATTCCATTGGTGCTTCCCTACCACCCTATCACCCTTTCTATTCCTAGGACATTAATGACAACTTCCCCATCTTACAGGATGATCCCTATAATCTGTACTCTATTTTCTGATGGCCCTGTCATCTCATATCGCCAACCACCTAATCTGTGTAGCCTTCTGGTTCACAGCTTCCTTAACCAACCACAGCAATCATTCACACCAGGCACTTTCCCCTGCAACAGAACTTGCTGAATCACCGGTAAATACAGTATATAGTCAGTACCACACACATCTTGTATTTCCAGCAACTGAATTTACTGCATTTCTTGCAGAAAATGCCCAGCTATCTGCATTGGTAAGACAGGAAGGAGACTAGGAGACTATTTCAAGGAACGTGTCAGGGCTGTTTCCCACTTCACCTCTAACGGCCATGACCATTCTGATCTTTCTGTCTGGCCTCACAGAGGAGTGCAGAAAGACAGCCAAAATCGTCCTGAAACTAGGATCAAACCTTCCCTCTTCTCTTAGTAACAAACTCGTCTCGTTCTATTCCTCTTTATTCATTTGCAGGTTTTGACTTCACACCTCTCTTCTCCCCTTTTCTCCCTGAGTGTCGATACTCCTTTCCTCCTGTTCCCTGCCTCCTGTTTGTTCTCCCATTCTTTATCAGCTTCCAGTTTCCTTCACTCCCACACCTGAAGAAGCTCCACAGCCAAAACTTTGTGTCTCTTTTCTTTTCAGCGTGGAATAAACCTTTACCTGTTCCTAAGTATGACTACATCCTGTAAGTTGAGACAGGAATTGAAAACATACATTAGCATTAAGCATACGCAGTACATGTAATATTACACATCTTCTAAGACTTATGTGTATGCAGGCATGTATTAAGTGTTCAGATGTTTCTCTTCTTTGTGAACACAGCATTTCATGTACACTTACCTATGGGCAACACACTTTAGACTGCATGAGAACATTTTTGAATGAGGCCCAAGTTATTTGTAACTCATCTATGTCACCATCTATTCAATGTAAGAAAAGCTATGAAAAATGCTAAATAAACTGTTAGTTTATATAGTACAATATATAGAATATAAATAAAAGGAAATTATGTTAAGGACCTCATTTATATTTTGTTTACAATTTTGATTGCTAAGTTACAAAAAGGACATTGCTGCCCTCCAATGTACTCAAAGAAAAGCAATGACGTTAATTCCTGACCTTAAAGAAATGTCACGCACAGAAAGGTTAAAAAGAATGAATCTCTTTAATCTTGAACAGGGAAAAGTATGGGAGGACAAGTATTTAAATCCTGAAATGCATTGAGAAAGGATTTTTTCAGGAGTGACAGTGAAATAAGGATTGAAGAGCACAAGTGGAAATTAAGTGGATTTGCACTGAGGCACTTTGCTACTTAAAGAGTTGTCAAAGGGTTATGGGCGTCTGTATATTTTACAGTAGAAATCAAATGTTCTTTAGATGGTTGTAGTGGCAAGACATATTATTAGACTTAGAATTAAGTGTTATTAAAGATTATTAGAAATCTTGCTTTCGCAAAATCAGCTTGGGCCTCTGTGTAAAAGCAGAGGGAATGCAGAGACCCAAATTGCTAATAACATTTTTTAAAGATGTCCACAGACCAGGATATCATAAAGTGGTCTTCATTCTAAAGCACACTAAGGATATATGGTGTAGATAGGCTTTTTTTAAAACCACCTATTCATTTTCACCTAAACCACTATTTACTTATAGTGTAAATAAGACAGACCAGGCTTAACTAGGTACCTGGCATCAAGTGGGAGTGAGATTCCCATGAAGAAAAGAACAAATATGATTGACCACTGGTTTAGTGAGCTGGTTTATATTAGGAACCAGGAGGTAAAGGATTACTAGTCAGTGTCTGAGCTCTTGTAGGAAAGGAAGAGAACAAGAGCTCTGAGATTAATGTTTAAACTCTAAATAGAACAGGTGAAGTCCTATGAGTTCTTGTGCTTTACCATCAGTTGACAGGTGTATTATCTCTGTGGTAGAATGATAATGATTAGGAAGCGATAATGTGATTCCATGTGGGGCAGCTCACAATATGGGCAGTTTTTCGATGGGGGACTGATCAACGCACTCTCCACACACAAGCATTGCTTCATCTTTATTGAGTAGTAGTACAACTAGTTTTTATCCCGGGAGGCCAGTATTGCAGATGGTATAGCTTGAATCTTCAGCCCAGAGGATGATTTAGGGCTGGGTCAGCCTTGTACTGGGGCATAGGCTGGTGTAGAGGTCTTGTTGCTCATGCTGTGACCTGTTCTCCAGATTGTCTCTCTCCCTTCTCCCTGGTTCCTGGCACTCTGTTAATGTGAGCAGGAGAATGGTGCACAGCTATTTTATGCGTTTTAACGTTTTTTATTACAGCGCTTTAAAATAGGACCATCTTTTAAATGCGATTACAAAGATAAAGTTATAGCGGCTCACCAATCTAGAAAGAGCTTTTCCTAATTTCCTTGGTGTAGCATTAAGTGGATAGAGAACACATGAGTCCCTCCCCCTCTTGATAGGAACCAGTCCATCGTTAGAGTTGGATACATACTGTACATACCCAGCATACATACAGCAGGGATGAACTGGAGCAGCTGGGATAAAGTACCTTACTCAAGGGTACAACAACAGTGTCTGCACTGGGAACTGAAACCCTCAACCTTTCACAATCAATCCAAAGGCAATATTACATTGCCCCCATGTAATGCAATAGCCCTATATAGATAAGGGTATTTGTAACTACTGTACATCCTATTTATATAGAGACTGCATCATCAAACAATATTTCACCTCGTGGTATATGCCACAAAACAAAAAGACACTGACTGATAACATTTTTATAAAATATAATCTTTTTAGTAATGTTTTTTATTAACATTTTTGAGGCAAAAATAGTTTTTTTACATTACAAAAATATGCAATTATTTTTTTTAATTAGATTTCTCATATTTTTAGTGCATACCAGTCTGTAATACTTGATGCAAATCTACTGTTACACTCACTGCTTTGTATTGTATTATTTCTCTCTTTTTAAATCTGCTTTTGCTTATGAATTTATTTGGAAAGTCATAAAGGGTTTTATCTTAATTACAACCTAGAGTAAGTTGAACTGCTGTGTACAAATAATACAGTGAAAAATAAGTTTTCCTGAAAAGAAAAAGAGAATTTCTTGTTGTACTCAACAACAATTAGAACAATATTTGTTTTGAGATGTTTCAAAAGGGCTTCTTTAGAAAACTAACCAGAATGCAGAAATATCTTTGCAACAGGTTTACCACACATTTATGTAAAATAAATCTTATCTATCTTAGAATAGGTATACCCTATATAGAGCTCTATATCAACCTATTTAAAAATACTGTATAGTTTCTGTTAGCAGCAACATATCCTACAAAGTTGGGATTGGATTAATTGATTTTCAGATCCATAAATATTACTATCTAGTAGGTATGATAATATTTAATAAATTATATTGCCATAGTATGAAAAGTCAGAAACGTAAAAATACGAATTCCTTAATAATGCCTAAGAGGCTGAACATTGAGGAGCAAAGACTGCACCCCATTCTTTTAAAGCTCTTAAAAAATATGGCTTTATTAGGAAGGTACATCAACAAGACTTGTAGTCTAGCTCATGGATCAGTAATAGAAATGTTTTGCTGAGAGCATGCTTTTATATCTACCTTGAAAAGTGATACCTATCTCTGACATACACACTGAGAATAAGGTATGACTCTGAGTCACGACTCCTGGTCTCAGTGTAAGTGAGGAGCCAATTATTTTCCCTTTCAGACACCTTTTTCACTGTGCTTTTGCTTCCTGATGGCAAATCAGCATTGCTGCTGCCTGATGTATTGGGTGTAGGGTGGATCAAGATAGATATGACCACTCTTGTTAAATGGGACACTGTTGCTGCATTGAAAGAAGATGTATTACCAGCCTTGTATGATATATGCTATTCTAAAAAAATAATCTAAGCAAACTCCATTAGAAATTATTACAAACAATGACATTTTATATCTGGCACGGCTGGCACATGTTCCTAATTCCTTGGGGTCCAAAGACAGGGAAACAGTAGGTGAACTGAGCACTGTGACGGTCAGGTGTGCCATGGCTTGATCCATGTCAGCAGTAATTTACATCAAAGTGGCAGTCACACAAATGTTGGACAGTGACCTTTTAGCATGGGTGTCCACATCATTAGAGCAGGAGATCTAAAAATAAAGACAGTCCATCAGCGTCAGTCTAGGAAAAATGGCATACTGATATAGTTTACAGGAAGTCTGAGGTCTGAGTAATGCTGTTACTGTTGCTGGTTTTTCTTGTGACATTCATTCAGTACACTCTGGGGCTAGTGGCATTCCAGCTTCATCATTTTTCTTTCATATGAGAAAGACAAGAGGAACTGTTGTTTGAGTTCTTGTTTACAAGATCAGATTTCAACTGCCCTTTAATATAATTTGAAAAAATAGCCACACATTTTGCTTAAAAGAAAACAAAACAAAAAACTAAAAAAATGTCTAGGATGCCATGTCCAATAACAGCAATATCAATCTTAATTTTAAATAACAAGAAAGAAGAGCAATACAAAAGAACTGAGCCATTTCTTCAAACTACTGCTTTAGAAGTAATTTATTATTATATTTTAAACTGAGTGCTTGGACAATTTGTTCTCATATACTGTACTGTATGTAGTATTGTTTTGTGAATTTGACTTTTACTGAGAGAGATATTATGTATTCAGCATGGGTTAAGGCCCTTTTGTCTCTTAACACAAAAAAACTAATGGAAATACAAAATAATTTATATAAGTATATATTCACAATACACTTTAATGCATTCATTCGTAAGAGCAAACATAACAGAAAAAATAATAGTTTATTATTTCATATTTGTTACAAAATGCTTTAGAACTATAGTTACACATTACTGCTTTGTTAAAAATGTACTATATATACAAAGACTATAAACCAATTTCAGTTAAACTGAAAGTTGATAAAGGTGCCTGAATTCAAAAAAAATATTTGGTTGAAAATGTAACCATTGTCTTCAGGTGTTCCTCTTTGATCCATAAGAAGATAAAGTTTTACTAGATATTTCTATATTTGCCAGTGGTGTACCAGCAATAGCAGATCATTAAGCTCTTTGCCACTGAGGTAAAAAACACAAGGGGCAGAACAGTTTGAAGGACATCTAGCCAGACATATCCACTGTTTCACCCACTAAACCTAGGAGGACACATTTTTATGTATCCCTACTGGCTTTTTTTAAATTTGCATGAACAGACCTTAAAGATTGCACAGACCCAGTCAGTGCTGAATTCTTTCCAAGGTAGTTAAAGGAAAATGGATTTGCAACATGAATAAACCTGTCTGTACCGAAGTGACAGAGAATTCAAGTAAAATGCAAACAGTCTGTAAGAAGCACAGTTTTACTAAGTTTGTCCTGTTACCCAAAAAGGAATTTATTAATTACTTTTTATTTTAGTCATAACTGATTTTAAAAAATTGTCAATACATAATTTAAAAAGTGGTGAACTACATTACTTTTTACTTATTTATGCTCTCCCTCCCCCATGGCTCGGTAGCTGGTTCTTTATTATATGCCAAAATACAAACGTCATCAACTGTTACACCTCACAAGCGGGCATAAGTAACAGAGTCTATTGCGCTGACCAAGTTACAAAAATGACCTCACCCTCCTCTGATATCTACAGTAAAAAGTAAAACTCTCTGTAGAGGCAGAGGACCTGGTCTTTTGGTGTGGAAGTTATCCTCTGTCTAGTGAGTGGTGTTGCTTGGACCTTGTCAGCAACCAGGTTTCAGTTCCAGCAGAGTTGTGCTTGACTCACTGATGCCGTAACTCACGTTATAGAAGCTGATGTATATCACTCTCTGAGGCAAAATCAACACGGGCAGAGTGTAACAGGGTTAAGCATGCTGAAGTGCTTTCACCCCTTTTTATCAACAAGAGCAGTGGACTGTGCAATGTACAGAACTTGGGAGCAATGAGCGTATCTGGATGAACACTACACAGCACGCAGCTATTGTATAAGCCAGAATTATTTTTGTTCACAGTAATGAAAGGATTGCAAACATTGGCTCCATTCACCTCCGTTATGCTTTTGCTGGACAACTGTTTGGTGAGCTGTGACATTTCCCAGGGGTTTTGCAGTGAATGCATCCTTTCATCGCTGTTTTCTTGACTAGCCCAAGGTAGCTCAGAATTCCTCTACAGAGGCATTTCTCTCCTCTATCCCCCCACTCAGCCTACATACTATTTCTTCTTCTCTCCTCCACCACCTTTGCAGTTCTCAAACAGCTTCCTTCTGCCACTGTCAGACCTATTCATTGCCTATTACACCGATGTTAATACTTGCAAACTACCCATTGAATCCTATGTCTTTGAGAAGTCCCATCTCTCTGGATGTACGTAGACTGTCAGCCTCCAAGGTTCTGCCTCCTTGTAAAAGAGTAGTTGTCTCTCTGAGCAGTACATGTCAGTTTTTTCCACTAGAGGGTGGCTTAGGGACACCTGAGAGAAAAAAGCGTAGACACTTGTATGGCATTTCAAGAGATTATTCTACAGCAGATGGTTTTTATTGGATTTCTATGTAAACAGGTGAAGAACACACAGTAAGGTGCCTAATCTTGCGAGGAGATCAGACCATTATAGTCTCTAAGATGAGTCTCTTTGTGAAATTTGTCTTATGGTGAGACTGACTTACAGACAACTAGTACAAAGTTCATGGCTCATAACAAAAAGGTACAAAATAAGTCTTTAAAATGTTTCACCCCCACAACATGGAGAACATACAAACTCTATGCAGCTCTCATCCCAGGTCTAGAATTGAACCAGCTCTACAAAACAGCAATTCTAACCACTGTGACACCCTAGCACCCTGATTTTGTCTCCATTGTAGATTGCTGTAGATCTGTTCATCCTATTACATTTGTCTACTAGTGCATCACCGCACAGACCAGAAGATGAAAGTAAGCCCAAGCAAGGAGGTGCTGCAAAAACTGGTCTTTAATATCCTGTTTGTAATGAGGTAAGTGAGGTGATTGTTTACGTGCAGCTGGAACTGAACGTCTGCCATAGCATGTAGTCACGGCGCTTGACAGATTGGCAGGTCAAGTAGACTCTGCCAGGATGCCATGGTGCTTCTAACTCTTTGTTCAATGTTCTGAACAGAGCTGTGACATTAATGACAGGAAATGTAATACAAGTTAGTTGCAGTCATACCATGTTGTAGCCTGATCTTTGACCTGAACAGGAACAGGTTAATATCTGCAGAGAGGATCTTACAGTAAAAAGTAGTTATAATGGTTGGCCAGCAGGTGTTGCTTTTCATCCTGAACTGTAGATAAAAGACTGATGCTGTATAAGATGAAAGATGGCATTTTACGAGAAATGTCATGGTTTCTTCCCAAGCAGAGCTGCTAAACCTGGTGGTAAAACTGATCCAAAAAATCTTACCATCTCATTTCAGTTCTGAGTCTTGACTTAGCCTGATTCTCCCTAACCGATTGAGCTATTATTCTGTTTGTTAAATATACCCTTTGTGAGGTATGTTGGTACAACTCTGGTACTCTGTGGTTCTCACCACATCAGAATATTCTGTGATGTTCTTTTTTACTTCTGGTACATCTCTGTTCTGGAGTTTATTACTGTGGTGATCTCCAGGGTCAAAGTTTGTCTACTCACACTCAATTCAGAGTGCATATATTTATAAGGTACATTTTTATTATTCTGTACTGATTTAAAAACTGTTATTGCACAAAAAGAGAATATTCATTACATTTATTTACAGTTTGCTATTTGATTTTGGCTTTTACTATGCAGAGCTCCTAGCTCTTTAACTGTGATGAGAAGCTCTGAACAAGCAACATGCCCAAGATGTCGACAGTTGACTCTAATTGCTACTATTCTATGAGATCTGCATTCAGATTAGAAAGTCTTTAAGTATTTTTGGCCATTTATGTTGTGTAAATGGTTAATAAAGCAGTAGCTAAATATATGAAATTTCAGTTTTTCACTATGAAATATGTTTAATTAATTTTCATCCAACACGGTGATATTTTCCTTATTCTTTTTCTTTATTTTCTTCTCTTTCCTGTGCTTGTTTCCTGTAGGGCACCAGGAAAATTATGGTGACAAGTTATGTAATGCTTGCCAGGCTTAGGTAAATTAGATATACAAAAACAGTATCAGTGAATGTTTGACAAAGAACCTTAAACAATTCTAGGGATTATCAAAGACGTTCTTCTCAACAGCTGATACTAAAATCAGCACAAAATATCCTCCACATTACTGCATGTTACAGGGTGAGTTCTTTAACTAATTGATAAGACAGTTCTCCTGAGCTTCACAGCCACCTTTCAGTTCAGTTTTTATTTATTTAAACATGTGCTGTCAGCTTTCACACTGTCACCAATTGTTTTATATTACTTCAGACAACTTGGCTTTAAAATTCCCGACTCTTGGGGTTGCTGGGGATTGTAATAATTAGATTCAGGAGTTGCTTATATTTACTCTGCTATTTCTCATCTCTAAGCTTGTGCTAAGCATTGCTGTCTCCTGGTAAAATAATGGATTAAAGGCCAATAGGGATGTGTCTCTGCTCTTAGCTAATAAAACCCTGGCTTACAACTGGCTGAATAACAGAGACTAGGAGAGCCGTTCAAAATGCTAATAAACATGTCTATATGCAAAGACAATAGTTTAATTCTTAAGTCTTTTTAAAATATTTTTTGTAATTCTATTAGCATAAACCAAAATTTTTACAATATTCAGGTTATAAAGAAACCCCCTTTCAATAATTTAGCTGTTACACTTTGTTGTGTGTGGGAACTGTTGAATTGTTTTTTGAGTAATAATTGTGTTGGGTGGAAATAAGAAATATTGGTGTGTGTAAAAACAGCTGTCTTCTGGCACAGATGAATGGTTGATCATCGTGGGCTATGATGGGGGTTAGTATGGAGGGAGCCCAAGACTAGAAAGTGGGACAGCCACCCAGAATGCAAAGTGCAAAAAATGACCCACTGTGGTTCTCGCTCTGTAATCTCATTGAAGACATGAGTGTTACTAGTGGAAAGCTGCAAGAAATTTAAATCCTGATTGTTCTGTTTGGACAACCTCACCTCTGTTATTACTTAGTCAAGAGGTCAGAAGGTTTCAATTCTTTTAGCTACTGTATGACTAGACTAACTTAGTTGGAGGAGGAAAGGTTACACATAAACCTACTTAACTTACAGTGTAATTGGAATAATTTTTCATTTTGATTTTAGCTATGCTGTCAATATTAGCCTCAGGTCAGGGTGCGTTCAATTCCATCTGAAAAAGTTGTTTTTCTTTTTCTCAAACTATCAGACCAAGAAACTACATATATCAGCACTTGCTCTGTTTTACCAACTTTCAGACTTTCACATGTATGTAACACTTGTATTGATAATTAAAATTTTTATTTATAGATTGTGTGGGTATTTGAATCCCTGTAGCTAATTAAATATATTGTGAAGATTTTATTTTAATTCATGCTGTAGTTGAACAATTTAAATTAAAACTCCAATAAAAGGATGAATGGGGTGCTGGGGTTGGTTGAGAATATAATTGCTATTGCAGAAACACTTTAAATGCCTACAGAACTGAGAGAGTCCACATGTAATGGATTAAAAAATGTCTTGACTACATACAGTAGGAATTCACCGGTAAAAGAACTACATTTTCATCGAACAGTGCTTTACATTTAGCATACTGAGGTATTTAAATAAGGTGCCTATACATTAGCTCCAGCATTACTGACTCCATCAATGTTGTGAGAGTGAATTTATCCTTACTCTTTTAACCAGAAGTATGTGTCCCATGGTGTGCAGGTCAGGGGATACATCAGGTGATGCATGAAATTAAAGTCAGAATTTATTACAGTTTTAATGAATCCATGTGCCTGAAGGAGGGCCTGCATGGGAACACACCGGGGACAACCTGGTGACCTGTGAGTGGAATCAGAACACACCCAAGCGAATTCCAGCCTCATCATATTACACCAAGCTTTACGCTGACCTGCTGTTCTGCAGCTGTGAATGTCACTTCACAGTGAGTAACGTTCTTCATAATGGATGATTGTAAGAATCAAGTGGCACAGATTGCATTATTAAAGAGACTGGTAAAGTAGTTCTTAATATGGAAAACAAGATGAACAAAATACTACTAAGCTTATTTTCTGTTACATCTTTCTCACCTTATTCTCAGTATAAATCTACTTCTTACTAATAGGATCTGTTTAACACTGTTCTCTATGGACTTATCATTGGATTAAACATTGCTTTGCTGAAACTTTGCCCACAGGGTACATGGTTAAACTGCTCCTTCAGGAAACTGTATGTTGAAAAACTACATTCACTGTTAGATTAATATAAAACTCAAGCATGAACATGTTTTCCATTGCTTACGTACTGAAATTAAAACATGCCTGCAGAAAGCATTCTGTATATTTTCTATTCTGGTGCTCAGACCCTTCACAGAATCATTTTCCACACAGATCTGCAGTAGGCATTTATACAGCATAATTTCAACTTTTCATCCCAATGACAATTACAATATATCACTATAAAGTATACTAAAAACAATGAAGAGAACTAAATGTATGCACACTCAGAACAAAAATATTAAGTCCTTGGTCCCCAGTAACAGAAAACAAAAGTTCCCAAACTAACTAAAAATTAAACAGCACCATTGTCATGTATAAGCTTTGTCCTGTAACCCAGTGTGCCTTTTTTCAGCACACTTAAGAAACAAAACTCTGCATTGCCTCTTGATAGCATTTTCTCCTGTCCTGACAGTCCCAAACATTTTTGTCCCTTTTTCCTCCCCCCTACCTTGTCTCTCCACAACAAATACAGGCAGTTGAGCTAATTAATGAACTGACTGCAGTATATGCATCTGACCAGCTATAAAGAGGCACTGTCCCTTCCTCCTTTGTCTCTTATGCTTCCTCTCCATTGCCGTATTCCTGCCTGTGCAGCACCCCAGTACAATTTAATGCATCACCATGTACTATACTTCAACTAAACATAACCCCCATCAAAGTGCTGCACTGTATCCACTTTTGCCACTCTGTGACATGAGGTCTGCGGTATTAAACTTTATGATAAAGATAAACAATGCAGTATTTGCATAACATCAATATAACCATAATTAATGATGCATAACTGTTCTTCGTAATGTTATTTTACCTGCAGTATTTATCCTACATGCTGACTTGAGAAATCCCTGAAAAAATATATATTTCTATGCCAAATTAAATCTACAGAACAAATACAAATATGTTGATGCAAAGAACTGTATTAATTAACAAGATTTATCACCATGATAATTTGACCTATTTTTTCTCATAAGAAATCAGCTTAATGATGCTGTAAAGTCACATAAACCTTCCCTGTTGCTGTAAAGAAACATTAAGTTGTTTTTTTTCCCATCTGGCAAAGTGCAGTTAACTTAGTGTTTCATGAGATATTGGAGAACCTCACAGGTACAGTACAGCGGGATGATCTCACTGAGGTGTATAATGAGTGGAAAAAGCTCAGGCATGTTTCTGTAAATGGGTTACTTGTGTTCTGTAAGTATAATTAACCTACAGTGCCAACTGAACATTTGGGGAATATCTACTCAGGTACTGCATAAATGTGGGCCTTTGTACAGATCAGTATCAAATCTGACATAATAAGGATTTAAAGGTAGACATTATTATTATATACTGTGGTACAAAATAAAAAAGAACACATTGTTATAATAGATTGGTTTAGTCAAATATCTGTGCATCCATTTTCTAACCCCTTCTTTCAATTCAGAGTCGCGACAAGCCTATCATGACAAGCAACGGACAGAAGGCAGCGACACACTCACACCTAGGGACAATTTTATCAGAAGCCAATTAACTTTCGAGGATGTTTCTGGACTATGGGAAGAAACCAGAGCACCCGGAGTAATTCACACGAATATGGAAGGGGAACATACTGTACAAACTCCACGCAAACCCCATGACCCCAGAACTAAGAGGCAATGCTAACTGTGTCACCATGCCGCACTTAGTAAAATATATGAAATTAAATTACAAAAAATAGATTCAAAATAAACATTAGAGAGTGGTCAGGATATGGCTTTTCAGAGCATTAATGCAATCCTGGCAACATCGATGCACAGACCTGATTATCTCTTTGCTATAGGATGTGCCACCACTCTACTTGAGCAGCTGCAGTCACCTGGTAATGGCAGTATGGATAATTTTGCCTCAGTTATCCCCCTGAAATAATATTGGACTCGGGTCTGGAGCATGGTCATGGTAATACCTCAACATTTATTTCTTTAAGTGATGCAATTACATTTCCAGAGCTGTGTGGTACATATAAATCAATACTACAGTACACTGCTCTAATTATGGCCACATCGTATGCTCTCTGAGTCACAGAAGATGATGATTTCATTCCTTAGTTGTCAACATGTTATCTTTGCCCTTAACAGCTTCTGAGCATGCATATCATTTTAATTTCAGACAGTGAGCTACTCTTAATCTACTGCCTGAAATTAAAATGATACAGTTATTTCTTACTGGAGTCTAAAAATGACCATGCACATGGATGTTTCAGTTCTTGGCCAGTGTGATGAATCTCTACCTTCTAGTGCATGACCTCATATGCCACATTGAACTGATTTAATGTTTTTTGTGGACTATTTAGAAACACTTTATCTCCTTGAAATTTGGTAGAATTGGTAGAACTTCCAGTGATAGCAAGATTGGAGCACAAAGAATGATCTGCTACTTTACAGATCACAAGGTCCAGTATCAAAAGGATCATAGGATCTAATATTAAAGCTGCAGAGAGATCTAGAAGGATCACAACAGTGGAGAGAGAAGCAGCTTGAGTAGAAAGCTTCTTTGATTAACAGGAGAGCAGTGTGGGGACAAGGAATTTTTTTTTCAGTTAGAATAAAGTGTTGTTAAAAGATTTTGAATCATCTTTGTGTGCCTTAACCAAGCAGGCTGGTGCCTCCCTGCATAAGAAGCCCCTCTTTGTGATTTCAGCCACAGAATGACCTAGTGGTCTTTGCATGTGGGAAAGTAAGGTAGAAGAGTTTGTATTCTGAATAAGGATCTTTCCCAGGACAGTGACAACCCAGTACCAGTAATTATTAGTATGGATGTCCAGCACTAGTGCCTGGATGTCTTACAGAGAGCCATAGGCACATCAAGACATGCTTAAAGTCACAGTGCTAATCACTCAGAAGGAAGATCCCCCAATTAAAGATCTGCAGGGTGGGTACAAGAACTATATTTGATAACATCTCAGCCAATCACAGGACCCAAGAAGATAAACTTTGCACAGACCGTTTAACAGGTCATTATTTCAAAGAGCATAGTTTAGCCATACTTACTTTGGCAGAGCTGCCTAAGATCGCAAGCTGCTAAGCCCCAATGCAAGAAGAACCTCTTCTCTTTGGCACAGGGACAACTTATAGCACATAGAAGCTGCCAAGTCAGACCATGAAGCTCTGTTTCACCAGCAGGAAGTTTAGGTCATCAAGGACATTTGGCCAATGGATCCTGAGCATAAAACATCTTTATTCACATTATAATTATCAAGAGTTAAACTATTATTCCAATCACTTTCGATGTTTAGTTGACAGTAAATTAAATACATATTTAGTTGTACAGCCACTAAACTATCAATGAATTAAACATACATTCAAAATTAAATGTAATTAATGTACAACTACATTAGTTGGTACAACTAACTAAAACACATCAGAACACAAAGAACTAAAGGAAAATCCATTATCTGTTATTTAAGATCAACTGATGTTTAATGGTGGTTGGGTACAGTACATTGCAAACTTATTGAATCAATGACAAAGTTGTCAGAACCTCAGTTTAATGTTCAATCCAAAGGGCAACATCTCCTGCAATACATGACCCTTAATAACATACTGTAGCATTGTTATTAGAATTTCTGTTCTAGTGGGCAAAATCATCCCCTACTGAGCTTCTAATATTATTTACAACTATAACCATGGTTCTCCCTTGGAAGTTTCCTGACTCACTATGGATCTATCTCAACCTTGCTCAGCTCCTGAGATCTAATTTGATTAGTCTACAAGGTGGTATCACTACATGAACATGGATTCTATGGAAATAACTACGTTCTTTTCAGGTCCATAGATTTTAAAGGAAACTTGCTGTAGACAGACTAGAAGGGTCAGTGTATAATCAGCACACAGGACATTCCCACCTTCAATTAGGCATTCAGCAGCTAGATGTCCAGAATGAGGACAAAAGGAAAGTCCTTCTAGGGTTTGAGTAACTAAGTAGAATAGAAACAGCTTACAATGTGCACAGGGTGATCACGCATATTGCCCCAGTCTCCAGTGCAGTGGATTGAGCTGTCGTGAAGGGAGGTTGACATGATGGACATGAAGAGGGTATGTTCCCTTTCAAGTAAGAACCGCAGTTCTCTAAAAAATAAGAATGTTTGCAATTGTCAGTGGTCTTTCTGATTACCATTCCACACACTTCTGAAATGGCAAATAGTACCCAAGCCCTGTAACCAGTGTACACCAGTGACCTAGTTGTCCTGGTCATTAAGTGCATTTGCTAAGGGGCTTGGGTGTTGCCTTTGGAACCTGACAACTGGACATGCTGGAGGACTGAAATACAGGTTAGAAAAAGGTTAGTCCTATCCACATTATAACGTGGATATTAAAGTGCTGACTTTAAACAAAATGTGATTCAAATATCAGTAGGAGAAGCTGCGTATAATATATTTATATTATTAATATATTCTGAAACATCAGTTTTATGCATCCAGAATTAATGCATGTTCTATTTTATTTAAGATACAACAGTAAAACAGGCCATATACTGTATGACTGAGTAGCTTTTAATTAGAAACATAAAAATAAATGCCCTGTGCTGTAGACAAAGCTAATATACTGGGCCTCAAAATATTGTTTTTCTATTAATTGAAGTGATTACCATTTCTGGTAGGCACTAATTGTTCTCTGAGTGAATAGGGCTGAGCTCTCACCACATGCCTTAATTGCTGGTCAGAGATACCCAGCATAATAGTCTGAGTTAGCTAACAAGATTAATATGTAATGACAGAGCTTTAACATGTGAGTCTTTTCAGCTCATTTAATTGTAATTAACTGCCAGTTTATTTCTACTTCCAAGATTACAAAAAAGTATGATTCAAAAATAAAAATAAATAAAACGTTACAAGGAATATGAATATATAAATCATTAAAACCGTTGAATAGCTAATGGATGTTAAATGAATTGTGGGTCTTTAAATTCTCAGAATTAAAAATAATACTTATATTTATTGGTGCTCTTCAAGGATGAGATGAATCTCATAAGATGTGTTGAGTTTGTTTTTACTGATCTATTGTTGCTAAATGAGTTTGGTTCAAGGATGATTTTCACTCAGTAAATCAGCTTACATCAGTTGAAGTATTGCACAGACAACAGCAGAGAGTATTCTTTAGCTCAGCAATGTCAGTGACAGTAGGATTCTGGGAGCTGAACACTGTATAGATTCTGCAGGGAATCACCCTTAAGCGTCATGACAAGATTGAAGGATACACACTTCTAGAAATTGTCACTGTATCTCAGCAGACTACGTCTTCAGTACCCTTTTCTAAAATTATTCCTCACCGCCCTGTTACAAAACATTGTATCAAGAGGTTGTTAATAAATTACTTCTGCACTACAACAAAACAGTCAATGTGTGGTACCTGTGGGAAGAAACATAATCACTTTGTTTCTGTTAGTGCAGCTGTAAGCAGTACACATTTTGTTCTCATCATAGACGGGTTCTGACAGTTGTTTTAGACCCCTGCCCTGATTTGTAATGGTGGGAATGGTTTCTCTGTTTGCAGAAGATGTTCATTTTCTTTTTTGTCCTCTCTAGGTTTCTTCACTACATCTGTGGTTCAAACCTAAATACCAGTGAACCCTCTCAAAATCACACTGCATATGATATGAATAAAATACATTTAAAACCACCAGCGTGCATAAGAGTGCATGTATAGGCTCTGTCTTTACCTTGAGTGAACCTCCTTTTAGCATCTTTAACAGGTCAGGAAAAAAAGAACACAAAACCGCTACTAGGCAAAAAGGTTAGACTACAGTATTATTATCTGACAACATATGGAAAAACAGCCCCTAGTAACTGTAAATCTTAATACTTGACAGAGAAGCACTTGAGTATGAAGTCACAGTCAATTGAACTTACTGTATGAGCATAAAAGGTAGTGTTAAATCAAGTATACACAATAGAAAATGAGAACATTTTTATATTTATTTTAACACAAAGTTCCATATTTAAAAAAATGTATGGAATTATATTGCGTATTAGAACCCTAAATGGAAGTTTTTGTTTTTAACACTAAATAAGTAAATGTGGCATTTTGTCAGAGGAATAAAACATTATCTTATTATCATAGGCATTTCTTGTACAGATGCAAACACTTGGAATGCACATAGCAGAAACTACATACAGTGATACACCACACGGCAATGTGCAACACCTTTTTTACTTTTTCAAATAATCTCATGAAGGTTGCATTACTTTGTAAAAATGCCAGGAGGTGCAGTGAATGCTTAACATGACGCATGTTTCGATTGGTGATTCGCTGGATTTGACTCCAACGGATATTCAAGTTGTACACATTGATTGGAACGGAA
Source organism: Lepisosteus platostomus (assembly GCF_059453375.1). Classification (NCBI taxonomy): domain Eukaryota; kingdom Metazoa; phylum Chordata; class Actinopteri; order Semionotiformes; family Lepisosteidae; genus Lepisosteus; species Lepisosteus platostomus. The sequence continues at coordinate 25,345,915 of NC_142627.1, read as the reverse complement.
CCAGAACGAGTTCTCGTGGTACTGAGAGGTTTTTGACTCCGAGTGAGAATGTGGCAAAGAGCTGCAAGCTCTGACTCATCCAGGCGTAACACTATCTGAAAGGGTCTGAATTATCTTTGTGTGCTCAGTAGCTTCTCATCTTCAAACCCTCTGTCAACCTGAACCAGTGTTCTTCAAGATCTTGCAACTCCTCATTCATCAAGCTTGCCCTATGAGATGCAAGCAGGTCCTCAACATCAAACAGTTGGCCTCTTTCTGTCTTCATCCTCCTGAGCAGTTTTCCATCTGGAATTACATTGCCTCAAACATTTTGCAATAACTCTGGAATTATACACAGCAGAAGCCTTTAGAAGGTTTTAAAGTGACTAGCACTGTTAACTAGCACTGGTGAACAACCACAAGTTTTAACAATCTACCTCACTGTCTCCATTTACCCCTCAGCTGAACTCTCATCTCCACTTGCTTCCCATGAAAAGTTTACAGACATGGTAATGTTAACAAATACAGTACAGTGAAAGACTTATCTTGTGTTTTATTTTTTAAATTTGAAATCAATATATGTGGTTTGTGCTATATATGTTTTTGTGCTGTTTTAGCTAATGTATTGTTTATCCTGTGTTTTGTTTACCTGATCTTTTTTATTTTCTGTAAATTACAGATTGCTTTAGGTCATGGGTCATAACATTGAAATAAAATTGACAGCACACAATATAAGTGATGTTCAGTTATATTTAAACATCTTAGCAACTGGAAATTATTGTGTTTATTTTAAGGAGAAAAAAGAAAATGCACTCCCATCTAGCTCTTTCAAAAAGTAATGGCAATATATCTTTCAAATCACTAATTTACTGTATATTTAATCTAAAATACTGTAGAAGCATTGTGAAATATACTGTAAAAGGTAAGTGACTGCACAAATTTGGGAGTACTTTATTTACGGTATTGTAACGTTAAAAGTACATGATTTAACATCTGGCAGACATCTGTACGCCTTCGTTATTAAATATAACATAGAATGTAAATTCCACTTACAAGTGTGTATATGTAAATCTTAAATAAGCAACCTGGTAGATGACATTTAATGTAGATAGTGCATTATTACTGCATACAAGTAATAAAAACACACTTTAATATAAAATGGGAAAAAGTGACCTTGAAAAAATTACTGTTGAAAAATACTTATGTTTCTGTTAATATGTAATTTTCTTCTTCTAGGAAAAAATGGGAAAGCAATAAAAAGTGTAATAATGTTAGGATATATAGTTTAACATACTGAATTAAAATAAAACAATGTTCTATTTAAACTCTAAAATGCACTAGAATAGGATATTTTAGCATATAATGTACATTGTTGGTCAGCACAAAAGAAAGTGTTGCTTCTATGGAATAGAGCGACCAGATACATTGTTGAGCCTAAATGAATGTCCTACGTTGACAAGCTAAAATAACTACATTTTTTAGTCTTGATCAGCGAAAACTATGAGGATATGTGATTCAAGTGTTCCCAGTCCTCAAACTCATTGGCAAAGTATTGTAATGCACTGGACTTCAAAACCAGCAGTATAAAACTAACCAGGAGACAGAAGTGGAAACTACAATGAAGTGAGTGTTATGGAAGTCTGAGGCAGCTATCCATAAAGCTCTGGCTTCTTTCTCGGGAAACAGGTGGATGTGATCACCAAATAAATTAACTGCTAGAAAACAAGCTAGATTGGCTGAATACACACCTCTGGTATATTATCTAATGGTTTATGTTCTTATGTAGACTCAAGACACTATTCACTATTCAGTGTGCAACTCTGCAGTGCTGTTGTGCACGCACATAAAATAAAGACAGTTAGAGATATTGAACATCAGGAGTTCTCTTGGATACAGAGGTTAACTAAACTGCTCCCTGCATGGGGTTTCTTTGAGGTTTTCTGAACAGATGCTGTCTGTAGAATTGGTGCAGTGCCGAGGATGATTAACAGTTGTAGCCTCAGGAAAAAATGGAAACATGCTTTAGAAAATCTTTACAAGTGCTGGCAATACTCCATCTTTATTTTAAATAGAGATTTCTGTATTTTTCGATTTAAGTTGTCTAAACAAACAAAAAAAACATTTATGGAAATTTAGACCATTTTATATGATTTATTATTTTTCCTACATTATGTTGTTCCGAAATAAAAGTATATTAAAATGAATAATTTCAGGTGCTGACACCCTTTTTTTTGTGGTGATTTGGTTAGTTGATTTTGTAGAAGATAGGCTCTGGCTCCCCTATATTGGATAAAGTGATTAGAAAATGGATGGATTTTGTAGAGAACTCTAATAAATTTCTATCAGAACGTAATGGCTCTATAACTGAGATTTAAGATTATTAGCAATGGAAAGGGCAAATGTGTTTTTGGGAACATACAGTACCTTTATATTAAGAGATCTAATTCACTTTGAATATATAAAAAGTTAGCAGCCACATACAGTGATTTTACCCTTATTAGGGTTAATCAGCATAATATAGCTTGCAAAAACAGGATTTGTGTAATTTGTGTATGTATCATACAGCTTTAAGAGTTCTGGTATTTTTAACAGCAAGCAAATCACTCTGAATTATAGGAATGTGGATATTAACTCTGGGCATTTGACAATACTAGACAACATCATTTTATAGAAACTCTGCTTTGAGATTATACAAAGTAAGAAGCTAAAGATATTAGCATTTCCTTTATTGGGGATCTTTAGGTTTACCTGTGAAATGAGTATGTTTATGTACTATATGTTTAACTAAATGTAGACAGACAGATGTTCCTAATTTTCTGATGGGTGCCTTTGATAGAACAGAGATACAATTACTGATATTAAATTCAGTTTACATAGCTTGGTGAGAATAAATTATGGATTTTTTTATTCATTCAAGGTTGTAATTTAGAAATGCTTACAAGGTGTTGAAACAATTCTTGGCACACAGATTTTCCTTGGCTTCAGTAGTTGCAAGGCCGGATATGTGCTCTGCAGTTGGAGGCATGCCCTTGATGAGGGCTGTCAAAGTGTTTCTGAATGCAATGCAAAGTACACTGCTGCCCAAAAGCCATCCTCCAGATCAATAGCAAAGCTTTCAGTCTTGCAGCAGAAAGTCTAAAAGCTTTTTACCAAGCGTTTACTCATAAAACATAACAAATGCCTTCACAAGATAAATTTCCATTAATATACGCTGCGAGTTTGACATTATTCCGTGAACGCAACATGAGACCCATAGCAGGATATAAATAGGTTTTAATGGCAGACTCATTAATTTGTTAGTTCTCTTTGACTAATGTTGTAAAATATAGAGTGGCACCCTGCCCTTTAAACAAGTGCAAGATACCCTTTGCCTTCTGTCAGTTTGGTAGTCTGCCCCTTAATTGAATTGAAATTTAGTTCCCTAGTGTTCTCATTTTCATACCAGAAAACCTTCTTTTACAAACTCAAAGCTAGTGAACTTTAGGTGACACCAATACATTGCAGTGATTAATATCATTCAATATGTGTGTTAAATAAAACCTTTTTAACTACAGTACTTCATATAAGCACAGTGAGCTTATAAAGTTTGTTGGCAACTTCAAACCACTGTCATTTAAAATGCAAACTGTGGAGGAATACAATTTGCTACACACACAAAATGGAACATACTGTATATAGTGTAGAACATTTGCTTTCGCTACTGATGGTACACATTTGAAGAAGCTATAGGCATGCAACATTATTACAGCTTGTGATCATGATGCTTTTCATGCATATTGTACACCACTGATGCTGTTTTCCTCTAGTGTGGACTTTAGCTGTCCAAGGGAACGTGTTCTATAAGTTGAGTTTAATTTTAAATTACTATGAGAAAAATACAGGTGTTCATTCAGGTTTGTCAGTGAAATTAACTTGTTGGTTATGTTATGTTTAGTTATGTACTGTATGCATTTGTAAATTTTCCCTTAAATACTGTATACAATTAAACACACACAGTTATATGTAAAGGAACAAGTAATATGTTAATTCCATGCTGAGAAAAGAGGAAAGAAAACACAACGTTTCGGCCGTGGAGCCTTCTTCAGTTATATGTAGACAACTGTAGAAAATATAATAATTCTAATACGTACCAAGCTACATTCCATAAACTGTGGATTTTATACTTTCACTGAAATCCCTTCATCTAAAATGGGATGTGCAAAATTTGGGAATACAGAATCATTTTTATTCAATCACTGTAACTAAAATTTTGTATAAGAATATATTAAACATTTACAAATGAGAAGAGGTAATTTGGTTTATTAATTGCATTTGGTTGGTTGCTTGGTTGCATTAATTGATCTGATAATCTCATCCTTCTTCTTGAAGGAAACCAGAGGATGAGCTCCACAAACACGTTTGTTCCCAGCACCCACAAAACGGTGTGTAAAAAAAGTGCCTTATTCTTCATATAAATACATAATTTTATCTGATTTATTCAGTATAACACTCTTACTGTTTATATAAGGTATATAACCTCTAATAACCATTAACATCGATACCCCATTTAGCTTTTAGTCCTAAACAGGCATTGATTATAGACAAAAGACAAAAATCTCTCTATGGCTTAAGCAGAAGCACATAAAAAGAAATGTGCTGCCATTTCAGTTCAGAGGATTTTATATCTGACACGGCATAGCAAATATGGAAACAGGTCAGAGGAAGGGACAATGGAGCAGTATGAGAAATAAAACTACGAATGTAATTGAGCATTTTTCACCTCAAAGAAGTCAATACAAGGAGCATTGTTGTCATCCAACATATGGAAGTTTTGATATGTCAAATCAGGTCCTGGAGAGCCACAATCCAGCAAGTCTAACAGGCACACAAAACGATGACTGAACGACCTAATTGAAGAAATCATCTGCTTGAGTGGTTGAGGTGAAACAGTTCCACGAGAAGACACATTGATGATTTCAGTGTGACCAATACTGTATACCCTGCTTAGTTTAGGACAAGGTTTGGACACGCCTGTGTTAATTCATGTAAGTAGTACATATTGAAAAAAAAAGTATCAGCTATATAAGTCAATGAAGCCTAATTTACACTTAAACATAAAACATATCCTTTGCTAATTGGAAACATAATCAACAGATTGTCATGATCATTTTTGCACTTTCAGTTCCAATTTGTCAGAAACTCCTGATCATTACCTGTGATGTGCACATCATAGATCGATTTCTCGGACCACATTGGCTGTCTGTCCTGAAGGTTCATTCCAACATGGCAACCTTCCAGCAGAACAATGTACTTCCTCAAGCTGCTCATGTAACAGCGACTATCAAACAAGATGAAAAGAACCATTTATACTGTAGATGCCCTCTACTCGTTAGCTGAGAGTTTGAGGATTTGTGGGATGGGTTTAGGACAACGTGTAGCATCTAGGTCTCGGAGGACAACAGCAACTTGCTTGTCCAGGTTCTATGGTAGGATACAGTAACATCTGGAAACCTGCTACAAAGCATACCACAGAAATACAGCTTCTATTGGTTCCAAGGGTGGCCACACATGCTGCTGTCCTGTGAATTGCACAGTACATGCCCTGTACATCAACCCTGTTGACGTCTGCAAGATGGATTTGTGTGTTACAGTTAAATAAAATCACAATCAACGCTACAAAAAATATTTTGCAATTCTAATAACTTTTGATACTAAGTTGGACTGTAATAATTTTGTGAGTTTGTTGAAGTTATATGTCATATATTTATTTTGATGCTCAGCAATACCTCTTGATATTTTGATGGTCAGATATACAAGTATTTAGCTTTCCTGTGATATCTTCTTTTCAGTTCTTCTGCAAATCAAAACACTGTATTATATAATGTAATGTAAAATGAAGTCTAGACGTGATACCAGTTTAGCAGTATTTTATACAAAATCACATTCTGAAAGGATCCATTATCTGCAGCCCTGCTAAGATCAATCATTAAATTCAAAAGAAAGTTAAATACCCAGGGCTAGGTAATACAATAACTGACATTTCACTTCAAATCCCATCTTTAAAATTATTACACTGTAGTTTAGTCACTTTTTCTGTTTCTTTTCTCTTCCTAGTAGAAAGGAATGCAAGTCATTAGCTTACATTCAAATGACTGAAAAATTATATGATCCATATACTGTACTGTGTATGCACATTCCTGTAATCAACATTTCAGTTCGCTTATCATTAATATAATGACAATAATAATGGCCCCCTCCTTGAAAACTGCTTGATACATATTTGTGACAGGGTAGCCTGTCTCGCCTGGTAAGTGGTAAGTGTCGAATACTCTAAAGGCCTTTACTGTAATTTTCTGTAATTTTGTGTGGCCTTATGTGATACTATGAAGTAATAGCGGTACTTGTTTCCTTTCCCCCAAACACTCACTGCAATATTCTCACATTCTTGTTGTGTTGTGTTAAAAGCTTGATTTTCAGCGATAAAGTGGTGCTGGAAGGTGTCAAGAAACATGCAGACTAAAAATGTAAAAGAAGAAATGAATGTATTACCTAAGAAATTAAATGGCCCTCCATTTCCAGCTGGTGATGCGCTTGTCCAGCTTTACACTGCCATGACAGCTGTGTTTAATTCTCTGTGTATAATCATATTATTCTAAGCTAGAAGTGGTACATACAGTACAGCTCAGCAAGGTGACATGATTATATTGGAATCTATCATAATAACATACCCTTATAATGTGAGGAGCCCATTTGGCCTATGGGGTGGTTGGTACTGTAGGTAGCTACACAAAGAAATCAGCTTCAGAAGCATGGCTGTGTAGCTTATTCCACATTCTCACATCCATTAAAAATGTTTCAGCAGTCTCTCAATATACAGTAGCTTACACTTGTGGCTTCTGAAACATATTTTACTGTTCGTTCATGACGTCAGGAGTAACGAGACAAAAGGAATTGGGATATTAGTCATAATGGAGATAATGGGAAGCAGCGGAGAAGCAGAGGGAATTCAGCTTCTTCTGAATTGGGAGTAAGTGCAATTAGCTCATTCTTGATTGTGTGTTCTCCTCGGTGGACTCTAATAGGAAGACTCCTTAGGTTTTTGCATCAGTAGGGTGTTGTAATAAAGGGTGCTTCTCTATTGGCAGCGCTTACTGCACCTATGGAATACTATTTTCTTGTTATAGTACATGATTAAATTATGAATGGGATTACTATTTAGTAGTGCTGTCTTTTGCCTTATATAGACCAGCTTTCAGGACTAGATAAAGTCTCTATAAACATCTTCACTTTCTTTTATACGGACAAAAAAGAGTGCTGTTATTTTTAAATGGACATTCCTTCATAAAAGATTCACTATGGAAAGTCTAAATTAAAATAAATTAAACAGAATGAATGTGACTGCAATTGAAAATTTCAATTTTCAGCTGGATTGTTTTTTTATCTTGACACAAGGCTTAATATGTGCCCTATAGTGTTACTATAACATGTTTTTAAATGCCTTTATCATTAAATAACACTAAGAAAAGGTCACATTCAGTAGAGTATGGATACCTTAGTTGAATAATATCTTCTTTTCTGGGGTATACATTATACAGGAATTCATCTGATGAGTCTATATACCTTCATAAATTTTGGCACTGAAAGCAAACGGCAGTAAAACAATTTCAAACCTTAAATCACATTGCCTCTCAGGCAAAATATAGTAATTACCTCTTGGGAAGTGTATTCCCACTGCCCTTTTTATGAACACATACTGTACCAAAATTGCCCATTCAGATTCATCATATCAACTGACTCTGCAAGGTCAGGCTGATGAGGCAACTTGTCTACTCTTTTGTCTTACTGCCCTGTAGTACCACTGTCATTCCTCATCTCTTGAACTGTGTTTCTTATATCTCCAAATATAACATAGTGATGCACACCATCAGAAGTGCTTCCCATAAAGCTAGGTTCAACCCAGTGCTGCAACCCAGTATTGATAATTGTCTTGCTCCTGTTCTGTGCTTTTTAGTTCCTTCTCTTCTGACATATATAAGACGTAAGGAGTGTTTTCAGGACTCTAGGAATTTACTACAATTTCAACAGAACTCCTCCCAGAGTTTCAGTCGTTGAACCTATAATAACTTTTGTTTCATTTTTGACACTCCGCTTTTAAACTGCAATATTTGTCTTGACAAGACGGAGCCATGACAACCATGTCCAGACACCCAAGGCTCCAGGATTTCAAGCCTCATTGAGTCTGGCTTTGGCCTCAACACTTGGTTTTTGAACCATGTCTGTGGGGCCTCAGAAACTTCATGCGTCAGCGGCTTCCTTCTTGAGGAGACATTTTTCTGTTTTTAAACTCTGATATGATAATTACGTCCTTGGATTGGATGGATGCAAGCTCAATATAGATCTCTATTAAGTCTCATAAAAATTTCAAGACATCTCCCTTCTGGCATTCTCTCCTTTATACCCTTGATCCACCCTGTATGAGCCTGGTGACTGAGATAATGAGGTATCTCAGGATTCCAAGCATTATTCCCTGGTACAAATTAGGTGTAGACCCTACTCCGGCCGTTTGGAATCTTACAGTCAAATCTCTCATGGTTACAATATAGTTAACTATACTAAATGGTGGTTTACTATACTAAATTTAGTTACTTTATTAATAGCATGGGAGCTGGTGTATATTCATAATGTGATAGTTCCATTGTGGCTTCTCTGTAGTTATTGTGCTCACCAAGCATAAAACAGTTTGATAACAGTTAAGATGTTAAGTTTCAATGCATATGCCATTTAAACAAATTATATAAAGTCATGTTCTGTGGTTAAATTGTGGACCTTAGCACTTAGATCCACCAGCAGCAATGGAGGAATCTTTTGCTGATTCTTCCACTTTATTAATCAAGTCATTGCATTTTATTAATACAGTGTATCAATTGCCATATGAATATATTTTTTAAAATTAGGTATGTTACACAATGGCTCTCTCAACAACATGATTGGGAATCCTGATAACAGTCACATAGTGACATGACCCAGACTTGAACCTTTTATTGTAGATCTTAATCAATGCACAAGCAAGTGTCTTCATCAATTGAGCCATCTGGGAAGCCTGTGTTAGTCAGCTTTAACTTCAGTCAGGTTAGGAATGACTAAACAGTTGTCTCTCTTTTTCAGAGAAACATGCTTCTTCCATACTGATGAAGTGAGATAAGCAATATTTTTACTGCATTTAGCCAGCTCAGCGAAATTGTCAAATTCCCTGTCATTAAACAAGACACTCTACTGTACTGTAAAGATGTGTCCAAGAACAATAGATATTTATACAACTGAAATAGTATATATAATGTCGTTTTTAACAATAATTAATATTAATATGACTTATTTTTTTACAAAGAATGCAGAATAACAAAAAGTAGTTAATATTAGGATAACAAATGCTTGTATACAATGTAGAATTGAACACATTCAGGCACTGCTTGACAAGTTCTTGGTGTCAGATATACAGTAGCTCCTTTAAGGAGACAAGAGAGGCAGCTGTTCCTTAAATTAAATAAAATGTTCACTGTATGGGGCAACTTAAATTAAGTTATATTACACTATTATTGCAGAAAAAAATCAAGACAATAATACAGTTTGAGTTGGTAAAATTGTAAGAAAGGTTGCAACTCAAAGTTGAAACATTTTACTAATTTAACTCTTTGTTTCTTTGCCAGTAGATATTTGATGTGAGGATGTCATGCAGCCTGTTTTTTAAAAAGAAACCATGCAATCAACTTCAACAACATCCAAGGATAGCTTATTCCAGACTCACGAATCAGGTAAACCTTTCAATAAATAAGAACAGTTATGAGTCTGAGAGGATGCAGCCATGTAGGGTGAACATCAAATCTCACATCAGTAGAAAGCACACTACAGCACACTACAGTCCTGGGTGGTGTACAGAATGAATATCTGTGGATGTATTTCTTTAATGTGTGTGGGATGTTGGGAAAACTAGTTTTTTTGTCCATATATTTAAAAAATACATGCTGTGCTTGGTGAGAAATACACTTTATCAGATATTAGAGAAAAAAAATATTTTTATTAAGGTATCATCAGATACCTACAGTGCATTGCATGGAATACACTGGTCTTAAAAAGTCCAGAATGCAGAATGTCCTGATTTGGGACACAGCACACATGGACTCATACCAAGGAAGTAGCAGGTAGTAAAAGCAGAAAGTATAAAACTCCACACAGTCACCCCAGAAACTTAATTGCTTGAAAAGAGCTATCAGTTTGTTTCTTTCTAGCTGGCCTAGTGGTTTCTAGCTGGCCTAGTTTTCTTTTCATTACACCTCAAAATGTCATTATACAGACAATAATCATGTTTGCAAATTGCTCCAAATCCAAGCTTTAGACACAAAAAGCTTATGGTTTGTGCTTCTTCACATGTGAAGAATTATAAAAACCTCAGTACCCCCTTACTGCGAGGAGACAATGCAACCCTCAAGGCACAAGACACTCCCCAGTTATATCAAAAAAGTTACTCTAAAAGCTGAAAAACCTTCAGTGTCTTTAATAATTAATAATTAATAATTGCTTACATTTATATAGCGCTTTTCTGGACACTCCACTCAAAGCGCTTTACAGGTAATGGGGTCTCCCCTCCACCACCACCAATGTGCAGCATCCACCTTGATGATGCCATAGTGCGCCAGAATGCTCACCACACATCAGCTATCGGTGGGGAGGAGAGCAGAGTAATGAAGCCAATTCATAGATGGGGATTATTAGGAGGTCATGATTGGTAAGGGCCAATGGGAAATTTGGTCAGGACACTACTCTTTTCGAGAAACACCTTGGGATTTTTAATGACCACAGAGAGTCAGGACCTCGGTTTTACGTCTCATCCGAAGGACGGCGCCTGTTTACAGTATAGTGTCCCCATCACTATACTGGGGCATTAGGACCCACATGGACCACAGGGTGAACTTCCCCTGCTGACCCATTAACACCTCTTCCAGTAGCAACCTTCGTTTTTCCCAGGAGGTCTCTCATCCAGGTACTGACCAGGCTCACACCTGCTTAGCTTCAGTGGGTTGCCAGTTGTGAGTTGCAGAGTGATATGGCTGCTGGCATGGCTTCTTAAGTGTTCAAAGAAGCAAATGATTTTAAAATCTGTCATAATATCAACTACTAAGAAGAAAAAAAAGGCAGCTACAGAAAACAAAATCAAACCAAGACACTAGGGATCCAAAATATGCAAAATTAATTATGCAATCTAATAATAAAGTTTCTTAACACAATTAGAAAATGTGAATGTGTGTGTGACACCTCATCTGAGAAAAATTAAAATAAGCAATAAAGCGACAGTTAAAAATAAAAACAGCTCTGCTGCTGTCCAAATGGTCATGCTGTGAAATTAATAGTTTTCTTTTTAAACCAACAGCACATCTCTAAGGCTCTGACTTGTGTAATGAAGTATAAAGCAGTTTCACTAAAAAAAAAATCATGTTTGAATGACTATGATCATCACAAGCCCTGTGATAGTTCTAGTCATGAATGACAAGAAAATGAGTAGAAGAATAATTTTCCCTGAAGTCAATAAATCTTCTTGATGCGATTATTCGGTCTGTGACAAAAGGCTGTGACAGTATTTAAAATGTCATTAATTAGACTACCATCACATTTTAGGCATTTACCTGGTGTTACACAAGAAGTGTACTCGAGCTAGCAAATGTGAGAGTCCTGTCTCAGGGGGAGTAAAGAAAACCAGTAAGATAAAAACAGTCGAAGACCAACAATCTCCAGGAAGCTTGGAGAGAGTAAGGGACTTTAAAGATCCACTTAAATGGAAGCCGATTAATATGCAAATTAGGCACTTGTTAAGCACATCTTTGCAAAGATTATTGTTGTTTCAAAAATGAATGCACAGCAAGCAACACTGAACATCTTTTCACTCCTCCTTCAAAATATAAAATAATAATAAAAAAAATTTTGTACATGAAAACGGTGTTTTTTCTTCCTTGTGATGATGAATCTGTATGCTTCTTTTACCTCTAGGGGACACAAGCATTTTCTGGCAGGGATTCATTTTTTCTTTCTGTCCGTTTCTCTCTGGCTGTGGTCATTTTGAATGGATAAAGATGGTACAACTCCTTAGACTTTTTTACACCTGCTGCTTTGAGATTATAGCTTTAAGGGTGCTATATAAAATTAAGTTTATTATTCCAAAGAAATTGACACAGCTACAAGGTATTATGACAGTTAGTTTTATGAAAATACAATGGCTTCCTAATGTTCACTTTTCCAGGAACATTTATGCGCACATGAAAAATAATCAGTCCTCAGCGGTTAGAAAGAAAATTATATTATAATGGTATAAAAAATTAAATATAAAGTATGGAGCATTCTGTCTTATTTTAGCCTGACCTGATGAGAACCACTTCACATAAACAAATTTGAACACTTATTTAAAACAAACAATAGGTTATTGAACCAACACCAAAGACAAATGCTCAATATACATGATAATATTATTCTAAACAGTCCAATTCTTCATTTTAATTCTCACAAAAAGCAAACTTTCTTCTTATGACATAGCAATAGGTCCAGCTTCTGTTCCCCTTCCTTCCCTGAGGAAATAAAACAATACTTTTGTGGCTCACAAACTACAGTGTAGTAACTGTTCAAGGAGACTAATAGATTGATTGCTTGGTCTGTGGGTAAGTGCCACTGCTCATTTTCACATACTACTCTCTTATCATATCAGACTCACCCAGGAAGACATACTGTAACCAACCTCTTCAGTGTGGTAGGTGCAGGTTTATTGATTTTTGGTATATACCATGGTTGGTTAATTAAGGGCACACTGGAGGTTAATTGGTGTTAACATGAAACATGCAGTCTTCAGAATGAACATAAAACAGTATGAAATCTGAAAGGAGGTAATTAACTATAAGTAAAACAGAAATAAGTCTTTCCAAGTGGTTTGTGTGATAGAGTAGGGGTATAGACATGATTCACAGCTTTTTTTGCATTTTAAAACTTGTCTCACTTCCTATGGTGTTACCAATTTGACAACTTAGATTGGGCATACAAAATTAAAGGAAATTGAAGTTCTGGGTTTATTCGTGTGTGGGTGTGTGGGTTTAAACAAAAATATAAATGATGGTATTACCAGGCACATCTGAATCATATTAGGCAGAACTACGAGCAGGCAATCCATGATGCTTCTATTACAGAGTAAAATTACAGGGAGTTAACAAAAATAATTGTCACCAAGACAATTTATTTGCAGTAATAACATTAAATAAGTAATTGGATTTACTCTGATGTTAAAAAAATGATTTTTCAACACCTTTCCCTTACTGTGATAGAAAAGATCAAGGAAGGGGTGAATCCCAATCTTGTTCTGTGGGGCAGATTGATGAATCAGCTATTTGCTTACCATTTGCAACATTCTGTGAGACCTGTACTGGAGGAGCTAGCCACTGCAGTAGTTAATCATTAATATGATATGTACAGCATGTATTTCTTGGGAGCCCATTTAATAAATGTTTTTAAGCCAAATATATCTCTTCACAGTATATGCATCATGGTCAATTTAGGGGATTAAATTGTTTTTTAAAGTATTTAGTTGTAGCTTTGTAATGAGTAGGCCAATCTGAAGTCAAATGGGTGCTGAGGTGCCAATCGAAGGTGAGCATGAGGATTTTGAAATTATCACTTGCAAAAGATTCTGGCTGCAGAATTCTGGACATATTGAAATTTTCTCAGTGTGGTCTTAGATACTCCTGTGAGTATGGACGTTACAGTAATCAATTTGAGAGAAGACGAAAGTGTTGACCAGTTTTTCAGCAAACAGTTTGCGACAGCATAGTATGTAGTCTGACAATATTTCTAAGATAGAAGAAGGATATTTTATTGTATGTTGCATATGTGGGTCAAATGTCAAGCCTGGATCAAATATCAACCCGAGGTTCTGCAGTTTAGACTGAAATTCAAATACAGTGCCATCCATAGATGGAGTAAATGCATTGGCTTTACATACAGTAGTTGATGAGAGGAGCCAAGAAATACAAGAAATATGACTTCAGTCTTGTTGCAGTTTAAATGAAGGACATTTGGAATTATCCACGTTTTTTATGTCAGAAATGTAATTAATATAAATGTGTTTCTTTTATTCCAGCATCGTTAAACTTAAAAAAAGACCACTATTAATAAATAGTGAAATATAAAAATGTGAGAAATGAGCAAATGCATACAGATGTTTGTAGGTGTGTATGTTGTGTGCATATTCAAAATAATATCAATTAAGTTTGTGTTATTAGTCTCTTTTTAAATGATCTTATTAATTTTAAACTGCTTTCATTCTTAATCCATTTCAGGTATGCTGTGTGTGAAAACCTCAAAAAGGACTCAGGTTCACAATAGGTCCTGTCTCACAATTCACTTAAGTTTTATGCAAAAAAAGATTATTTTCAAAATGCATTTTCTTTTTAAATATTTTACCAGTTCAATGAAAAACATCACAAATATGTATAGGTAGTTCAGTCTTAATCAATATTAGTTACAATATGTCCTTTCTTAATTAACATCATGATGATCACAGTTACTTGAGTCACGTATAGTGTTCTTTTTCTCTTTAATGATGTAGGTCAAATTTTCAATTTTATTAAATTTAGATCTTTTAACTAAGTTATATTTAAAAAAACACAGCGGGAAAAGGTCTGCCTTTCAAAAATGTTTCAAATTGTTTTGATGGTCTACAGACTTGCAGACTGCTCATTAACTGGTTAAGCCATGTGTCTTTAAAAAAATATAATCGAATGGTAAAGTTATATCAAAACATTTTATTTCTATTAATTTAAAAATTGTAATTTTGAAAACAGTAAGAGCACAACACCCCACTACAATACTTTTGCTGCAATTATTATATCGCCATGCTAGTTTAACACAATAACAACTAATCTCCAAAATTCTAACAAATAATTAAAAAAAAAATTCGAATATACAGTATGTATGCGCAAAAAATATATACACATCACATATTCTACAGTATTGTTATATCCATCCCTCTTGTTATAGGTTCTATATTTAGTTTTCTTTTATGTTCTTGACTTTGAATGATTCAGTTCCTGCTCAACACCTACAGTATTTATAGTCTAGAATTTCTTTGAGACGAAGCCTTCATGAAATGGCTTTTAAAATGTAAATGCAAGAGTGCAAATGTAACGTGCTATGTGCTATCATCATATTTGCTTCACGAGAAAATGTTAATGAGCTATTGCCTCAAAGGTTCTGCCAGCCACTGTTCTAACCTCTAGTGCCAAAATCCTGCACAGTGCCTATTTCCAATACAAATAACTTACTTTTCCCATATTTTGAGCTTGATGATCAGGTAATAAGATATAATTTTCCCTACTGGCTTGTCCCATGCCAATAACTGTTGGGATGTCCCTGAGGTAACCATGAAGGTTTGGGGACATTAGGGAAGACCAACAGCAGCCCACATTTGATGAGAAGCAAGAAGGGACCCATCATCTCGCCACTCAATTCCTGTGCAACCCAAGGGAAATCTCAATGGAAATGTGGTCATAACAATACCCTTAAAAGGGTATTGTGTGAGTTTTGTACAATGATGGAATGATGGGTGATGGTTTTTTCAGCTTGTCTTTGTAGAGACCATAGGAAGAGCTTAATGAAATGTCAGAGTCTATGTGGACAAGATTATTATGCATGTTCAGTATCGGGGGCAATGTTTTTTTTTTCAGTGAGCGACGGATATGATGAATAGTCCCAATACAGGGGAAACACAGCAGACAGAGAGGAAACAATAATGAAAGTGATCAGATGCTACTGTATATATCTTCCATGTCCTCGCATTAGTGTCAGTGCTGAAGTGGAAGGAAAAGTCACTATAGTTCTCATTAGAATGTAATATCTTCAGGCCATTCCTAACAAATACACATTGGCTTCTACACACAATAATTTGACATCCTACTCACTTTTTCTGGCTATGTAACCAGCTCTGAGACTGTACCTTTTAGGCTTTAATTAATGAGCCAATGACTAGTGTGCTACTGCACTGTGAACATTTGTGTCAATGAAAATCTATAATTGACATCATGACTTTGCAGTAGCTCAGGGTTGAGGACACTATTGAAAGGGTCAGCTCTATAAATAGCTGAAGACTTTATTTTTCTTTCTTTTGCACATTACTTTTAATCTTGATCCCACCAGATAGAAAATGTTATTTCTGTGTGTTATTACCAAAAGAGTAAATCTTTTCTCCATTGAGCCATTATTTGTTTGGAATTAAATAAAACAAGGACAAAAAAGAAGCACGGAAGTTAAATATTCTGAGAGAAATTCTTCAGAGAATCATGAGATGAGCACGAAGGAGCCGCCTGACAGAATGGGCACCAGTGTTGACAGGTGTTGAAATAGTAATGAAAAGTAGACTGCTGCACTGTTAATCTACTGAGATTCTGAGTAGAATAACTCAAATGTAGACCAAAAGAAAATAAAAAAAGAGACATTCTCTTGCTGATCTGAAGCTTCAGTCTTTATTAGTGGATGTTGGATAATATGAATCTACTTCAGCTCCAGTTGTTGAATATTTATAATTGAATTTCTGAACTGAGTCTATTTTATATTTTGGTAGAGAATGAAATATGAACTAAGCATTGCTTAAGTTGCCTGGGTTCACCTCTGGGCTGTTATCTGTGTGGAGTTTGTATGTTCAAGTGGGTTTCCCCCGGGTGCTCCATTTTCCTTTCTCAGTCCAAAGACATACTGGTACATTAACTAACTTCTAGGAATATTGTTTCTAGTGTACCTGTGTGTGTATTGCAATGGGCTGGTGTCTTATCTGTCATTGGCGGGGATAGGTTCTGGCTCCCCTGCCACCCTGTACTGGATAAATCAGTTCGAAAATGTATCGATGGATGAAATATGAACATTTGGAGAAAATGCCCTACTAGTACAGGAGGTCAAAATTCTTACTGTATTTTTCTTTGATTTTATGTTGTTGCTTTGACACATACTGTATGAATTTAGTTACCATCCATTTTCAACCATTCTAATATTTCTGGGGTTGTAAAGTGCTTTGTGTATACACTGCATGGGGAGTACAGATGTAGTTTCATACCACACTAGTTTGAGATGAGATGTGCCTGATAGACCAAAGGGAATCTTTTATCAATCCAGACTTTGCTAACTGGAGTGCAGAGTGATGGGAAATAAGGGATGTTTTGATATAAAATATAACAATTAAACGTAGGGTCAGGCGTATCCAGGATACTTTTGAAGCATTCATAAAACTTCCACAAACTTTCTTTATGGCCTTCATTTAAACTGTTTTCATACTACAACTGGATTATTTTCTCAATTGTCTAGCCTTTTCCTGATCAGTCTTGGTTTACAGTTGTATGCCTTTACTGATTTAGAAAGACACTTTTGACTTTATATACTAACAAATATTGCAAAAATCCATCTACATTTAATTGAAACTAAAGGCTCATCCTTGACTGTTTTGGAATTATAGTCCTTGTTCTCAGAGTAAACGCCTTTCATGGATACATCTTTGCAGAATATTATGTTTCTCATGGACAGTTTTTCTGTGTTGTTCTATAGCCATTCTCTGTTGTTCATTTAGTTTAAGATCACTCGGTGGCGGTCAGTTATTCTTAACTGTTCTAATATGTACACTGGCTTCTCTTGCCAAGTTTGCATTTGATAAATTTGCCTAAACAAAACCTACCTTGTGTTGTTCCAGGTATTCTTTTTGGGATGGATATCACACGACCTTTGTGTAAGAATAGAAGCCTTTGGTAAGAGTTCTATTTTCTTACCCTTTTATAGCAGAAGACAACAAACTCCTTTTCTGCTTCTTGTCCGATTATTTAAACTTGAAAGGAATTTGATTCTTCTCGGTTAGATAAAATGTATAATCTGCACAATTATTAGAGCAGCAGGTACTGCATTTCAAAACTGAGATGTGTACTATAAAGCCATGGATTGCTGCAGTATGTGCGCTTAAACTTTCAAATTCAAATATTTCAATTTGGAATGAGGAGCTGAAAGGAAGTGGCAAATCAGGACAATCAGACTTTAGTTAATATACTCATTCTAGGCAGGATACAACTACTTGCAAAAGAGCTAGGAATGAAGACATCCTGTATAATTGAAGACTTGGATAGCAGTTGATTGTATAGTGAAGCATTACTGTGTACAATTCAATAAAAGTGGTTATACATGAGCAGTACAGCTGGTGGCAAAATACATTGAACAACTATGTCATATAGACAATCATTCACACTTCACTCCCACATCTGTTCTGTAGCATTTGTACATCTGCAATTTAGATTGTTTTGTGCTTTCAGATGGTTTGCCCATAAAATAATGTATTAATACTTTTAATCTACTTAAAATAATATTTTTTTTATTTATATTTCTGCATATCTTACTGAACCTGCATACCAAAATGGTAGATTGGAGATAGGGCTTAATTTGTCTGCTGTCAGTTTTTTTATTTCCCCACTTTTTTGTACTTTTCAGCAAAGATTGTATATTTTATTAACATGCTTTTATCCATTTTAAATTGGGTAAAAACAACAGCTACAGTTCTCTCAAGGTTATTAGTCAAAGTATCCCAAAGTTCAAATTAGAAACCAGCCACTAAACACTATTTACTAAGGATCTTACCAAAGACCTGTAGTGATATGAGGATTTTAAATAGAAATTATAACAGTAAATTGCAACATGTGAGAATCCTTAACAATTTTTAGTAATTAATCAAACATTATAATTTACAGACATGTCCTCTTCTTAACAGATATCCAAATAGTGTGAGAGTGAACGCTGCTGCTCTGTCACTTGAACAATTGTAGGAAGACAACAGGTCATGTGACTCCAAAAAAAATGTGACCCCAGGAAGCTTTCTGTGTCAGTCTGTGGATGGCTACTGTTCGAGGGGCACAGTATGGAACTACTGCATATACGTTTGCCTGAAGGAGGATTAACCTGGGACTGTACTTTGTGAGTTTCTGGGAAAGGTTTTTGAAAACTTTGTGAAGAGTCTCAGAGAGAGTGAATTGTTTGGTTTTTTTGGCTGATAAGTGTAGCTGCTCTTCCTGTGTTATAAAGGGACTTCATCAAGAAGTTTAGGCAGGAGTGCAATGAAAAGCTAAGGCTTTGTTTTCATTTGGTTGTGGCGTTTTGATTTTCCCTCTCACTGTAAATAAATTGCACTAGGGCGTCTAAACCTCACAGCTGTGTGATTGTGCATTTATTGACCTGGATCCTATTTTAAAGATCACGTTACAACATGCCCACAGATACCTCGCAATATACAATACACAATTTATTTATATAAAACCAAACAATATGCATGACAAACATTATATAACATCTGTGAAAAGTTTTGCTGTGATATGAATGGCTTATCATTCACTCAAGGATTACAAGTGGAATAGTTAATAACTCCAGAGTTAAAATACACCAAGAATAACCTACCCCATAGCTTTTATCAACGTCATATAATTAGATTACATTCATATTCTTAGATACAAGTACAGTAAATATGCATTTTACTGTCATGAACTAAACATCAAACATGTTTGGAATAATAGTTCAATTCTCAAGAATTATAATGTGAAAAAAATTAGTTTTATACTCAAAGATCTGTTGGCCAAAAAACCTTGATGAATTTAAACTTCCCACTGAAAAGACAGAGCTTGCCTGGATGGTCCGACTTGGTAGCTGCTCGTTCTGTGCAGGGAGAGTCCCAGGTACAGAGTGGAGAGAAAGAAATTTGCCAATCATTGCTGGAAAAAGCCCTGCCGAAGGTTGCAGAAAGAATATTTGGGGCAGAATTCTGCACTTAACTGACTCACTCTGCCGGCCTGGCGTCTTGGGGGAATAGATTAGGTCCTGACTTGGACTGCTTGTAGTCATGAGGTTGGAAAAGTCAGATTGCCAGCTCAGTTGAAGAGCAATGAGGAGCCAATGAATTAACCAAAAAAAAACACAGTTGGGTGCTACTGTAGCTTTTAAGGTGCGACATCACAGCTTGTAATGGATTAAGATGCTATAAGGTACCTACCCTACAGATCCCTTATGGGTTGACGGTTATACATCATTAAATGGTTCAGCATTGGATACAACTTTACAGTGTCTCTCATCAGTGGGGCCTCTTATCACATTCCTCTGCACTTACAGAGAGGCACCAAGCTGCTTGTCCAAAGGCAACACAAAGATTATAAATTTATAATAACACTTAGTTGTTAGTGAAATAATATACATTGATTAAGCCCTTTGATTGGTGGGTCCAGTAAAGCACTATATTATGTAGTTCAGGTGGGTAGCTGCGTCAGGATGCGTAGGCTGCAAAGGAACAAGTAATAGGTTTATTCCATGCTGAAAAAAAGAGAAGAAAGAACACAACGTTTCGGCCGTGGAGCCTTCTTCAGGTGTGAGCTTCTTCAGGTGTGAGCTATATTATGTATTAATGCTACAGAACAGGACAAAAAATAGATGTTCAGTAATTCAACCTATTCCAATTACGTAAAGGAGGAGAATGAGGGATAATAAAATTCATAAATAAAAATAATTTTAATTATGGAGGATAAAGCTTGAAAAGAACTGGAAACATTTCTCCATCTCCTCAATGCACTGTCTACCATATTAAAATGTTTTTTTTTTAGTGAAATGACATGTGAAAAAGAGTAAATCTCATTACCAAGATATTTGAAGTGTTTGCCTTCAATTTGATTGTGCCTTCAATGGCACAATCAGACATAGCTTTGTATTCTCCATTGCACAATTTAATTGGAATAATGCAGACCTTAAACAATTAATTTCACACCCTGATAGAGCACCAAAAGCATCAAATGGTTAGTAGATCATACAAATATTGGGAGACACTGTCTGCAAATATCAACATAGACTTTATACAAATTTCAGAATTAACAAAAATGGGAAAAGGGTAGAAAATAAAGACTGACCAAAGGTCCGAGACAGAGGTTCCAAAGGCAAACAGCAGGACACCCTTGATTAGTGTTTCTAGAAAAGGCAAATAAGGAAGACGGCTATGAGGGAAAAAAGAGCTGTGCTCTTGTTCTGTGTGTGAAATATTGTAAAAGTTAAGAAAATTGTTCTTTGCCATCATAGACTATTTAGATTACTCTTCTGAAAAAAGTGTGGCACTGATTTGTTATGCTATTTCTTTAAAATATGTCAATGAGAGCTTAGGTGTGATGAAGAACAAAACGCTGTGCTTTCCTACCTTATCCAAATTAGTTCATCTAATCTCTGTAGAAGTTCATTGTCTCTGGATTCGTCTCTCAATCAAATTGCTCTTACCTCTAACCTGCACAGAACCAAGCAGATCTAGGCTCCCTGATCAGCTTGTGCAAGAGCATTAACTGACTAACCATCACTCAATTAACACTGCTCTGGGGGGGGCTCCACTGAAGTGATTCAAGAGGTCTTAAAGCCTCTGAATAAAAAAAAAAGGTTAAAATAAAACAGAACAGAAAAAAAGAGGCTCACATGATTCAGCTTGCTTAACTTACAGTGTAACAGTTTCACCACAAAAACAAGTATGATCAATTTGAGGAAATTATTTTAAACTGTAGTCTCATTATTCTGTCAAACACCTGAAACCTCTTCCCCCTCATCCCCCTCCTTTCCACCCCCATTACACCATACTTTATTTACACTTGCTTAGCAGCCATAGCAACCATGAAAAGGTCACTGCAGCCTAGAAACCACTTAACTGCTGGGAACTGGCATATTAGATTCTGTAAGAGAAATAAACAGATAACACCAGTGCTGTAGCTGATAAAAACTAATGTCCAGTAATTGCTATGAAGAGAATATGTACATACTGTAGCTTAATAAGTAAACATTTTAAAAATTGTAGAAAAGGAGAATTCTACCAAAGTCCATTCTAAGGAAGGGGGTGGGGGGGGGGCATATTGGAAATCCATTGGAAATTGTACCCTGTTCACTAGAAATGTAAAACAAATCTCTGAGGTGTGGAAATGGAAGACTGGCTGTATTTAACTGCTATGAGTTCCATATTCTTCTACCCTTCAACAACAAAAAATACATCTTATTTTGCTCTTTCTAGAAGTCTAATTTAGATAAAAGATTAACTGTAGATAAAGTTTAAGACTGGGCCAACACAAGGCAGATGACATTTAATGTACACAACTGTAAAGTTTTGCAAGCAGGTAGTAAAGACAATAATTGTAAATACAAAATGGGAAATATTGAACTAAATGAGGCTACTTATGATAATGATAATTTACAGTTCCTAGACGATGTGGGGAAGCAATTAAAAAGGCAAACAAAATGTTAGGATAAATAGTTAAAAGTGTAAAATTTAAATCTGTGTTATGTTAAATTTTTATATCATACAAGGCCTCATTTAGACTATTTGTATAACATAGGGACCATAATTATACACGAACGTATTGCTGCTCTGGGATCAGACTAGAGGAGGACAACCAGGCACATTCTGGGATTTAAGGGAATGTCAAATTTCTGTTTCAGACTAAAGGGACTGAAACGTTTTTTATTTTAACACAGAACATTACCAGGAAGCGTTATACAAATATTCAAATTCCTCAAAGTTCACCAAGTGAACTTCTTCAGAACCATACAGTACAGTATAAATCACAAGTGGAAACAAAGAGGAGGTGCATTAAAAATGATAAACAGCAATCAGTTCTTTACTCAAATGGCTGTGGAAGTATGAAACCTTGCTGTCATGGTTTTTAAAAATATGAATACATTACCAAAAAGGTCTTAGCAATCTGAAACCTGATCCAGAAGCTTCAGGTGAAAGAATGAACTACATAAGAACAGCAGTCCTCTTTTCACCAGTACTCACAAAATTTTCAAATGGGCTTTTACTGACTAAAACAAATCACTTTTTTCCTGTGCTTCAAAGACATAAGATTCATTTTGCAAATCTACAAAAAAAGTACTAGTCATAGAAGTAAACATGAATTTAGTATTATTTTTAAAAGTGCTGTTATATAACTTAATTTTACCTTTGAGATGTTTTTTTTTATATTATTTTTTACACACTATTAAAAAATAAAACAATAGGAGTAATGTGTAAGAATGCTGAAGGGAATGCTGTTCCACCTGAAGCAAAATTAGGTATATCAAGCTGCCTTCTTAACTTGCAAAGCATTCTCCAGAGAGTACTGTATAATTACTTAAGAAGAAATCCAGTGTAATTAGGTTATTGATCTGAAGGAACTAAATACAACAGAAAATCAGATGTGTAGATATCCAGGAAAGAAGTGTCTCATGAATGAGATAAGGTTGGTCTTGTTCTCATTATATGTAGTGTGTATAGGTACTGTATTTGTGACAATAATATGCATTTTATTTATGTATTTCTTTCAATAAACAAAAACAAACAATGGATTATTGCTACACTATGTCTGAAAACAAGGACACCTTAGCTAAATGATGCTGAAGCTGATATCAGTTAAATCATTTAACTCTGTTAAGCAAATAGTTTTTTAAAGCAATGAAGATTGATTCATTACAGGTTAAAACCCTTTCTTTTAAAAAGGTACTGTTGAGACAGTTGCCTAATAAAAAAAACATTGATCACATTGTGGGAAACATTTGCATTTATCCTTACCAACTCATTATGGGAACTGAAGAATCTCCAGATGTTCAGCAAAGTCTGTAAAGAACCTAGAATTATAACGATATTTTTTTGTGTTGCAGTACTTCTTTACATTGTTCTTTAATAGGTTAATCTCAGTGATTCCTTCTTATTTACACAAGAAGCAATTCACAGCTTTCATTTTGCTATGTTTGTGCAAACATGGATTAAATTAAAGGGGTTCTCACAAACAGAGCAGTGAAAGCACAGTTCTGTTTTTTTTACAAGCCAGAAAGATAAACAGACAAATTTGAAGCTGGGATATAATCCTTCGCAAGACAATCTAGCATCCATCCTAGGAGAATTGTCAAAATCCACTCAGAATCTAAATGGATATAATGGCTAACTCCAGTTTAGGCGGTTGTCCAAGGCATTGTAAGATTTCACTACAATCTTTCTCTTTAAAACTTGACTCAGCCTCTTGTCCTTTAATAGAATATCAACAACTAATTTTATTTCTACAAAGAAATGTTTGACCTCCGTGTTAGGCTGATCAACTTGAAATATTGCTTTTTTTTTAAATGAAAGAATGAAAGTTTCCAGCTTTATTGATAACCCCTTCTTTCATGTAGCCCAGGTCTCCTTAAACTCCCTGATCCACAAATAATCTCCCATCCCCTGAATTGTGTAGAAACCCTCCTGGAACTGAAATTATAAGAGTCTTTGAAATGAAAAGTTTGCTTGTAAGCATTTATAGTACTAAACAAGAGCACATTCAAAATTCTGAGGCATAACAGCACATTGCTGGAACACTGAGGAAATATTTACTTAACCTCTCAGGTTAGGCACTGATCACAACAACATGGTTTCTTACGTAGGTATACACTGAGTGAACAAAATATTAGGGGTACCTTCCTAACATCGCGGTGCACCCCCCTTTGCCTTAGAACAGCCTCAATTCATCAGGGCATGGACTAAACAAGGTGTCAAAAGCATTCCACAGGGATGCTGGCCTGTTTCCCACAATTGTGTTGTGTTGGCTGGTAGTGGGTCTTTACCAGAAATAGTTCATTCCATCTCATCCTATAGATGTTCAATTGGATTTACATCTGGTGACTGGGCAGGACTCTGCATTAAGCTGAACTCATTGTTATGTCCGTGAAACTGTTCCTGGACAATCTTAGCCTTGTGCCAGGGGGCATTATTCTACTGAAAAAAATCCATATGCAGCTGTATACAGTACTGCTATAAAGGGATGCAGCTGACTGGCAGTGATTATCAGATATCCTGTGGCAATCAAATGTTGCTCCACATTGCTCCTAGTGGCTCAATATGTGCCATCGTCACACAAACACCTCCTGTTTGGGTAGTGTTGGCCATAGGATGTTTTGTTCACAGAGAGAAAATTACACACGATGGCAAGTCAGCATGCAAACAAACCAAAAAGCCAGTTTTATTGAAGTTTACATAGCTGGCCACAATCACTCACTGGGTCTCTTCTCAATTATCATAAATAAATAAAGGAACAACCTTTTTATAATATCCACTCACACCTTGCTCTTATTCCCAAACTTCTAACTCACCCCCAACCAACTTCTGACTCCCAACAAACCCTAGTGCTCACCACACCTTTAAAATAAGATTTGAGCTGTACCATTATGGAAACACAAGGTGTAAAACAAACAACACATAGCACAGTAGTCCGGACTACTTGGACACACAAATACATGAAACCCTTAACAATACACAGGACAGACATTCATTAGGTCTTCTATACCTGGTTGCCATTTTTAACAATAGCATTAGGCTCTGATAACCTCCCCTCTCAACATTCTAGCAATGGTATGTTCCACTAGCTAAGTTTCAGGCATATAACCAGTCTCCTATCTGTCAGCAACCTTTTGACCTTTCTGAGGACCCCTCCAAACAAGTTGGCACTGGCTTCTCCTCTCATGCAGTGCTGTTAAGAGGTAAGCTAGTAGCATTCTATACTATGCTTTGTTTCTTTAGTGCCATTTCTCTAAACATAGTGTTCTCTACCGGTAGTTTCCCCTCCTTTCCACAACCTATGTGTGCACACGCAGGCTGAGAAACTAACAGGGTTAACTGGTGAGAACTGATGCTTTAGAAAAACATAAGCTTCATTAACTTCTGCCACCCCTGTCCTAGTATGTTCCATTGGCACAGTGACAGACTGCTGTCACAGCCATGAAAACACGCCGCATACCATCACACCACCACCAGCCTGCAATATTTACACATGGCATGAAGGATGCATGGACTCATGTGGTTTTCTCAATTCCCTAGTCCTCCCAGCACAAAACAGCAGGAACCAGGATTCATCACACCAGGCATTGTTTTTCCAATTCTCCAGTGTCCAATGTTTTTGTTCCATAATCCACTGCAGTTTCTCATTTTCTGTTAAAAGAAGTGGAACTCGGCAAGGCTGTCTGCTGCCATACTTCATTTGTGTCAGGGTGCTGCATTCTTTTATGGGTCTTTCGGCAACAATGTTGTACTGGACTGTCAGCTGACTAAATGTAGAATATCTACTGATCTGCACAATTCATGTCAAGCTCCACTCACCTCTTTCATCAATGAGAAGTTTTCGACTACTGGTCTGCCGTTGGCTGGACGTCTTTCAGGTGGTGGACCATTCTAGATACACAGATACTGTTGAGCTTGAACATCCCAGACTCATTGCTTTTCTCAAACCAGCATGTATGGTACCTTCTATCATACCCTGTTCAAAGGCACTTAAATGCTTCTTTAATCTGTCTCCTCCCCTTCATCTGCACTGTTTGAATTGGTTTTAACAGGTGAAATTAATTAGGATAACAGCTCTTACCTGGATTCACCTGGTCAATCTGTTTCAAGGAAAGAGCAGGCTTCTCTAATGTTTAGCTCACTCAGTGTATTTATCTGGGGTTACAATAATAAGACACAAATAAATAAAAGGAACACAAAAATCATATTTAGCTTTGGCACAGGTCTAAGGTCTGTATTTTTAAAAATTACCCAACTGATTTTTTTAAATAAACCCCTCTGTGAGGATGCAGATGTAGAGAAAAGAAAGATCTTGGCTGTTAGAGGTGAAATAGGGAACTTTCAGCCTGGAGAGATCTTTGAATCGTCACAGCTCTCACATGTATCCTGAAACAGTCTGCAAATCTTCTACAATGTAAATGGCTGGGCATTGCAGATCATGAAATCATTATCTTTATGATCTCCTTCTACATTCTCACACAGGGGTTTTGGAACTCCTAATGCAGAAAGACATCCAAAACCAAATATATCCTTGAACTTGGATCACACCTTCCCCTTCTCTTAACGACAGACTCTTGGACTCTTCTCTATTCATTTGCAGATTTCAGCTTTCCACACCTCTCCTCCTGCTCTCTGTGAGTTTAGACACTTATTTTCACCTGTTTAATGCCCCTTTCCTCACTGCTCCCTGTCCCTTCTTACCTTCTCTGTCTTTTGTTATCCTGTGCTTTATTTATTTGCTACTTTCCCTCTCTCCCTCAGACCTACAGTAAAGAAGGCTCCACAGCCAAATGTTTCTCTTTTTTACCTTTCAGCAAGGAATGAACCTCTACAACTGTTCTTACAGACAAACTATATATTTGTCTTTTACTATATTCCTTCTTTGTTAGGGCAAAGCAGTAACTTGAACACAGTCATAAGGACATAGAACTTAAGAACATTTACAACTGAGAAGAAGCCATTCAGCTCATCTAGCCTGTTAAGTAATATGATGGCATTAGGGGTGTGATAGTGTATGGACATTACTTTTGGAAATGTGTAATGGATTTAAAAAAATATTTTTGATAGTATCATGATGGCTACAGAAGGTTAGTGTGTATAATAGTGGTGTGACATCATCCCTGGAAAAAGGGTCAGGTGTGCATGAGTATAACAAAGTGGCAGAATATAAAATATACAAAATGACAGATTGGCTATCCCTGATATTTAGGTAAAAAGTTTAGTAAGATAGTTGTTTAACTCACAAGCTAGGTCTATTTCAGTTTGTTGTTTTATTTTGATCTTATATTGATTTATTTTATGTTATAAACACTTTTGAGTCCCCCTTACTTTGCAACACATCTGATGACCACATCCACAGTGCCATCACAGCAGTTAGTAGCTAGTTGATCCAAGGATCACTTCCAGCCATTTCTTCAAATAATTTTTCAGTTCATGGTACTACTACTGCCTAAACAACTGTTGGGAGAGTTGCATCAAAGGATTCTGAAGTGTTTTCTTGAGCACAGTTGATACCATCTGGCCCTTGAGATTCAGTAATCATGAGTTCTACTACTATTGGTAATACAACTGCCTCTTCTATACTACTATTTAATACAGAACATTTGTAACTTCTTCCTTAGTGATTTTGATCATCAGCCATTTCCCTTTCATTATTTATACATATCCCATTTTTGTCCCAGAAACGTCTGAGATTTTTTAAAATTGTTATAGCTCAAGCTAATATTGATTTTGGATTTTTGTGCTTCTTCCTTCAAAGACTGAACTTTTTTCAGTTTTGCATTTTCCTCTCTTTGCTTAACAATTGAAAGTGAAAAGTTGTTTCATTGTTAAATTTGATTTCAGCAGCTAAACAGTGTTTTGCCTACACTTTAAAACACAGATGTCTCATGAAATGAGCTTATAAGATTTAGTTAAATTTAATAAAATATAAGTTGTATCTGTATTTATCTAAAATACCAAAATATGGAATTATAAGCATTTACTGCTTACATAATAAACAGTACTCTTACTTGACTGTGAGCAGCATCCTACGGTAGTGTGGTGAATCCAGATGCAAGGTGGAGCATACAGGCAGGCAGATTTCTGTCTTAAGAACAGATAGAAAATACAATCCAAGATGAGGTTAGAAAACCTCGTGCTGACGCCACTAGCGTCGAGAAAGCACACAGGAAAGTCCAGAAGCATAGCCAAGGCACAAGCGCAGATTAAAGACCAGAAAAACCACCAAGCTGAGTGCAGGGAAAATGCAAAGCAAAGTCCCAACACAAGCAAGGTCCATAGCCGAGAAGAGACAAGAGCACAGAGGGAACACTGAGACTAGATAAAGGACTCTCTCAGACTGATCAGAGACGAATGGGAATCAGGTCTAAGATATTCTGTGGAAACAAGATAAGTACTTATGTAATAATGGAGAGATCAGGTATGACTGATTGTCTACCATGTGTTTTCAAGGTAATAGATAGTTTTACAGGGGGAGCAGCAGAAAAGTAGTTTGACCGGGCATCTAAAGAGGATGGACAGGACAGGGTAGGTATAGCACTGCTAATCAAGTCTAGAAACCCAGGAATCTTAAAAGTCCCGCTGTTCTGGTCTATTATCATGAAGGCACAGAGAGTAAGGGGCAGACAAAGATCTGGCTGGTTTGAGGTTCCATCTCAGGGTAAGGAAGATGGGCTGAATCAGTCAGAATAATCCGGTTCAGATGGGCTGGTAAGTGCTTGAAAACACTTCCCTTAAATGGTAGGAAGCTCAATGACAGACTGCCTGACCATGGCAGACCAAGGTCAAAATATCCTGGAGCTAATGCGATAGTTACCTGTTAAGTGGGGGCAGATCAAATGAGTTTTCACAGTACCAGGAGCTGTTTTACTCCCCTTGCAAATTCGTCCAGTTGGTGGAGACTAAGTTCTGTGCCCTCCGGTTCACCCAGGTGTAATGAGTACGTATTCATTCAGTAACATGTATTAATTCAGTCAAAGAGGGGCAACAAAAAAACAGTTAAAACTGAGAATTTTTTTTAATCTAAATTCGTTGGTGAATGCAGGTCTAGATATTTATTTTCCAATTCTCACAAAACAACTAATTAAGCTCCTCTATGAAGTAAGAAGAGCAGGATGTGTTTCAGAAGGTCATTCATTTTTTATGTAGCACTGCTTCACAGAAGCAACAGATATGGGTTCAGAATTAATTTTCTCTTTAGCTTTTGACATTTTTTGTCTCTATAAATCTTTTGTTTTTCATGCTATCAGATAATTACTGAAAAAAAAACATTTAATTTTTTTACTTTGGAATTATGTTACATCTTTGCCACAGTTTATGTAATTATAACAACTCTTCCAAATGCTTTAACAAACTATTTTTCAGGAATATGTCAATTTACTGTATGAACATGCAGAACAAATACTTTTGGCATTAATTTGAAGTTATTATTTTGGTTGTAATAAGTTAATTGGAATATAAAATGCTGTAATTCTTGTGTTTCATAAGTTTGTAATTGCCAGTCCTTAACTAACTTTACTTGTCTCTTAAAGATCAGCATGGGTGTAGAGTGGTGAATGTGTTTGCTTTACTGTAAATAATACTCTTATCTGTCTGCTAGTGTCTCACAGTCTTAAGCACACAGAACATTAACTGGAAGAGTGAAGTGGCTTACAGGTGCCTTTAAAGTCAGAAGTGAGCCAGTATTATCCACGCCACTTGTGCTGGCATGTATCTATCTAGTAGAACCAAGTATCTCAAACTTTACTTCTGCACTGGTAATACAGTTTAAATCAATTGATTCTATTAACAAACATTTTTAAATCATTTTTTACTTTAAAAGCTGATATTAATTTTTATTCTTGCAACAGGTCATTCATTATTTAAATGCAGCCCATGATGCAAACTGTTCCTGCTGTCTAAAAACTATTTGGCCAATTAACTTCAAACATGGTAATTATCCTTCTAATAAAATTACAATTAACATTTGATGCACTCGCTGTAGAAGAAACAGTGAATTCTGAGCATCTCAAGTAACCAAAGAAGGTTAGCAGAAAGAGGAGTTCAAGAGTACTATCCAACAATAGGGAGTAACAAACAGCTCTAAAACTATGTAAACATGTGGCCAGAATATCTGCCATAAATGGTAAATATTAACAGTATTTTGTAAGGACATATCGGAGCATTTAAGAGTTTTTAGAAGCAGAATACAGGTGCAATATAAACTCACAAATAGATCCATAAAGAAGTTTATAAAAGTTGAATTCTACTCAGGTAAAATTAAATTGTACAGATATATCCTTCTAGGATGCAAGGGGCATGCTATAGTAGGCCCTGTGGTGTACAGAGGTGATGTTAGACAGCTGTCAAATGCAAGACTGCACTACTCTGTAACACTGCCAGGTGGCGCAGTGAAGACCTAAATTTCTAAACAGCTGTGCTGCTGCACACTGGTGTGCTGTCAGTTGAGGTAAAGGGAGTATGTAAAAATGTAAAAAATAAAAGAAATAGATAATTTTAAATACCTAAATCTACATAATTAGTGAGATTTAATAAGTGTGTCTCAGGTGAAAAAGGGTTGGAATACTTGCCTTAAGAGTACATTGTAGCTGTGTGTGGTTAACAGACAAATAGTGATAATGCAAAACAAAATGAAATGTTTATTAATAGAATCTAGTTTAGAAGATTTGTTTTGCCTTAGTACCCGTCTTATACAAATTTGTATATATTGTAACTGTTAATAAAATGGCAAATATAACTGCAATTCTACTATTGCCTAATATTAAATATTGACACGTGTGTTGTACCAATTACGTGGTTCGGTGTACAGTATGAAAGTATGTACAGTCATTTTCATAATGTAAAATGCAGCTGCTGTGTTGAGTTGCGTTACATTTCATTACATGTGTCTTCGTAAACCCATTTTTCTAAAGAGAATAATTGGCTTCTGTGTCTATTAACATAATAAAGATACTCATCATGCAATTTAACACCAAACGCCTTTTTGTGAACTGCTGGCCAGATTTTGAGTGGGGAAATGATCAATAATGAATAAAAATACTCTTCATTTTTATTGCACTTCTCACTGACTGTGCTTACTTTATTGTATTGTTGTATTATTGTATTAGTACATTACACTTTACTGTGTTGACTGCGCGTGGCTGCAGTTGCACTGCAATTTCCCTCATGGGATTAATAAAGTATCTATCTGTCCTCGGATTGCTGTATGATTCTATGCTGAAATGTAGAACATTTTGCATGTGAATACATGAAAAGTTAAAAAAAGTAGACAATGTCTTTTCAAAAAGCTTTGTTTTATGATAACATGGTTTCAAATACACTGTATAGAGAAAACAATTACATTTAAGGATTACAAAGTAAAGTGTGAAATAAAAATGTATAGCTGTAATCAAAACACAATACTCAAATCAGCCAAATAAATTTCATGAAGAGGCTGAAAAACTAGGAGAAGCAAGCAGGAGTTATTATAACTATAATTTATCCACATGTATTGCTGTTTCCATTCATCTCAGTATATACTGAATAAAATTACCTATTAATCATTAATAAAAAGTAACAGTATGTCATGAAAACTCTGCCATAGTATTTTTTCTAGCTTCCAAAAACAAAACCATAAAGCATAAAAATACATGTCCCAGTCTCACCACTCCAGCAAAAACTACACCTCCCAGAAAACCCATGATTCTGCTTCTTTAGGTCCTGCAGGTCCCACCCAGCCTTAGTGGTCTATAAGTACTTTTAATACTTATGTTTGTTCAGTCATATGTTGTTTGTTGCTTTATGTTTGAAAAGTTGTAGTTAAAAAGAGCACATCAAAACTTTCCAAAAATAACAACGACACGTAACCGGGTTAAAGAATTTGATGCAGAACATGTTTATGAAGAAGGTGGAACACTGTTTTGTTCCTTTTTTACTTTCCACTACCACAACTAGCTATATAAATATATTATATTTATGTTCATAAGTTAATATTGTTTACATCATTCAGAAAATTTATTGTATTTCAGTTATTTTTATTTTTTAGCTGCCAAAATTTCCCTTTAGTTACATGATTCCATATTAAGAAGCATTTAAGAAGTAGGCTTCCAGAAAGCACTATACTTTGAAGTACCATAGAAAGTGGTCTAATGCAACACCTTTCAAGGATTAAATCCAGGCTCCTTTCATTTCATATATGTAATTCCCATTTCAGAAGAAAACTATACAGCTAAGTTATATTTGTAAATGGCATCTAGGCTGTGTATTTTATATTATGTGTAACAAATAAAATGTTATATTTTCAGTTAATATTATTATATAATTAGACTAAGAAAAAAACGTTAAATGAAACTACCATTTCTGTAACATCTAACACAACACAAGTGCCACCTAGAGATTTGTTTTGAGCAGTGAAGAGCTGAAAGCTGGTTTGCGGACAGGAATGTGGCATACTGCAGTGTGCTTTCCACTGACATGAATTTTGCTGTGCACTCTAGATGAGTGCATCTGTATATTAAAACAAATGTCATCAGCTTTTTTATGTTATATCATTTGCGCATCACTCTATAAAGCATTATGAATGTGATTATAATGTCTTGTGTAGCAGTTATGAAGGGATTATAAAGCCATTAAGGAACATTCAAATAAAGCATTGCCAATTTATCTTTAACCACTTATAGTATATATACAGTACACAGTAAAATTTGCTTTGCAATTAATGATGCACAGGAATTTTCAAGTTTTGCCAACGATTCAACTCAGGCATTTGGGTGACCTAAGAATATTTATTTTTAAGCCACTCCAGTATATCTTTGGCCTTTGAGTTTGGCCTTTAAGTTGCTTCATTCTTGATCTTGGTAGGTTTCCATAGGTGTCTATTTGGATTAGAATTAGACCCATAATATAATGCCATCACCACCATGCCCATGCTTGGCAGTAGCTGATGTAACACTTTAAATTTAGATGAAAATCTGAACATGGAACTTTTTTTATCACAGTATTTTTGTAGTATTACTTAAATGCTTTTGATGTAGTCTCTATGAAGGATTTGAGATTTTTTTCAGTAATGGCTTCCATCTTGACACTATTCCATATAAAACATAAAAATGTACAATCAACATTTTAATTTTTGGTTTTTGCAGTTGTATCTGGCTTCTAACTTCTTTAACTGATAAAAAAAATATTATGTTTTTAAGTTATAACTTAAGTTAGATTAATATTCAGGTTTTGATTGAAGTATTCATTTTAAAATGTGTATAAATCAGTTCTTATTCAACAAAAATGGTCATCATTCGAATGTAATGAATACTTATTTGGGCACTGTATTTATAGTACTTAGAAGTCACCAGTCATTTTGATATACTGAAAAGTTTATACAGGGTTTATTAAGTGGGTTTTCCAGTATGGTGTGTCTCTGTAGATAAATGGTTGTTCTGGATTGTGCTGACAATGTTGTGACATGTTTGGAAGTCAAGCACTTAAAAAAACATGACCTCTTGATGGATCCAACCTTCGAATGTTTAGGGAAACATGCCCTGTCCTACATAGAAATCTGTAAGTGTCTCTTAGGTGAAAGACGAGGGACCTTTGACACAGCTCACTATAGCCATCTGGTGAGTGCACCTGACAGACCAACTTTGACCCATGTGAAGGTTGTGCAGGAGAACTGCTGAGCAGCATCTGCTAGATCTGGAAATGCCTTGGGTACTTCACATGACATGACAAATTACATTGGGCCAGTTTACATTTAATTATTCACTTGAACGCTCACTTACTTAGGGAATTGCAAGTAATTTGGGAAGGAAAATAAGGTGGTATTTTATCAGAGTTACTAACTAAAAAGAACCACTTTTCAATCCCACAGTGCAGGGACAAACATTTTTGTGTTTCTGTGATAGGTTTCCAAAGTATTTTGTCAATGTGAGATGTTAAATGTTAAATTGTATATTCTATGTTTTACAAGTATCTCTAAAGACAGGTTGTTTTGGTTATCACACCCTGATTATGAATACACATATTTAACCTAAAAGGGTGGTGTTGTTATACAGTATCTCAGTCACTGCCATTGTACTGTTTCTGATCAAGAAGTGAGAGCTCTATAGTGTACCACTGTACCCCACTGCATGGTAATGGGTACAATTAGGAGTAGTTGTATTCTCTGATACCAGTATCTGATGAGGGCTGACATTGAACACAAACTTCAGCATGCTTGACTTTCACAATTTATAAGCAAGATACAGTAACTGATGCGGGCCCAATACCCTTATTGCATTAAGTATGAGAAGGAGTTTCTGTTAGCCTAAAAACAGCAACCAAACACTGTATTATTAAATTGTGGGCAGATGGGTTTACATTTTGTTTTAATCTAGACTGTAAGGTTCAACACTAAAAAAAATCATTAGTAAAAAATGCAATTTTTCTACACAAACAATTCAACTGTAGTGGACTATTGTAATGACAAGTCTTATGATGAATGGAAAATTAAGCAAATGAGTAGTGTACAGTTAGTAGTGTAAATATGCTCTACTAAATGTGAGACTATAAAATATATACTCTTACTTTATGAGAAGAAAAGGTTATACTGTATGTATGCAGTATATATAAAACAATTCAAATAACTGTAGGTGTAATCACATTTCCCCTAATAAATGAATATCTGATATTTTTTCTGTTTTATTTTAAAAGATGTATGGAGATATTGTTACGGTTATTGGAAGTGGCTATAGAGGTGTCTTGAGAAGCTAGGGACAATAGCTTCTATATCTAGTGTCAACATTTGTAGTTCTCAGGAACCTCAAAGCAAGAAAGGAATTGAAGTGTATGCCTGGGTCTGAGAAGACTGATCAAAGGAATCATCTGGTTTACCCTGGTTAATTAAATTCTGGGTAAATGATTATGATTCATTGATAGTTGAGGAACAGGGGATAAAAACAGAAAAATAGACAGGGAAAGCAGAGAGAGGGTAGGGCAGGAGAGAGGAGAAGAGACAGTGAGGCAGGAGGTTCTTTTTCCTGAAACTTGCTAAGATAACTTGTTTTTGTTTTGTTTTGTTTTGTTTTGTTTTTGTGAGGAAACTTCCTGTATAGAGAATCCCTAGGTTAAAAACGTTCTTTCCTGGTTAGTGTATGCATTTTTGGAATAAGGATACAGGTTTCCCATTCACTTTGTAGCACACAGGTTTATATATAGAGAGATTTAGCTCTAAGTTGTATTCTGTTTGGTACAGAAGGCAGGTTTTATCGCTATTTTTGGGCCTCTTTATTGTTATATAGGATTCAAATATTTGATAGTAGTCTGGGATTTTTCTGGTTGGTCAGGACATTTCTGTTATTGTTTGTTTAAAAATGCATCTAGAACCTAGAATTTCTTTCCCCATCCATTTAGGTCTAGAATGTATGGATTCACCTTTAGATAAATACAAATCTAATTGATCAGCTCCTAATTGAATATTGTTCAGGGTAATTCTTCCTAAATAAAATTTACATTTTTATTTGGAAGTTTTCAATCATTTAAAAGTATTGTTCTCCTTATTTGTGCCTAATAAATATATTTCAGTTAGTAATTGGTAATGCTGCATGTCTGAGGAGTTCAGTTAATTGGTGTAGCAACCAATAGAAGAGTTCAGATCTGTGCATTTTGCCAATTCAAGATACAATTGGATTGCGATTAAAAAAGTACCAAGTCTCTATTTTCTTCTCACTTACATCATCTGGGAAAAGCAAGATCAGGTGGAAAATAGTTAAAGACAGATATACTGAACTGGTGAACTGATGTCCATGGGCCAGATGCTGCCACTTGAAACTGTCCATCTGTCCCCTGACCCATTTCTGTGTTTTTATCATAGAGAAATTATTAAATAGTGGAGCAGTTGCTGTTGAGTCACAGCGCAATTTATGCATCTCAGCACTGTACTGCATACTT
This sequence comes from Lepisosteus platostomus, assembly GCF_059453375.1. NCBI lineage: Eukaryota > Metazoa > Chordata > Actinopteri > Semionotiformes > Lepisosteidae > Lepisosteus > Lepisosteus platostomus. Next base: position 25,309,674 of record NC_142627.1, on the reverse strand, counting down.
AATACAGGCTGTTTCCAGCCACAAGGGGCGCTGGTATAATTAGCTAGAAGAAGGATAGGTTTCATTATCGGAAGTGCTCACAGTAGGTTAATTACAAAACCAACAATCATTTTGGATTCAGTGCAGGAAATTGACCCTTCTTAATATTAGTACAGAAAAGACACTACATACCATGTTTCTAGCAAGGAATGGATAACAAAACAGTGGTGAGGATAAGCACAGGGTAATATGTATATTATATATATACTGTATAGCAATTACAATTTCATGAATGTGGCTATGACTGTTAAATTAATGGTGCAGTGTTGTGTCTTTTTCCTTTCTCATTTGTTTATTTCTGTCATTCTATTTCAAATTGGGCCCAACATGACTGGCTCATGCACATACCTTACATGTCACTTTGATTGTGTGAAAAATCAGCAACAGTGTGTGATTCAATCCATTAGAAGTTTTCAACTACCTGTACAGATTTCATTAGTATGGCACAAAGACTTTAAAGGCTGTAAGCACAAGAAAGAAGCAGATATTAAAAGTAAGAAGGTTTAGTTTTTGGTTCTCTTTTTCCGGGATAAGATATTTTTGCTTGTTTTCTGGACTTTGGTTGAGTAGTGTTGGGAAACCAAGTGAAAGTGATCTTATTGGTGAATAGTTTAGGCTGCAGTAAGCCTGTGCTAAAGTTAATGATTACTTCATGTTCCCACTCCACTCTGCAAGATTGTTTATGGAGATGTCAGTTGGTCTGTCTTTCTTTTGTTTTGGGTGGTATCTTTTGTCTTTGGCTCGATATCATTGGTATGTGGTTATTGTTGAAATTAATTCTATGTCAATATGGTGATTTTTTTCCCTCCTAATTTCAGTAGTATTGTAACACATGTTATACTAATGAGGAGATATTTGTTTCTGTTCCAAATAAGGTTTCTTCCTTTGTGAAAATGTCTGTATAGCGCTTATATTGTACAAAATAAAGCTTGTAAGCTTAAAATTCTGTGTCCCATATCTGTCATTGGTATCATGGTTCCTCACACAGTTGAAGAGTTCAGTGTTTTGGGAACCCCTGATATCCTCAGCCTTGATAATACCAAGTAGCATAGTCACAATAAATAGATTATAATGTACCTGTTAGAAATCACAATAAATCACTCTTTAGAAACCCAATTATATGATGAACAACTTAAGTGTGTATTGCAAAAGGTTCCCACCGAGAAAGATGGCGTTCTGGCCTCCCTCCAAATGATAGGAGAATGATGGAGAGCTGCACAATGATAGGGCATAGTTTGCCATCATCTCTTCACTTAACTGAAGTGATGAGGAAGGTCAACTACATGAGATAACTTGAATTACTTGGATCTAAGGGATAACAGTGGTAAAGGTAATGATTGTGGACTTTCTCTTGTTTTTATTGTCTGCTTCTTCTTGTGCCATGTAACTTTAGTTCCTTTCTCCTTTTATAAATTTTGGTCTCTGCAATCATCTATTGCATTTGTTTTCTTGTGCTAGGTACACCAGTTCCTGTTTCTTTTCTTTTAGATAGTAGATTTTTACTCAGGGGAAAAGGGATTGTTGCTGCCATCACTTCTGTTTCTTTTATTTTCAGCAAGATAAATGGTTTGGTCAAAGTTCAGTGAAACTGAGGAGTTCATTGTTGGTTGTTCTGTCCCTTACTGGTTCAATATTGGTCATTGATAAGCTACATACAATCTATGATAACAAAGAGACATTATGTAAGTGTTTGTACTATTTTTTAATTATTGTTGAAATGCCTTTATTTTGTTATAAAGCTGTTGTTATGTGAGGAAACATAGATCACCATCTTCATCTTGTTCTTTTATATTTATGGCAGACTGGTACTGTACATTATAGCAGTATATCTAATAAATTATAAAACCATTGTATACAGTTATCAGAAACTCTCGATACATTGAAAACAATATCCTAGTGTAAAGCTTGTTACCTGTTGTGGAAACTTTCTGTGACAATGACTGCAATCAATTACAATGTAATAAATTAAGTTCCACAACCTATGACACTCCACAGTCACAGATTCTGAGATTTTGTTTCTAGTCTATAGTACCCTATTCCAATTTTGGTAATAGTTACCTCTCCTACCTTTTTTAACACACCTGTCTGTACTTTGTTGAAGATTATCTAAATGTCTCCCCTTATGGTCTGATATCTGACAATGTTACCAGGAAAAATAAACCTTAAAAATCATTGCCTTCAACTCTAAAAGTGCTTTTTAGTACATCATTCACCTCAGATTCCTCGATACCTCCGTAAACTGAGATGTATAAAAAACAATTAAAAACACAAGTAAATTGTTGAATAAGTGTAAACTTTCAAAAACAAGATCTTGCTTCAAAACATCAACAGAACCAATGAAGGGAGCTAAGACCCATGATGAATCTAAGCAAATATTAACAGTCTCATGTGGATTCAATCTCTACATTCCAAAGATGCATCACTAAACTAATGGAGAACCCACAATAAATATATTATTTATTTTAAGATATTCCACAGGATATCCTAAAATAAATTGGACAGCAAGCTTTCTACAAGTGAGTTTACTTAGAATCTCATCTAATCGGAACAAGGTCCTCTCACATGGCTCAAGCTTAAGGCAGAGGAGAGTAATGGAGTTCATTTTTCTCTTTGTGCCTCCTCTGTCTTCCTTCTGTTTTTCTATTTCCTACATTTCTCTGTGTCTTTTTATCCTGTGTTCTGTTGGATTTTTTTCCTTCATTATGACGAACCAGAGCAATTCACTAGAAAACCCCCTTTGATCATTTGTGTTTACCTGTCTCTAAATCCAGCTGTAGCTAAGCAAATACCTCAAATGAAACCTATTGTTTTTAGGTATCCTAAGAAGTGAACTTTGAAGTAATGAATGCAAATGTTACAACTATAATGACCTACATCTGGGAAATAAAAAAAAATAACTTTAAATAAGAATTGAATTTTCTATTTCCCACTGTAATCTCCAAAAGGTCCCTACCTATCCTCGCTTAAACAGTCTGTTAAATTAGAAAAACTTTAATTCAATGGAACATGTATTGCTTTATTCCTAGACCCCTCATTTTAAACAAGCCTGTCCTGCCACAGCATATAAGAAGCTTTTTCAAGGAAATACTGTATGCCACCAATACTGATTTAAGTAAAACAATTTGTTCTTCATTTCCAAAACCACCATGATAGAGAAGCAACAATTGCTTTATTTCCAGAAACTTGTCTTGTAGTCCAGATTGTTTTCCTTTTCCTAGCACAAATTTATATCAAATTAATAAGATGATGTGAAGCTGGGCAAGATGAATCATTTCCCAGAATTTCTGATTCTCACTACTACAGTACACTTCCAAATTTTTTGTAGCACACCCTGTTCTTATATCACATTAAACAACAAAGAAATATCCAACACAGCAACCCCTGGATGCCAGAACATTTATCCTTACCAGGAGCTGTGATTTTAATATCTTGGTTTATCTCTTCAGGTTCACCCAAAGTAAAATAATAATGTCTAGGATCATTACTGATCTAAACTTTCCTGAATAACAACCTGAAGTCTAATTTTAAGCAGGATCTAAAATCACATTACTATTAAATGTAGAAAAATGTCTGTCAAAACATTAGACTTCTCTAAATCAGTTTTAGAAATCTTTTCATTTTGTATGTAAAGCAATAATATTCTTAACCATATTAAATACATTTATAGTCTGAATCGTTTTTTTCTAATCCCTCTAAGGCAGTGGTTATGTTTCTTTTGACAAAATTAACACAGTTGGATTTTTTGTTGATGGTCTGAATATCACAGCATATTTAGTAAAAGCACAATAGCTAGGAGACATTCTCTCAGTCTGTCTCAACTGTGGATGGGCCCTAGTCAGATACTGTGCACAGACTGCTTTGAGTTGAGAATAATGTTCCAAAAGCAAGCGATTTCAGCACCAAGCTAAGCAAAACTCAGAGCCTCAGGGGACTCCTGACAGAATGTCAGCAAGCTAAAAGAGACTGGACAGCTGTGATGATCCCACCTCAGCTCCATCTTCAGTAGATGCTGGCCGCGAACAGTTAAATTATTACAAACCCATTGTGAATGTGTAGTTCATGACACTAAATGAATGTTTACTTGTTTTTGAGAATATTAATATTAATTCTAGTTATATCAATATATAATTAATAAATAACAATATTAATTAGTTATTTGTTATATGAGAGATAAATCTTAAGAGGTGGACAATAACAATTTTTGTAGTAGATGTATAATAATCCTGATGTTATTAATTATTATCTATGTAATCATTTAAGTGAACAATCAACCATTTGTATCATGACTGATTGATTTATACACACTACTATATTTTATTACTATTGTTAGATTAAAGTGCATGTTTTGGTGTTGTATTAAGACAATGCTGCATGTGGTAAGTGTGTGTGCAGCGACTGCTTACTATTTTCTTCATTGAAAATCTCAAAATGTACTACTCTAATTTCTAATTCTTTCAGTAAAATAAAAACCCTCACATCACTTCAACTGTTTACAATTAAGCTCTTTTCATTGAAACACACAATATATATTTTAGTTTAAATTGAATTACATATATTAGAAAAATTAGGAAGCACTACACAACATTATTCCAATCACATTTCCATAGAAACATGTCATAAACACTCAACTCTTTACCTCTGCATTCTCCACAAAGCCACTATAGGCTATAGTGTTTCTCTTTATCCTTGACACTTCCAAAAGTCCACATTTCCCATTGGTCACACCTCCCTCATCTCCAATCCAGTGATATTTAAAACACTGCAGAGGAGGAACAGAGGTGCTCACTAGCTTAAGTATGCCAAATTTATTTTCTTATGAAATGTCTTCTCCTCAAAGCTCAAAATAACAGATGTTATGTATTTATCCCTTTCTTCACACTTTGAATATTTTTTCACTCCTGCTAATTCCCAAATGTTCAGTTTTAGGAGCTTTATGTTTTTGTTGCTCATTTTTACAAAAGAAAGTGCCAATTTGACATTTTTTTGGCAAATATTATAGTTTCTTTTCTAACCATTGCCAACTCAATTGGATTTGTTTTCATTTTGGATCCTTTATCTTCACTAGCAGATTTCAAAACACCCGTAAAGCCTGCAGATTGATCTGGTCTTTTTTTTAAAAATACTGTAGAAATATCTCTACAGAATCCTTATTATCTTTCTACTACTGTTTATAATCCATCATTTGCCCCCTTCCGTTATTGTCCCTCAATTTGATTATTATTTTAATTATTTAAATATACAGTATTTAACACTCACTGTCAGTAGCTGGGAAAGACCTGGTACAACACTACAAATTAAAATGCTAAAATCACAAAAATGTTTGCCATGGCAAACAACAACTTACAATCTATCATCTTTCAGCACAGTTACCACTTTTTAGCTGATCTCATCTTTTAGCAGAACTTTAGCAATGTTTTGCACAAATTGGCACCTACTGGAAAGAGAGAAACATTGGATACAGGTTGCTGTTGTAAGTGAAGTTGGTGGAGCAGTACTGGTCTTCCCTCTGTGTCAGGATTTCCAAACCATTGTATACTGACAACCTTTGGATGCAACAATATACTGAGATCATAACCTGGTAAAAAGTAATTAAAATTTATTATTACCAGGGACTGAGAGAATCTTCAGAGCAGACTGAAACTATAAAGATTCATGTTTTTCAATCATGTGATTAAAACATTCCTGTGTGACGTGAATTTGTTTACAATGCCATATCCTGTTATATATATATATATTATTGATTGTTCATCTTTCTTTTACCAATCTGTGCAATATTGGTATAAGCCTCTAGGCCAACTCATTCATTAAATAAGAATTGCTTCTTAAGTGACTAATCTGGCTGAATAAAGGAATATTATTAAAGATCATTGTAAGGCACAGCTTGTAAATATGTTCAGCTCTGTATGCTGACTAAATTCCCTTTCCTCCTTGATTTCCACCCCTTAATTCATCTGGTGAAGTATTTAGTTTTTCAGTGTGTTATTTCCTGTAGTTGGGATGCTGTTATTAAGAGATGGATGAAGTTCTACCCCGCCTGCATTTTTGGGGTGGCAAAAGCTAAACAATCACAATCACAACCAAATTTTACTTATTATATTATACAAGCATCACCAACTGTTGACACGTATGTATAAGTTATACTTGCACTCTTCTGTAATGAAATCTCAAATAAGATAAACTCACTTTACTGGCCATATACTGTACAATTTCTTGTATTAGGAATTTGTCTTTTCGCATACCCCAGCTTGCTCTCTATGTTACACACAGGCTCACAGACAGGGAGAGAAGCTTGGGGTCAGAGCGCAGGGTCTGCCATTGTATGGCGCCCCTGGAGCAGTTGGGGTTAAGGGCCTTGATCAGGGGCCCAACGGAGTAGGATTCCTTTGCCGGCTGCGGGATAAGAACAGTCAACCAGGGAAGATATTCAGTAGGAACATACTGTACATCATTGTGATTAAGGTCATAGAGCTTTCTGATGACTGCAAGCAAATATTTATTAACCTCTACAATTTGGGAGATAGTCACATTTACTGACAAATCTGGCATATTTGTTTCAGAAATTAATCGATACATTTGAGAAAAAATGATAATTAATTTCTCATTTGCTGGCAGTAGCTATTCAGGGAAATTAAGATGTTTAAATTGAGAACTGTTTAATGGATAGAAAACAAGCACAGTTTAGGGGTGAAAGCTCAAAAGTGGGCGATGTGATTGAGGGTGGTTGATGGAGTATCACCCAACATCTTAATTTACATCAGTGATGCAGGTAAAACACTGAAATTTGCAGAGGAAGCCAATCATCTACAAGCACTGTAAAAGATGGATGGTAATTGAAAAAGCTGTAGGTAGAACTCAAGACTGGACAAATTTATGAAGTAAAACGTTTCATACATAAATTGTCATATAATTATACGATATGAAATGCTGTGTTTGGAGCGTTTACATCAAGGGTTACACGTAAATTGTACAATACTCCAGTAAGACATTTAAAATATTGTGTGTGATTTTGGTCACCACATAAAAGACAACAACCAACAATCCTTTAAATAGCCCAGAAAGTCCTTAACAGCGGTCTACTGCCAGATCCAATTCCCAATTGCTATAATATCATGAATGATATAGAAAATATAGAAAGAAGAAACAAACATGATCTCAGCTGTGAACTTTATATACATTTAATTTGTTTAAAATAAATTGATAAATGATTAATCTTTATTGGTGATGCTACATAATGCTACATAAATGTTCTGTCTAATTTAGGATTTAAGATTTTTTAATCTGTTTTTACTTCGATTTTTAATGATAAATTAGTCTTTTCAACTTTGTTGCTGATTCAGTTAGTACGTCTCGATTATTAATACTATTCACTGCAGTAAATTAGCTGATAAAAACATCAGCAATAATAATTAAAATTAGAATTACTTGTATTTTTATTATTCTTTTCATGCTAAATGATAAAGTGTTTTACTGCTTTACCCACCACTCAAGTGCAGATTTCCTGGATATCCTGCAATTGATGAGGAATGTAGCCATACAGCAAACAGCTACCTGGCTTCCAATGTTGACATAACATATCGAGTTTCAAGTAGAACTTCCTTTTTTTAAATATATATATAAGTAGTTTAAGGAAATACAATAACAAAACTGTTGTTCTAACTAAACATATTGCACAGTGCTCTATGCAGAAAATAACCTATATAAATTTAAACATATACTTTAAACATAAATTTAAAAATCATATATTAGCATTCTTACCTAGAATTGTAAGAACCAAGTCGTACTTGGGATGCCAATGTTGGTCCTAGGGACCCACAAATCTGCTGATTTTCCTTCCAGCTTAGCTCTCATTTACATAATTGAACCTTTATTTGACCTAATAATAAGACTAATTAGGAAGTCATTTACTAAACACGGTCTTGGTTACCTTTAACATTTGCATTTCATAAGTAAATTAAGAGCTCCAAAGTCTAAAAAAATGAACGTACTGCTCCGGTCAGGGGCCAGTTTATTAATGAGCACCAAAACAAAACAGTCTCAAAGATAAGTAAGAAATGAGTATGAACCAGCTCCACTAATCTACAACATTGATGTACAGTAATTTTGGAGCTTCACATACACAACAAGGGTAAATGACCAATGAGAAATGTCTGTCTTTGTTTGGCATATTTTAAGTACCCTGGCAGTCAGCTTTCTACAGTGTTAAAAATCACTGTATTTCTAAATACATCATGCTTGGGCTGGGAGCAAATCGCATCCCACAGATGCCAGATCCGACCTTAACACTCGCACAAGCTCTCAGCCATCTACCGAGCCCCTGTAGACGAGACTGGGTCGCCTGTCAGTTAGACCAACGTTTTAGCAATCAGACAATCAATTATTTAATAAGCTGTCTATTTAAGGCAACTCACTCCGCTGTGTCAGTGCTTTGACATTGAGCAACACTGTGTCTGGGCAAGCAAATGTTGCGCTTTGCAGTCGTTAGTTTTTTTCCTGCTTTCTCATTTACTCCAACAGGAGTATTAACACACAGTTGAGTTTATTTTTTCCTTTCACTGCCACTACACTCAGTGCTCAGTGCTAGCAGTTCACCTTTTTTCCCAGTGGCGATATCTTCTGAGGCTTCAGCTCTCCAGCCAATCCAGTCTTTTTCCTGCTTAGAGCCTTTACCTCTACATGTCCCATAACATTCTTCCTGCTTGGGGCATTATTCCGCCAGCCCTCTCTCTGCAGTTTCAGGATCCCCATATTCCCCACTACCCACCTGCCTGTACCGCCTTTCCTTTGTATCGAGTTCACTGCGCTTGGGCTCCACCCCATCACCTCACTGCAGTGTTTTTTTTTAAACAGCAGCTGCAGCATAACAGTGTAGCTATGTCAAATATACTGTATATTCATGTGAATATGCATGTAATTAAAAAAATTACAATATTTCTTTTACCTTACATTTTACCTTTATTAAAAAAGGTGCCTTAAGCCAAGTCATACACAAAAAACAGATTTCTTAAGCCTTTAGATAAATATTTGTACAGATTTTATCTACTCATCCAAAATCATAAGATGAGGTGAACAAGATGGAGTAACATTGCATAACTGAACACTTTCAGAACAGCTTTTGAAGCATTTTGCTCAATTTCTTCCCTGTGTCTACCTCAACTTACAAATTATTAGGAGCAAATTCTCCTCTGGAATAAAAATGTTTTGTGTTTTCGCCATAGCTACTATGCCTGTCAATAGTAATGGGATAAAGTTATTTTTTGTGCTCAGCATCAAGGTACCCAACAGTGTACATCCTTGGTTGCTGTGATCCCTCTAGTTACAAAATATACCAACTAGCATCCATCACTATCAACCCAATACAATATCATTGAACACCTGTGAGATGACCTTGGAAACACCCATGAAATCTAAAATCAATGATTCTACTTCATTAAATTCAGAGCAAAGTTGTATTATTGACAGGTGAATAAATTGCATGGTTTGAACACTTTCTTTCTGACGTATCCTTGGGACAACATTGAAAAAGCCTTATGTCTTGCAAAGAAAAAAATATTAATGTGGTTAAATAATTCATACTAAAGTAAGCCTACATGGCAGCTAGCTGAAACAGGCTGCATACCAAAGCTTGTGTCACTCCTGATGAAACAAAATGATTTGTGTTGAAGTCAAATAAAACAAGCAGAATGCATGATTTTTTTATCCATTTTTTATACAGTCAACCTCTATGGCATCTCTATACCTACAGTATGTGTTTACTGACAAAGAATTAGGAACTAATTCTCTGCTGGATCAAAAATATTTTGAGTTTTATTAATGCTAATTAATTAATGTTGAGTAATTAATACTTATTGAATTATTGCTCTCAGTGAAAATATTGGATAAAAAAAACATTATCCCAGTTATGAAAATAATTTTGAGTCTCCTTTGGAACAGCAGAAAAGTGATCATGACAAAAAATAAATACGAATTTGCAGTTAGAATGAGTGTATGTTTTGTGTTTTGATTAATGAATAAATAGAGTATTTGATTAAATTATTCAGTTTTGAAAGTTTGTAGAAAGCAAGTGAAGTGTTACATTAGAAGTTATGCAGTAGTTGCATACATGTGTAATATTTTGTTATAAGTTTTGATTTGAGTGAAAAAACTGCTAACCTACTCTTTGTCTCAATCATGAAACACAGGCAATGTGCAATTATAAAAGTGGCTATTGTATTTCTTCATAGGAATGACATTATAAATTATGGTGGTCCTGTACTTTGAAATGGTAAAAGAAATATTTAGAAAAAATCCTAGTTTAGATCTTCCTGAGTGTGAGCCATCACAAATCTAAATTAAAATCTAAGCATTATTTGAGACACTTTATACTTTAAGTAGCAATCACCTTGATTAGCTTTTTAGTTCTCAAAATGCAGCACCTGAAAAAGGCTGTGTGTCATACTATAGGTCAAAGCACTTTTGAATACAAGTGCAGAACAAAAATACACAAGAGTTCTCCCAGCATTCAACTGAACAATAGCTGATGATCACTCATGAATAAGAAAATTGTCACACCAGAATGTTTTTCAGATACAGGATGTGATATTTAGAATTTTTACATATTGCGGTCAAATAAGTTCAGGAGTTCACATATAAGTAAACATGCATTGCTCCCTCATTTTTTACAGCTTTCAGTTATAAGCAAAAAATTAGATGTTTAATTGACCACACACTTTTTTGTTACATGGACATGCCAGGGTATGGCTCAAATGACTGTGCTTGTGGTGTTTTCACTGAGAGCTACTGTTTATCCAATTGATACTTTCTCTCTGTAGGCATTGTGGGGCTAGTTGTGTGAAAAATAATAGATGGTGATCAATACAAATACAAATTTTTTTTTGAGGACATGCATGGTGGAAGTAGGCTCCTCATACTCTCCTCCTTCCCTCCCCACACTGACAAGACTATTGAAACCAAGTAAATTGATAAATGGTGATTGCACGTTATGTGAAGGGGTATAAAGAAAAAATCAATTGTCAGTTCAAACTTTGAAAATTCAAACAAATTTTCAAACTCATTTCAAACAGGTAGAAATGCCTTAGTCCATGAGCCTTAAACAATATCTTTCCTATCATTTTTGGCCAAACAATGATAATTGCTAAAGATCGATATTTGTACTGACAAACATCTGTTGTACCAACTGATGGTAGATAATGCAAGAATTGACGACCATTAATTTGTAGATTCGGTTTTAATCAGTTTTCTAATCTTCCAACTCTAACATTTGGTTAATTATTTTAATTACATCTTTAAACAGAAAAGCCAAGAGAAGACCTGAAGGTGGCTATTATTAAATGTACATCAACATCAGAAATATCAATGTACTATGGCATGCAATGAGACTGCTTTTCAAATGAAAGCACAGAACATATGTTAGCCTTGCAGCACACCACCAAAATGAAGAAAATGAGAATTATATATATATATTCTGTTGTTTAATCAAATTTCGCACACAGACTCTTAAACCCTTCTCTTTAAAACCTGTTCCTGGGTTTTATGCAAACTAGAATATTTTTAGCATCTATTGTATCACACACACAAAACACAAAATCTTGTTACAGTAGATTAGATAAAAATGTCATTAAAAAAAGGAAAATGAATTATTACCTTTATTCTTCCAAATATATAGTTAATAACCACAGCTATTACTCTTAAACTCTAATACATAATTACTCTACAGTGGATATTAGTGGTTTCTCAGTAATACATTTAGTTTTGTTAAAGTCCATTTTCAAAGATATAATTTTGAAAAATTATTAAAAAATAATTAAAACTTAAAAATTGTATCATACAGATTGAATTAAGGCTCAAAGTTAGACATTAACAGGTTTATTCTCTGTGATGAATATAATGTATCATAAATTAAAATGCCATTAACAATTTTGAATTTTAGGAGATTAAACTTTTATTAAACACGTATTTTATCATACCCTCCCAAAGTGAAAACATAGGTGAAGAAATTTATCTTTTAATTTTTTATATGAAATATCTGGACAATGTATAGTAGGTGTAACAAAGCTTTTAATCTAGAGTTTTCATCCTAAGGAGTAACTGGAGCTCAGAAACAGGAGTACACTCAAGATAGGACACAATGCACTGATGAGCCCCATCTAAGGTGAAACCAGTGTGAAGCTATTGAATCTCTTGATTGATCATACATGTACAGTATGAGTATTTTGTTTTTACCATGGAAAAAAATATATATATTGTATACAGTATGTATTTAATTGTCTGAGAAGTTTGTTTAAGATCATTTGTATTTTATGGTTTTTGATTTTGTAAGTCATCTGGTATGGACTTTTCCTTTATCTGCAGCTGTAAGGGTTTCCATATTTGTGTGAATTATAAAATAAATTCAGAATCTGTCTATAGGAGCTATCTGCCCTGTTATTTTGGCAAGTGCCTAAGTTCAACAAGTGTCTGTAATGTAAATACTGCATATGAGTGATACATGTGATCTTTGTCTGTCTGTGTAATTCACAGAAATAGTCTTCTTTATTAGTAACCATAAATTATTTTTAACTAACACTAATAGAGGTACCAATGGAGTCATTGTGTGATATCCCAAATTACAAAATCTTTAAATATTAGTTAGTTATGAGGTTTTGCACATTTTTGGCTCACAGAATTTGAACAGGTCAAAAGAACTTCTGAATTTACCAGATGAGTTTCAATTTCTACAGGTATTACCAGAAGACGAATCTGGAGTCTAAAATGACCTGGATAATGATTCAAGTTATTACAGTCTGAGAAGTATTTTGTGCAGGCAAGAGTTTTGACAACTATGGTGATTGATAGGTAATCATTTTAAATGATAAACAAGATCAAGCAGGTAACAAACTGCAATCCTATATTTTTAATCAAACCATTTATTTTTATTCAGATCAAGAACATGACATACAGTATGGTACTGTACAAGTTCTTTGTAAATGAGCTTCTGTTAAAATAATAAGGGAAAGTCTGGAACAAGTGACAAGGTGAGGAAGCTAGATCATTGCATGTGCTAATTTTAAATTAAGTAAATTAATAAAAGTTCTGCAGTTTTAGTCTTCAAAAATAATTTATTATTGGAGACAACCAGCATGGATTTAGAAAAGGAAGGTGTAATTCAACTCACTTGAAACAGCAACAAGCAAAATACTACTACTACCACTACTACTATTAATAACAATAATAATAATATACACTTGATTTCCAGAACTCCTGGAATGAAATGTTGATTTTCAAGTTAATGCATGAGATTATATTAACACCTATTAACAGACAGAAAACATCTCAAGAACAATAACTGGCAGATGAAAGTAGTTGTATACCAAAGGGACCTGTTTTAGGCATGTTGCACTAATATAGTCTACAGTATATCAGCGATTTAAATACTAATATACTCAGTATACTAGTAACACTTGGCAAATTAAAATTACCATTGATATCCTATCCTATGATATCATAACAGTAACAATGTGGTGAAGAAATAAAAAGGTGAATAGAGTGTTTGGGTATATGCAGTAGTAAAATATGATGAAATTGAAATCCAGGGAAGTTATATTTCAGTACTACAATACATCACTAGTGCCTCTTTTGGAATATTGTACTTTACATGGTCACCATTCCCACAAAAAAGGATATTATATAGCATATAAGATATCAAAGAAGAGAAACAGGAATTATTCCTTGTCACATACTGTAGGATTATCATGTACTGTACAAGCAGGTAAAAGGCACAAAGTCTCTTCTGTCTAGAAAAACACTGAGCAGAGATGTATTCATAAGAGATCAGAGACATCATATAAGAGGATAAAAGACTCAGTAGTGAATCAAGGACACAAGGTCACAGTAGAAAATAAAAGGAAATTAATTTAGGACAGACAATAGTAAGTACATGGTTACACAAATAATGTACTTAGAGGAGGGTGGACTGTCACCAGGACTTGCAGAGAGGTGTCAGAAAGATAGTAAGGGAGTGGAAGCAAGTGAGATGAACAACATTTTACCAGGATGGATCTCCTTTGAATACATGAAGCTGAAGGGGAAGGCAATGTGTTCTGCATCAAGAACAAAATCTGTAAAAGAAGAAGAAAGTTAATGTCTTGGGGCGTTCAGGATGACGTGTCCATATAGTCGCTACAGAAAAGAAGTTATGTTAAAAGACATCGTAAAGATAAATTAACAGCTCCTTTCGTAATTAGACACCAATCTATGTAGATTTAATGAAAAAGATATTTGTAACTATTTTAGAAAGGATATTATAACAATAGAAACAGTTCTGAAAACTGTAATAATAACACAATATATAGTGTAAAAAAGCAATACGTTCTACTATTGCAATCTCTTAGGAAAGGATGGAGCATAGTGCTGAGAACTTCACACGGCTTGTAGATTAAATTTCAGCTTTGAGTGTCTATATTTTCCCTGTGTTTGTGTGGGTTTTAATTTGATTTTCTATACATCCCATAGACATTTTGGTTAGGTCCAATTATCTACTAAAATGTGCCTTTCCTGAGGTGTTTCAGGCAGGTTCTGTTGTGGGAGTTTGTTCCCAACACAACCAGTATTAGCTGTGTGACTATAGTGAAATAGAACCAAATAAGTAAGTTGGTCTGAAAATCTTCCTCTCTTTTGTGGCCTTTCTGGTGTTCAGATATTTCTTTCTGGAGTACAGTGCTTCTAAACCTAGGGCAAAGTCAATAAAGTAAAGAAAACTGGGGGCAGTCACAGTGAGGCCTGGGGCTTATGTTTGGTATTATCACTGAAGGAATGAATTGCAACTTCTTTCACAAGCTAAATTCAAAGCTCTTGCATTAAATAGAGCAGTAACTATGCTCTTTTCCCAGATACTTTTCTATAGAATGATAACAAATTAAAATATAATAGCTGAAAAAGAGAAAGGGTGTTCCTTGTGCAAAGTGCTGAAAAGATTGAAAAGATTGATTTATCAAGACTCGACTGGGACTGTGTGCCAGTGGGTTAGAAGCAGGCAGCTGTGTAGAAGAGGCAATTGATCAGCAGGGCGTCTGGGGTACAGAGGTTCAGTGCTGTGAGAGACAGCAGCAGATCTACAGTATATGGAGTTAGTGAGCCATCGCTGTCCCTGTTGTAAAAACATCAATTACACTCACTCAGTTTGTGAGGGCATCAATCGTCTCCAGTGACACACTCCACAATAAAAGCAACAATAAGCATTTGTTTTACCATGATTATATCTACGGACAGATGCTGACATTATTTTTCATCATAATGATCCCCAGTGCCATTGTTTTTGGTCTCATAGTTCACAGGGAATCGTAAGAATTCCATTTTCTGGTTTATTTTAACTTATTGCCTTTTATAGTTACATATATGTTATACATAAACAATCAACATTGTGTCAAGAAGTGTTCACGTGTATGGTTTTGCTTTTCACCCTAGGATACGTGATTTGCATACATTCTCAAAACTTTGGAACTATTCAGACCCACTTGCCTTATTTTGCTTAATACATCTCAGCTCCTTCCTCACCTGTTCAGCAGTAACCACAAAAACAGACCCTACAACTTCCTCATCAGTTATAAAAATCATGTTGGTACAAACAACAGAATCCTATGAATCACATCTTTTAAAAAATAGTAGGGGTGGATAATTATTTTGAACAGATTAGTAAACTGGAAAGTCAAGCATTCTTTATATTAATGTTAATAAAACCAATGGACTGGCTATGTGTGATAGTAATACGCTATATTTTCACCCTCTCTCCTTTATTAATAACCCTGTGGAGGTTGCTCAAATACTTAGGAACACTAGTAGCTGAACATTAAGTAAACTAAAGGGAAATTGGACAGTATTGTTAATATTTCTAGGAAAATAATTGAGCAACCACAGAAACATTAAACATCTAAACTGCCCTCCACCTCAAAATGTTGTTTGTGTTGTCTTTACCATGTAAATTGACCCAGAAAGCAGTTATAATGATCCATTGGCTGAATCGTCATGATACGATTGATGCGGTAGTGGAGTACCCTGAATCTATGGAGTAATCCAAGCTCATAATCAAAAGAAAAGTAAACAAGGTCATAATCCGGTAGTGAGATCTATCATACATGACCCTAAGGGAGTTCCAGAAGTCAAGGTCGCTAGCTATGTATGTTCGGTTGCCCAGAAGATCAATAGACAGAATACCAATACAAGATCCAAAAGTCGTGGTCGAGGTCACAGTGGTTGTCAGGCATCCTAGAATCCGTACACCGAACGAGAGTTTAACACAAAACGCGGAAATGCAGCCCTCCTAAGACCGGAGGTGTGGCGGTGAACAGGAACGGTGATTGGATAATGATTCCTGGAGTTTAGGCCTTCTAGGACAGGTTGAAGTCTGATTGCGGGAAGCTGATACCATGACACATAGGCGTGGTCCAAAATGTTTTACTAATGGTTAAGAAAAAAAAAGCTACATAAAAAAGAAATATGCATAAAATATTTAGCTTTTAATTATAAAAACATATCATTGTTTCCCTAAATTTCAGAAATAATCACTTGAATTATAACATAAATAACTTAATTATAATGAAAATTTTAATTAGGAATTAATTAAAGGGTTTCACACTGACATGCTAATCACCCTTTCAGTCCACCTCAAGCACCCCATGGACCCACAAAACTAAATTTGATCACTTTATATACAGCGATGTTAACTGAAACCTTTGGTCCTTTGTAAACTACAAGTACAGTAGGTAGCTGTGTCAGCACATGCAGGCTGTAACGGAACCATTGCTGAAAAGAAAAGAGACTCACCTGAAGAGGGCTTGACAGCCAAAACGTTGTCTCTTTTCTTTTTCTTAACCTGTAGTTCATGATGGTAAATGCAAAATTAGTTGTGTGTGAGAATATAAACGTGGTTTAGTTATATGAGACTGACAAAATCTTTGAGCTAGACAGTGAAACATTATAGTTGATGTGTATTTTGACTCTGATCTGAGTAATCCCTGAGTGAATGATCATCATTCGTGTTCACAGCAGATCTTTTAATAGGTGTTTGTTGTATGACTATTATATAAATATTATATATGTAAATATATATATAAACGCCCTGCGATGGACTGGCATCCCATACACCTTGTACCCATTGTTTGCCATGACCCTGTACTGGATAAAGTAGTTAGAAAACTGATGAATGGATAGTCTTTCAATTATTTTTAAAGTATATACAAATATTTTAGAAAGAGAAATACGTTGTTTTGTATTTTTTGTGTTGTGTTGTACAGGTTTGCTGTAGGCTGGGGATGTTTCATGGGATCAGCAGCAATTCTTTTGTTGTGTGTCATGACCAAAAATAAAGAGCCGGCAGTTTTTATTACTCAAGCTCAGTATCCAAAACACTGCTCTTTACTTACAGGACCAACCATTACATATATAACAGATGTGAACAAAAGTAATTTGCTATTTTAATAAATAAAGATATTGGACCATTACTTAATATAATGATATGCATGAAAGCAACAGCAGTATCATCAAATGAATTATACAAGTATCATTTTTCATACTCAATGTGTGGAATTTAACATGAAAAGTAAATGCAAGGATTTGTCATGAAGATAGGACTTTGAAGGTCTTGTACAAATAAATATAAATACATTACAAACAGGTTCCAAATTTTCTCTCCAAAGGCTAGAGTTTGTTTTTCAGTCTACTACTGAAAAGCTGAGCTTGGGCAGGAACAGAAAAGGATTATTTCTGTCTATCCTGCTGTGATCATAGAAATAATTTTCATGAGACGGATTATGATTAACCTTATCAGGAGATATAAAAAAATAATATTAGACTATGCATTTAATTTGTCAGTTGACCCATTTTGTTTCCTTTTAAGTAGGTAATAGTTGTAGCTGCAGGCATGACCTACAGTACAGTATCTAGGAAAAAAAGGCTCAAAAAAATAAACAGGAGGCAATCATGATATACAAATATGAAAACAAACTCTTAAGAACACACATTCTTTTATATCAAGTATAGAAGAAAGGTGTGTATTGTTTAATTTTCAAAACTAAGCAAACTAAACATTCATGTCTAAAAGCAAGGGAATGAATCAGTTAAATCTGAGGTGCTTTTATGAGTTCATGCATCCAGGCCCAATTAAATATACCTTGGTTCATGTTTCAGTCTCGGGTTTTCCCAGAAATATCTGCCAGACACATTACATAATGTTCTCATGCATACATGTAGATCAGATAAAAACACTTGAATCAGAGGATATTTCAGATTTTGTGTAAATTATTTTATTGATCTTGAAAACTCCAAAGTATAGTTTCTGCTAAGATCTGCAAAGCACAAGAAAGTTAGTGCATCCAAAGTAGTTGTTTTCAAAGCATGTGTTATCTGTTGACTTAAAGACTCTTACATACTGTCTTTCTGTATTCAAAACCTGGAGTCAAAGTCAGTACCAAAGTGCAAAATAATAAATATCAATGAACACTAGTGAACTGAGGGAACTAAAGATTTGGTGGTAAACAATTTGGACTTGTCATATCAATGTGCTCCATTTGTGCTGGTTTGTGTTTTTGAAAGTAGTGTTTGCATTGCTTTTGTTCATAGAAGCGAAGCTGCACAACAGTGGAGCTGAGTGATTTAAATTTACAAGTACAGTATATGTTCAGTTTAAAAAGTGCATTTTAAGTCTTTTATTTAAAAACTACCAGTTTAACTGGCCGGTTATTCAGATGGGAAAGGTACTGATCAGAGAGATTGTAAGAGTAAGATTGTCTAAAATCACATCTGACAAAAAATACAAAGAATGCTATTGTGATAAAAACAACAAACTTGAATACGTATGCAGTCCCTTTATTTTCTGTAACTAGTTTATCCTCAGAGTGTCACAGTGAACTGGAGCTTAACCCATTAGCCTTACCCAGGGAACCGGATAGGGCTTCACCCTAGATGCAATGTCAGTCCATTGCAAAGTACATTCTAACACCACATGCTGTATGCCCTTACTTGTTTGGAGTGATGTTGCCTCTGTCTGGAAAAACAGATCACCATGATTTTGTTTTCAGCTGAAGACAGGGGGATGCAATGTATTAAAGTTATTATACTATGAAATAGAAGCACCTGTATTATATTTACACAGTGTCTACTCTATCTGTAATTCTGCTGTGAAGCAGCTGATAGATTGTTGGATAGTAATTCTGTTACAGATATCCTACTGATGTTTCCTGAACAAACCATCAGAGAATATGAAATGTATAAATGCGGTGTGCTTATGAAAGGGAAAAATCAGCTCTAAAGCCTGCTCAGAGGCCTGTGAAATGAATTATGATTGCTTGGGAATATATTTTTGTGGATACATACAGTACACATATCCAAACATGAATCTGTAATATTTTTTGTAATTTAGTATGCTCAAGGAATGCAACAGCGTATCAACATTTCTTGTGACCAAAAAACATTTTTATTTTCTCTTTATGTCAAAAGAATATACCAGTCTATGTAATGAAGATTGATTGGGCAGCTGACAAACCTTGTATGGCCTAATCTCTTGAAATGAATAAATTTTATAAACTCTGAAAAGGAATGCCTTAAATTATTAAATATTCTGTTCTGCCTTCCAGAATATATACTCACATATTTAAGATGCAGACCTACTAAATTAAATCAATACCATAACAATGATGTTGTGTATATGCAACTCTAGGAAGAAATGAAAATACACATTTCACATCAGTTAGTGTATATACATCTTTCTCTTCTAATTGAGTCCTCCTTCCTTTCTCAGACAAAATTGAGAATCTGACATTTCTGATTGTGAAAAATCAAAGGAAAATGTAGAACAAGTCAACAGCTGCTTTAACAGTTCTTATAATCAGGTAAGTTTGGTAGAGCAGAGGTCTGTGTTGAATTATTTACAATTCCTCCAAGGAAGAAGAAGAAATATAAAAAAACCTTTGTCCATAACTGCAGTAAATATTATGTTAAACTAAAAATGCCTTGTTTGTTAATGATGACAGTTTTAACTTCACTGAACCCTCACTCATCCTGTGAGGTGATAGGAACATTGGGTGGGATAACTGGAAAGAGGCATGAAGCACATCCACAAAGCATTGCTAATATGTTGTGTTGTGTTTGTGCATTTCTGCACTATTCTTAAAAACAACAGTCTTAACATTGGTGACCTGGGTAAATGTCATTCTGGACCTACAAATCCTGACCTCCCAGAATTTCTAACTTAATTTAATTGGTGAAACAATTCTTTTTGCTCTGCCATGCAGAGGAGTTGCTGGTGCATAACAGCTTCTTCCCACATCACCCAGCTGCAGATGTATTTCAGAGGAGGATCAAATAAGTTCTCTCCTGTGTGTAAAGTGTTGTGAAATTGAGTGAGATGAAATTCTACTATATAAAAGTGAGGAATTAATTTACACTTATACAAACAGATTAAAGAAATATTTCTAAGAAACTGACAGCCATTACTCACAGATAAACTATTAGAATAAAGATTATTGTATTGCTTCTATAAATGTATGTTTTCACAGAATTTCTGCTTGGGTCCTTCACATGTTGCTACATAGTCACCTCTGGTGTAGTGTTAATTTTCTAAAACAACAGATTGCTTGTAATGCAGTCACAAGGGACAGTGAACCCTTCAGTGGGAGTGTTGGTTACAGTAAACAAGATACTTACAGTTATTCTGCCAAAATGCACATTAAAATAATTTATTTACAGAGAAATGTAAAACATGAAAACAATAGGACAAGGTAATGATCCATTTTTTTGCTAATTGGATAGATCAGATGGTGGGTGAAAAATTTGACAGACTGGATGAATTAATAGTTACTACGTGTTTCACAGAGATTGTTACAGTACATGTGTTGCGTATGTGTGCACTAAATTAATATATGGTAGCACTTGATAGAAGTCTTTTTCCAGACTAAAAAAATCCATCTCCATTTAAAAGAACTTCATAAATTAAATCAGAATGGGGACTAAAATAAAACTTTGCCTTTCAAACAAAGTAATTGTGTTTCTAAATTTGTTGAATAAAGTTGATGGAACATCAAACAATAAGTCATTGTATAGAAAATCATTACGTCTCCATAGGGCTGCTATTTATTGCTGTATTATAAAACACATTCTAAATTGGTAAATTTATGTACTGTGTATAGACAGATGCAGCCATCTAGAATGTGTCAGGTAGTATATTGCAGTAAGCACCCCAACATGATAAACGGCACTGCATCACAGAGTTTTTATTTTTTTAATAATCTAATGAAGGGCTGACCTACTCTGTAAAACTGCTGGATGGTGGAGTGAATCCTTAAAGTACCGTAGCTGCATGTGGCTGTCAGACATATTACACTATTAAATGTTTATTAATCCATTAGTATTTTCCTGTGCTAATCATACTGCAAACTGTGTGTACTGCATGCATACCGTACTAGCAACAATTTTATTAAACACAATGACTAATGATTTATAATTACGACAAAATGTTTTTGATGTATAATATGTTGTCTTTTAGTGTGTTTCACAGTAATTTCTTTCATGTTTTTATTCAGAAATTTTTATCCCAATTGTTTCATTTGTCAATTTGGATTCACTTCTTCTGAAAGTAATTATAACATCAGTAATTGCAATTATTTTTGTATATAGGAACAAGTTATAGGTTTATTCCATGCTTAAAGGAGAAGAAAGAAAACACAACGTTTCGGCCTTGAAACCTTTTTCAGGTGTGGAGCCGAAACATTGTGTTTTCTTCCTTCTTTTTTAGGCATGGAATAAACCTATTACTTGATCCTTTGCAGCCTACACATGCTGACGCAGCTACCCACCTGAACTATTTTGGTATATATGCTTCTTTGCTATGTAATGGAAAATTTTTAATAGAACTTTTCAAAGGGGAGTATTGTATTAGTGGCTCAGTGGTAGAATTCTCACCTGCCATACAGAAGGGTTTGGGTTCAATTCCCAACCAATTAAAAGTTGTACTTTTAAGAAATTGCCATATGGGGCTAATGGACTCTTTCACTCTTTCATGTACATTATATTGACATCTTTAAGAATTAATTTTATATATCACAGTATGGCAAATATTAAAATTATATTATGATGTAGCAATAACACATACAGTAGATTTACTGTAGCCTGTGATGTATGTGACATCACGAGAGCAAGCAAGATTTTACGCCTAGACAGATGACTGATACAACACGCATGTATGACTTGCAATATTAGGTGGTAAACAGTAAAATTGCATTTATATTTGCATTATTATATTATTATTTCTGTCATTTTTAGTGAAAAAAAATAACAGTAACAGACAGCCTGTAATGTTTCCTGATAAGAAATAATGGAAACAGGTTTTTCTTTTTATTAATTTTCCATATACAAATGGGTTTCTGGGAATGAATTACATTTGTAAAAAGAGGTAAAGGTTTTATCTTTAGAACAATATTATTTAAGACAGTTATGTAATGTGTTGCTTAACATGTTTCTGATGTTATGTTACTTAATATGTTACCTTACTTTTACTGTTTTTATTAATTAGAGAGTCAGCTGCTTCAAAGTGAAAAATATATTTGAATCCTATTAGTTTATATGTTATAGTTTTCTTTCCTGCTGCACATGGCTTTGAAACCTACAAAAATACACAGTATCAGTAAACTAAATGGTGATGGACAGACGCACTGGAGGAAAAGGTGTGAATAGTGACAATCCTTTTGTACACAAGAGTATTGTGTGTTTAACTCGAATAGAAATAAGACAAGTAGCAGTCATTATCATTGTGATGGAAAGGGCATCAAATTGTTAACCTTACAGGTGATTGTATTCACGGCTCAAGGCACCTTTTCTCATTTGAAGAGGATCTGTAAAGGAACAGAAAGTACTCTAATGTGTGCAGGGGAAAACTGCACTAAGGTAAAGACAAAAATGAAGAACTTAAATGCCAATTGTCAAATCAAAAAGAATCATGTGTTTTGAGAAGGTCATTTTCCAAGAACTCCCAAGTCTGCCTTTGTCATGTCTTGAAGACAAAAGATATGTTTTTACTCCCTAAATATCATATTGAAAGACGTTTGAGGCACTACATCAAAATTCAAGATGGACAGAACCTTTTAATTATACACTCTGCAATATGATGGGCAACAGTGTATTTGCTAATGCTGATGTAACGGAGCAAAAAGATGCTATATCTGATGTAATGCTACATAAAAATATGACAATACATACGTTTGAAAACAAATGAATAACATAAATAGCAAATAAAGATGTATTCCAAGGAATGGAACTAACAGTTTCATCAGTCAGATAAAACTGACAAACAAACATGTTTGCAATGCAAATACAGATACAAATATTGTAGTTGACATGATTTGTCTCATTTGTAATAACCTCTGCGACTTAATTTTAAATGGAATTATAACTTCAAATTATAATAGAAATTCGGGAGGAAGGTTATACCTTTTGCATATCTCTCTTGCATTTCAGTGCATACTTCACTCAAAGACAGATGGGTATCTTAAACTTGGCATTGTTAAAGCTTACCTTAGTTGCTCTTGTGCCTCTCTGCTGTAGCTCTCCTGGCTCCATTTTCATCCTCTGTGATGCTCACCACCTTCTTAGTATGGCACAATTCAGTGATCCGACCACTGTATGCTTCCAACAAACTAGAACATAGCCAGTTTCTTTGCCAGCGTGATCAAGCAGCACTTTAGCTTCTCTGCAGAAAACAACCAGCTCTCTGCATCGGCTGTGACATCTCCTCTTTCTTCCGGAGCTTCCAATTACTCCTTTCCATAGAGCTCCAGATTATACATGGCTACTCCCCTCTACTCCTCCCCACTCTCTCTGAAATCACCCACTCGCCTCTTATTCCAAAATCTTTGCTCACCCCCATCCTCAACAGCCCCCCACCCCTCCCATGGTCGAGCATCAAATCCACCATGTCTATGGCCCCAGTCTATATTTGTTGCATCATCTATTTTTCCCCTGTCCTTCCTCTATCACTGAGGTGCTCCCCGGTCACTGATGCCCACTCTGCATTAGCCTGCACTAGGTCTGGCCCCCTTGTTTTAACAGTTCCACAGTTCTTGGCACCTTGCAGCCTTGGTTACTTTGGTTACCTCACCCCTTCTACCTTACCTCAAAACTGGTGTCCATTTTACATGGCCCTACCTCTCCAACTCCCCATGGTCCTGGTTGTCAAGGCTCCCAGGACTCAAGCATCCTCAAGTTCTCCAAAACTCCACTTGGCATTGCTGAATCCTTCCCAAACCAACGGATGGGCCTGGATTCCTAGTTAAATTCTCTCACCAACTTGGTACCAATCTACCTGCGAAACAACTCCCTTCCACTATTTCAGACACCAATAACAAGCTGATTAGACAGGTCAGCACATTTCAAGTATTGATCCAATGTAGCTTTATTTAGTTCCTCTGCTATTAGGTCAGCTCTTTCTCATTATCTAAAAAAATCTGATGCCTTTTTACTTGTAACAAATAATTATTTCCCAGCGCAAGCACTTTGCTCCAGAAATCAACTCAATTTTCAGCAAATAATACCAGACACCATGGAAACCAATACAAACACAATGGTGGTCTTGTTGGAACTCATTCATACAGCATTAGCTGGCAACCAGAAAACCCCAAAAAATAACATCCTCCTCATCTGCTTGCATCAGCAAGTGGTTCCTGTACCACTTCTGTGTCACCTATGTCTGTAGAGGTAACTCAGAGCTGGTGCTTTTAAGTCAGTGTAGCATCTTCCAAGTTACAGAACTTCAACCCAAGTTTAAAAGCAGTGTTCAGAATCTATAATCTATACCTAGATGCCTGGAAAGGGACCATCATCTGGCCAACACCCCAGAGCTTTATTTTCTCCCATCAGGACTTCCTCTCCACCGTGATCACATGTTCATACAAAGTCCTTTCCACCTTATTGTTCTTGGTTTCATTTATAATCTCCTTCTCATGAAGTCAATATGCCTCCCTAGAGGACTCAATTCAGACTTTATGCTGCTCATATCCCTGGGTCCCCAATCCAGAGCACTTTTTCTTGATCTTAGTTCCAAGAATTCAGGACCTGGGTTCTGGTCATGAAAGAATCTGTAGCATCTATCTCCCATTTGTGTTCCCATTCCCTAAACTCTGTAATCATTTCCTCTGAGCGTTATTCTCCAGTAGCAGCAGACAGAGAGGGGTGCAATACATTGAAGTATTGATGCATTACAAGGGAAATCTTATTTTCATGTTGAGTAGTTAATTACCCAAGCTATCTGTTTCTCAGTAATTCTATGCAAGTTTTCATTCAGTATTTGTTTTTATTTGTGTCATCTTATTTTTTAAATACACTTTTAGTTCATTATGTTTCACATTCTCTGCAAGCAATTATAGAACATCAGTAATTTGCAGAATAAGCACCCAAAAGTCTGATAAAAATGAAGATAGGAGCAAATACTCACTAATTCTAAACTTTACCTATGATCCAAAATCCAGCACTGGGTGTAATAAAGGTCTAAATATTGTGGGAATGCTAACCCTAACCCTAGCTGGGGTTTCAACTGAGCAAACCTGCCATCTGTCTCTGAAGCCCTTCAATCATCAGAAATGAAAATGTTCTTCATGCTGATAATTGAGTGTAAAGCAATCACAACCACTATAAAAGCTTATGGAAAATTGTCTTCTTCAGTAATACATCTTTTCTAAGCAAGCATTCGATTATCTAAAAAATGCTGTGGACATAGTTAAATAATGGAAAATTAAGAGAGTTTACCAAGAATAACAGCTTTTCTGACAACTTTTGATCCAACTCAATTTTGGAATGCAGTTACTGACCGGTACAATATAAGATACAAGCACCGAAAAGAGTCTGAAAAAAAGTTGAAGATAGGCCGAAATTATCACTCATCTTTTCTTGGTACGTTTTCAATTAGCTAAAAAATGCTGTGACCATAATCAAGTTCTTTATACTTTGTGCTTTTGTTTTCTGTTTCTATTGTGGATCAATCCCAAATCTTCTGACATTAGAAATAAACACAATCTATAGGCACTAAAATATATGAAATCAATGTTGTTTGAATGTTTTAATTTTGTTTTAATTCCATTCTTAGTAATTCTGAAGTACTGTATGGCAAAACTGAAGCTACTTACTATACTTGTGATATTGCAAAAAGAGATAAAAGCAGGATAAGTTCTTATGACACTTTTATAACAAACACGCCTTTATTAAAGTGTGACAACTGAAGTCCTGACTTGCTTTAAAATACTGGGCTGCCAGTACAATGGATACACATTGTTCCTTTCTTCACAACAAACTTGTGACATTCAAATAAATGGATTTGTTGCAAGATGTATTTCCTCAGATTTGAAGATACAGTAAGTATCTGACCTACACAGACCTCACAAGGTAATATTTTTGAGACGTTTTCTTAGCCAGCTGATACTACCAGGGCAGCTGTTATGTTTGCAGTAGAGTGTCCCAAATATCTTTGCTCTTCACCCCTTGAGTTATCTCTGACCTGCTGTATTACTGTTCACTTGCTTCTTCTAATGTTCGGTCTCTCCTGTACTTTAAGGTGGCCAATTGCTCATAAGATTCCAGATGTGATTAATTTAAAGAAAAAAAAAACATTCCTGAAATCTAGAAACTCAACTGCATAGTTATTAACATAATCTGCAAAAATTGGAATGCTACCCCCCCAAACAAAAATCTGTTACATCATATAATCCCCACGTGTGTTCAACAAACGAATTCACTACGTGTAAATCTATTTCTTGTTAGCAGCTTACGCTAGTAATTGAATCATTACTTACACAGTTCCTCCTAGCTATCAAGCTTAGCCTATCTTTATTCAATGTAGCAATATCAACATGTGTTTTTTTTCCTAATCAAATCATTCATGAATATTTGATGGCAAATAACACACAGAGTGTGTATATCATTCAGTGACAGGCAATGACATTGAACCATTGCCAGGTGAATTCAACCCGCAGGCAGTGCTGTCACTCAGTTGTTGTCTTCTAATTTGTTTCTGACAAAAGTTTTATTGCATGTTTTAAAATTGACTGGTTCACTGTTTAATTTACCCTTCTTTCACACCATTTTATATTGAATTATATTTTATATTGTTGGACCTATGAGATAAGGAAGCCAATGACAGAAGGCAAAAATAAATCAGCATACGGTATGTACCAAATGATAGATCTACCCTGGGTGGTGATCAAGGCATCTGGTGCCACCTACTGAAAGACCCAGACTGCTATAGATGCTTTTGACTGCCCCAGCTTCAGGCAATCCTGGCTGTGACAGATGTGCCCAGTGTAGCAGGGCTGCGACAGAAAAGGAGAAGATACCTAAGACGTTACAGTCTAATTTAAAGTATCACCTTTTTCCAAACTGCATAAAGAACAGATGGGCAGTATTATATTGGAATCCTGATTCATTGTCTTTTGTATTTTTAAAAATCATTGTTATCTTTTTAGACTTAAAAACAATATACACAACATTTTGATCATATCAAGCCTTTCCCTTGTTTGATAAAATTATTTTCCTATTAGAGAAAACACCTTTTTATCACTTATGGACGTCCCATATAGAAACCCTAGATTTCCACTTTTATGACATGAATATCTGCGTATTGTATGCTTAAAAGTATTCACCATGTACCTCAGGGTGTGTATTAAGGGAAGGCAGTCACAGTAAGATATAGATAGGGTGGTAAGGTGGCTAAGGATCTGCACCTGTCCTGATCCTGTTCGTATCCCGCGGCCGGCAGATGGAATCCTACTCTGTTGGGCCCCTGAAGAAGGCCCTTAACCTCAACTGCTCCAGGGGTGCTGTATAAATGGCTGACCCTGTGCTCTGACTCCAAGCTTCTCCCCCTGTCTGTGTGTCTCATGGAGAGCAAGCTGGGGTATGCGAAAAAGACAAATTCCTAATACAAGAAATTGTATTTGGCCAATAAAGTGATCTTATCTTATATGAATATTAATTAGCTCTAATGTATGCTGTCTCCCATAGAATCAGGATGGGACTGGATTTTATATTCAAACGCATAACCCATTGCAACTTTATGCTCTTCATATCCTTAAAGAGGGTTTATTCTAATACAAGCAGTATATACTGTACAGTACTTCCATGTCCCTGGTGAAATGTAGATATCTCATGCAGATGAATACTAACACCTTAAACATAGAATGATTTTATAATAAGTTTTAAGAATTTAAGTGTTGAGATTGGACAAGTTGCAATTCACATTCATTACTACGTAGCACATTATTATGCACGCAGTGAAGTACAAAGTTTATGTGTCTATAAATAAAAATTATTATAAATAGATGCCCATTTATCTAGAGCTGAGGAATAGTTTATATAATTGTATATCATCTTAAGGACGATAGCCACTGCTGTTGATTTCTAATATTTGAACATTAAATCAAGTTAATTGGGAAGATTTTGTTTATTACTTATTGACCTCCGAAAAAACACAGGCTTAAGTATTCACTGCTGTCATGCTTCTTTGACATTAGTGTGTACAAATTAAATGCAAATTCTAGTCATTTAGCAGAAAACACTTGATGCTTATCAGTATTTTTCTCCATTAGTGCTGATGATTAATATTTATTTGTGGAGTATGTCAATTAAATACTCATCAGAGGAGCTAAGCAGAGAAAAACAGAAAACTTGTCAAAGCATTTTACTTTCATTAAAAGTTATACTATACTGGACATGGAAGAAATTGTTTCTTTCAATCCATTTAGTCAATGGAATTATGTAAAAAATTATGTCTTTTGAATTAATTTTAAAGAATATTTGCATAACATCTTTCAGTCAAACAGTAAGTTATCACTTACAGTACAGATACAGTAAGTTTAGATAGTTTTAGGGAAAACGGTGCTAACCACTGTGATTCAGTAAAGAAGCTTTTGAAAAGGATATAGAACAGACCATGGAAATAAATATAATTTATACATTTATCAATTTAATTGTTCAGGTGTTCTGTTTGTGAGCTTGAGACAGACTCAAGAGACACCCAGACATAATTGAACATGCTTAAGAGTCACTTTTACTTTTATGTTTCAGTTTGCCTTCCCCATTTATAATACACAGTAAGTCTTGCAATTCAAATTATAACTGAATCTTTATATCCATTAGTAAGTGTAATAATGATTTCACCTTCTTTCATAATTAGAACAATAGACATGGGTATATTGTATTGTGGTTGTTAGAAATGCAATTTTAGTTTAATATGACAATACATTTCACAGCAATAAATACTAGAAAATATGGCATATTAATGATTATTTCAGTAATAAGCTGCTACTACATTCAAAACATTCCCTTGTGATCCAGTTTTCTGCTTTGTAAGGTACTAAATTGCTTAAACTATAGCAAGAGTTGTACTTAGTCCCATATTTTAGTATCCTCTAGAGGACAGTAGCTGTTAGCCTTAGTTGCAATTTAGAATATTTTTGATACAGAGCTAGGGACTAATTTCAGCAGCCAAGTTCATTGCGACTGGCATTCACCTGGTGTATGGAGCTGTGTACTAACCATGGGATCATCCTGAGTAAATCCGCTGTTTTTAGTTTGTTGCAATTGACCCTTAATGACTTGATTTGAATTCAGCATTCAATTAATTGATCTTTATTACCACTGCTTCCAAGTCTTTAGTCATTAATGATTATAAATGACCTTGTTATGTCACAAATACAATTGCAACATCACTTACTACGAGGGACTGGAGATTGGTTTTTCACTCTAACCTGTGAACAGGCCAACTTTTTGGAGTCACTGGGATATGGTTGACTCATGGACATTTTCTCCCATCTCAGCCATTGAAGTGTGTAGCTCTTCAAACTTGCTGCTGGCCTCACGATGGCAATTTTTGACAGTTTATAAAAATTGACAACTAACATCACTATTACGTGTGAGAATGTAATTTTCTATACCCTTAAGCAATTATTTAATATTTAATCCCCCATGTGGCTATTTACTGTGCAAGTACTTTAGAGGCAAACTAGCAGCCTCAAGTGGCAGATCAGCTGCAATTACAGACTTTTCTACATCCAATGTGCCTCATTAGCTTAATTGCAATAATCTGAAAGCAGTGCACTGTTGATTATCCTGTGATTAGTACACAGCTTTGTACTAAACCAGTAACTAGTATGTTAGGTGGCGGCAGTGTGTTGCAGTGGTTAGCATTGCTGCCTCTCAGCACTGGGACCCAGCGTCCAATTCCAGTCCTGGGCTGCTATCTTCTTGGAGTTTGTATGTTCTCCCCGTGATCACATGGGTTTCACCATTCAGTGCTCTAGTTTCCTCCCACAGTACAATTGTGCTTCTGGGAATATTGGCCTGATGTGCGAGTATGTGGATCTCTATCTGCCCTGCAATGGAATGGCATCCAAACCTGGGTGTTCCCTGTCTTGCACCC
Source organism: Lepisosteus platostomus (assembly GCF_059453375.1). NCBI lineage: Eukaryota > Metazoa > Chordata > Actinopteri > Semionotiformes > Lepisosteidae > Lepisosteus > Lepisosteus platostomus. Next base: position 25,279,214 of record NC_142627.1, on the reverse strand, counting down.
AATGCTTGTTGAGATGAGTCTGCCTCTCCCTCAGTCCTGAATTGGGAAAAGCGGTTAGAAAATAAAGGGATGGATCCAGAGTACCCATAGAAAACCCACACGAACACGAGGAGAACATACAGATTCCAGGCAGATAGCATCCCAGTAATTGAGCTCTGGCCGCAGTGCTGTGAGGCACCATGTTACCCCTTTTCCCCCTTCATTTATTTGTCTTTCTCCAGGTCTAAATCATTTGGCACAGTCTTGTGAGATGGAATCCATCACATTTGTACAGATTGCGTTTGTCATAGAAAAGCCTATAGCGATCAAGAAACCTAAAGCCTTCTTCAGCAAACGTTGTACCCAGCCACACAGTAGGTTCTAATAATGGTTCAAGGAATATCAGAACTACTCAATTAATACATGTTCTTGAAGTATTAAAGTGATAAAATAGAGATTATGAGAACAGAACTGTAAATTATGGAAGTTTCTAGTTACTACTGCTAGTTTTAGGCAGTTTTAAGAAACTTGGTAGAGACAAGCATTTTTCAGAACCTGTTGTCAGACCTGTGCAGCCTTATTCAGGACCTGCAGTACAGAGAGTTGGAAAAGTTTCCTCAACATAGAATGGCTTACCTTTTTCTGACTGGACAAATGCATATAATGGGATCGCCATTAGTGCAGTTGAAAATAACAAAGTAATAGAATCTGGAATTGGAATATTAGATCCCTCCAAGACAATCCTCATGGTGAATCCCCTCCTTGGAGGAGTGTTTTCTCCACGTGCTCTAGTTTTTGTCCCACTGTCACAGCAACGCTCAGTATTGGGTATCCCACTGGTGCTCCTAACAAAAATCAAAAGATTAGCAATCAAACAAAAAACTGATTATAAAATAATTTTTAAACTTTTCTCATTGATAAATATAATTTATTGTTTTTGGGCTGTATATGTCATTTGTTGTCACAAAGTTATTTTATGTATCATTTTAGTGTATGTAAGTGACTAAATAATAAGTGAAAGTAAAAAAATAACTATGACAGTAAAGTCTACAGTATACTGTATATTAATTATAAAATAAACACACTAAGCTGATAGCAACAGTTTCCATCATGTAAAAATACAGATGGTAGATTTTATTAATAAAATCATTGCCAGCTCATTGTACTATTACTTCTGTTAAACAAAAACAAACTAAAATTGAGAATAACACGGAATTGTCAATTAATTAAAAAAGAAAACATTAAAACTTTGAAAGAATGAGGGAAAATGCAGGCATACATTAAACAAGTTCTCACTCTTAAGATTAACTTCAGAATCACTATGAGTAATGATTCTGACTGTCCCTGTAGTTTTGCTTCTTCTGGCTCCATGAATTTATTATTATTGTTATTGTTTTATTCCAAAGTTTAAATTAAACCTTAATTTGATAGTTTTGTACATTTTTCGATTTCACAGTCCAGGAGAGATGCTGGTAGCATTGTCTCAGCTGGGACTCCATTGAGGATGTTGGACCCATTATTCTTGTGCATCAGCTCTGTCATCTCTTTTATTAAACAACTGTTATAATTGAAAGCCCAGGCTTCCACAATACACAGGAGGATTCATTTATTCCCTGACATTTGCGTAAGCTTGCCTCAAAACTGTAACATAGCTCAAGCTCCTCTGGACATGATCTGCACTGTTTTCTCTCTTATGTAAAGAGAAAGAATTACGTTAATACACCTGCAATGTCAATCAATTTTGTTCTGTTTTCCACAGAAATAAAACTTTACATATGGTGAAGTTTACCTGTTTTTTTCATATTTCATATGTAAAAGATGGTGTTTGGTTTAATAATAAAGTAATTTACATTGTGTGGACTTCCACTACTGCTTATTTGCTGGTTATTATCATTGTGGGCTTTGCAGGGATATTTTCTCATCTTTTGTTCTGACATTGATGTAATCCAACTTCTTTTCTGTTAAGAACAATATACAGTAACATAGTTGCAGAACTTAATAAGGAACTAAGTGGTCAGATAGATGACACCATTTAGAGAAGGTGAAGAAGTTGTGACAAGATTGTTTTAGCTTTATTGGCATAATAAAATACAAAAAAGAGGGAAATAAAAAAAATACATTGTCACCGGCCAAGTGACCAGGCTTGGCTAAAAAGAAAAGAAACTCCCACAGGCAGTCTTCAAATGCAAACAAAACTGGATTTATTGCCCAAAAAATAGGGATAACAAAAAACCCCTCACAGTAGTACCCTCCACACCTTTCCTCCAAGGCACCCTCCTCCATCCTGAGCTCTCCAGTCCTTTTTATAGCCCCTCCTCTTCTAAGGACCATCCTTTTAAAGGGACTCACTCACATTTGTATTAACAGAGATGGGCAGATTGATCAAAATAAAGTATTTAGCCATCCCAAACTTATAAATTTTAACAGAGTCATGCAACTGTGATATATTCACTTAAACAAAACAACTAACCTTACATCGGTTATTTATAGATGGCTCACCAGTAACCTTTCCCTTTAAGATTATTTGTGTTATACTGTACTACAAACAAGAAAGGTGACTGGTGGCCATCTTGGTCAACACAAAACAATACAATACTATACTCCAAATGGGAAAAACACTGCAGTGCTTTTGGGGGAACAACAAAAAGGGTTAGTATCATTCACATGTCATTCGTATCACATACACTCTCTCAAACATACCAGAAGGGTAGAGGGAAGTATTGGAGTATTTCACATTCAGAAAGAAAAAAAATAACAAGCACTCTGTCACATACATATAAAAATGCAATTATTAAATGCAAGTATAGTACCAGCCAGCGGCCATATCACCCTACAACTCACAACTGGCAACCTACTGAAGCTAAGCAGGTGTGAGACATGGAAAAAACTAAGGTTGCTGATGGAAGTGGTGTTAGTGGGGCCAGTAGGAAGGGCTCACCCTGGGGTCTATGTGGGTCCTAATGCCCCAGTATAGTGATGGGGACACTATATTGTAAAAAGGTGCCATTCTTTGGATGAGACTTAAATCTCAGGTCATTAATGACTCGCTGTGGTCATTAGAAATCCCAGAATTTTTCTCAAAAAGCATGGGGTGTTACTCTGGTGTCCTGGCCAAATTTCCCCAGGTGGGGCTGCACATTGGTGGTGGTGGGGGAGGGGAGTCCCCATTACCCGTATAGCGCTTTGAGTGGAGTGTCCAGAAAAGTGCTGTATAAGTGTGAGGAATCCAAATAGGGCCTCATGCTGTTTTTTTAAATGAATTTTCTCATTTAAAAGTACTGTTTTCCATCCATACTGAAATAAAAAATAAAAATTAAAAAGTGACTCCAAAATATTGAAACATGAATAATAAAAATAATGAACCTCACTTAGGCCATAAGGAAAGCGATGCCCCCGGACATAATTACATTGACATTTCTGTCTGCATCCTTTCACAGAGATTGTAGGACTCTTACTCTAGAAAGACATCAAAAGTATCTCCACCAGCTCTCGATGATTGATTTTTTGTAAATCTCTCCATTCATTTTACAAATTTCAGCATTTCACACTTCCTCTGGCATGTGTTTACCAGATTTCCATTTCTTTCCACACTGTTTCTCAGTTGCCATGCTTGTTCTCACAAGCTTTTTCTTTTGTCCTCCTTGCCTTCTGCTTTGCTTTGTGTTCCTCTTTCTTCCTCACACCAGAAGAGGCTTCACAGCTGATTTTCTTCTTTCTACTTTTCAGATGGGAATGAACCTCTACGTGTTCCTCTGCAGCCCACAGGCACACACATCTCCCCACTAAAACATCATAAAAACATGGAAAGAATTCTGAAGGTAAGCTGTTTATACAACTGTGGCAGCTGTAAGAAACCACAAAAGTTATTAACAACAGATACAGTAAATGTGGTACTTTAATTACTGCACATTTAATTATATCCCTCTATCCACACCACTTATTACCCCACCCTACAAACAAAGATGTTCCAATATTTCCACTCTTGTAGTCTGATTATGCTAGGAGGAAAAATATTTACAGTATTCAGTAACCTTTTTTAAAATGTTTATTGTTGGTGCTCCCAAAAACTGACAATTAGAATTGAAACCGTTTTGACAGCTCCCATCCTTCTTTTCAACCAAAATATACTTAGCAACAAAAGAAACTTACCATTTTTTTAATGGACTTGTTTTAGAAAAATAAAGTATATAGACTTGAATATTAATTGGTAATTATATGCTCATTTGACTTTAACTGTTTCTAACCTATTTACCTTGCTAATGAAAGAGTTAATTAGGCCAGGTGATGAGGTGATTTAACCTGTTTATTCTGAAGCCTGCTGAAAATAAAATAAAAAAAACACAAAAGCAATACTCCCTGGTTATCAAGTTATTATCTCAGCACTGGGCTGTTCACAACACAGACTTTCTAAACTGGCAACATGTTACAGCCTAATAATCCCAGGGCATTTCTCCAAAAGAGTAGGGGTGTCACCCCAGTGTCCTGTCCAAATTTCCCCTCTAGTCTTAACCACTTTACCATGGACTCCTAATTATCTCCATGGTTGAATTGGCTTCATTACCCTGTTCTCCCTTTCAGCTGATAGCTGATGTGTGTTGACTATACTGGTGCACTTTGAGTGCTGCACATTGGTGGTGGTGGAGGGTTCCCACTTTCCGGAATGTGGTGGCTGGGCTCAATGTGTTGTTTTATGGTTCTTATATGTTTTTGAAGTCAGCATAATGGTGTCTGCTGAATAGTGATCACAAGGTTTTACATATGTTACTTGGAAACAATACATTTTATGTTATATGACATTGTAATTAAATAGTTTCAGAGGGTTTCCAGGATGTATTTTAGGCAACAAAAGCTAATAGTGCTCCTTAACTCTAGACTCTGTAAATACCTGGGTGATGTAAAGGAAAAACAAAGGATGTAATGCTTAAAAAGTGCTTGAACTCTATTCCTCCACCACTTTTGGTATTATTTGTGAACACAGTGGTATCATGTTCATTCTGCAGCTGTAAGGATGCTGGATGGGTTAAAGTTATGATAGATTCTTGAATTTAATTTTTTTCCATAGGAGATAATGTACAGTATCAGTTAAAGTGCCTTTGAAGATGAAGTCCCAACATGCTTCCATCAACAGAAGAACTGATAAGATAACCTTTATCTCAAAACCACATAAACATTTTGGTATGAAGAATGGAAGATTGTCTTCAGTCTAATTAAATTATTCCTAAAAAATGTAACAATTGTGACAAAGAAAGATGTTGTACAGAATGTACAAAGAACAATTAATATACATTGAAAAATAAAAGTAACATGACCTAAAGAGGAAGCTAGTATAAAACTGTAAATAAAGAGAGGTACAGTATGTGTTTTGGCTGCATACTGTACAGTATAGAAAGATTTTGCTTTACTATAGGGTAAGTCACAGTATTATGACAATACAGTAAGTTCAGTAACCCCGTTTATCACCGTAGAAACCAAATAACTAGTGAGCAGTGAATTATTAATTTGCTGTTAAATTAATTTTTATCTTTTTGTTTGAAGGTTGATTTACATGTAAAGAAAAAATGTCTTATTTTAATTTTGAACTCTAGTCAAACATCTGCCAAAAATGATATATATATATATGTCATTTTTTATTTGGTGTGTGGTACACTTAAAAGATGTTAGATGTTACAGTCAACATGTAATGTATCTGGGTACTGTACCATTTTGATGAATGTTTGTTTATTCATACTTGTAATTAGGCGTATGTAGAGAACTTGTGATGTGGCGTTTTGTAAGTACTTTTCATAAGGGTGTGAAATATATCTCAAAATATTCGAGAACTTATGTGGCTTACTTTAACATAAGCTCTTCAGCTTTAAATGAGCATTGACAGTGGTAGTAAGCTGGGATCATGTTGTACAAATGGACAAATGATGGAAAAAAACCTGTCCAGAGTAAAGTCTGCCAAAAAGTAAATAATTTAAACTCTTACAGTAAATGACTTGCTGTATCAATTGGCTTAACTGGTAAGATAAGAAAAAATAAGGTCTTATTAATAACATAAGGCACTTCAGGAGGTATCAAGCTAGGATTGAGCTCTCTACAGGGAAATCTACTGTAAAAGACTGTAAAGACCCCTTCAATCAGGTCCTGAATTTCAAGTGAAGATGTAACTATGAAAACTAAGGAGCTTTCAATACTCCTCAGATATCACAAATCAAGAGTATACAGTAAATACAAGACCCTTAATATCTCCATGAGCATGGTGTAGTTGGTCATTAAGAAGTGGAAGGCACCTGGACACAACCAAGATCAGCAAGACAACACAAAACACAGTGATGCACTGAAAAGTAGCTTTGTGAGAAAGTACAAACACACTCACCCTCCAGCTGATTCTGTGAGAACAAGATCATGCAGAAAGTCATCTAATCTAGCTGCCAATTAAGGTTTGAATCACTGCTAGAACAGTGGTCTGACACTGAGCTACTGTGAGCCATTTGATGATTAGTTCTGTGTTTCACATTCTCTTTCCTGACCACAGAAAACTATCCCTTTTTCTAGTACTGGTCTGGCAGTGAAACACATCTGCCTGATTCTCAGGGCAGCCCTGCTCCAGTCAGTCCTGCCCTCCTTCTCCCTTGGCTCTCCTTGGATCGCCATAAAGAAGTCCAAAGCCCTGATCTCTGATTTCTGCTTGTCGGACTGCCCACAGGTACCTGTGGCTTAACAATGGTCTCAGGGCCATGAAGAAGACCATGAAGGCCATGAAGAATCCAAAAATCCATATTTCAAAATGAATTTTATCAACTATAGACTACAAGAACATCTTTGTTTCTCATCTTTCTTTGTCTATACTGTCTTCAGTCACCGAACTTATTGATTCTTAAGTTCTTTGCAAACTTAAGGTAATGAGGAAATCCAAAGGGTTAAGAATTTTGTGTTCTGAGAAAGGAACAACGGCCCCTGTTCTCAACCATCCTTAGCCTTGGTGAGTCGCTGGCTGATAGCTACAATCGCTCATGACTCTCTTTTATCGGGTAATTGACATTCCGTTTTGAAACTAAACATCTGAAACTGCCGAAGAAAATATCTTGTAGATGTTTTTCTGCTGGAATATCTGTTATTGTTTTGCCTCCCTCTTATACAGTATGACTGAATTAATGTGACTCTCACTGAATAAAAAGGGAAACACTGCTATATTCAGTATGAGCTACATTCAGAACTGTATTCTGTACTGTCTGCTTTCCTGCTCACCTCAAGAAACTGATTATTGAGTGATTTCTACAGTAAAGACCTCAACAATTGTTATACAAATAGGAATTACTGCCCCAATAGCATGAGTAGGTTGTAAATATTAATAATTACAGACATGCTATAAAGGTAGTTGCAAACTGTAGAACAGTTCACATGATCAGGGACACCTTTGCCATTCTTCCTTAAAAATGTTAAAATGTGTGACGGAACACGTTTGTATTGCTTACTTCTGAGAAGAAACAAGGGAGAGATACATAACCAAAGCACAACTGAGGTGCACTAAGACTTGCTGAGTCTTGGAAAATGAGCGGCTTTGTTCAGCTTGAATTTTTTCAAGATTTCTTTCCTTTTTTATATAGCTTTGGCAGATGGCAACAGGCTTTTGCTGACTCTAATAATTCTGTACTCTGGTTTAAGTATTGAATTTCCGTTTGGAGCACAATCCTCTGTAAAATGAAATATACCCTTCTGACCTCATGAACGAGCCTAGATTTTCAGTGCCATCATCAATTTTGTTGATCTTTGAAGTATCTCATGTAACATTTGTTAAGGTAAAGATCACTATTGTTAGTTTTCCCTAGAAATAATTGCAATGCCAATATGTTGTGCAATGGGTGCATTACTGTATTTATAAACTCATTTTCTCTCAGAGTTCTTTCCCCAAATCACCCCACAGTAATTTTATTTCATTTTCAAACAACCTAAAGCAGTTTAAAAATACAGCCAAGCCTCTATCAGGCGTGTGAGTGAGTGTTAATTCAAACTAATCTAACTCATTGCACTAATACCCGTAGATGCCCTCCTCTAAATAAAATAAATATTTCAGAGCAGAAATTAAAAAGGTAAAAATTGTGATGCTAATCTCAAGATAAGTGAATATCTTGCATAAGTAATGTGTCTGAAGGTATGGGAATCTTTAAAATTAACTTTGAATGTCCCTCCATGTAAAAACATTTTTTGATCTGTACCTTTCCACTCTAAATGGTATTTTTTTGGGGGGATTGTCACAATCCAATAGTTTTATAGATTTGAGTAAACACGAATACTAATATATTAGTAATGACAAAATGAGCATTTAAAGAACATAACACTTAAGTGTCCTTAATTACACAATATTCACAAAGTAATTAGTAACTACAGCTACAGTAACAGTATAATTATTCCTTGTTACAATGCACTCAATATTTAAATGTTGAGTGCAATTATACAAGTGTAATTTTTGTACTTTATAATTACTTTTTACTATGTACCTAACAGGAACCACTTAATGTAATGTGTCATGTTTTCACTTTGAATTTACCCTGTACGTATTGTACATGGACCTACTTAATTTAAGTATTTCCTTTTGGGTAGCTGATGCAAAAGTACTATACAGTTACTCTGTACTATCACAAGGGACATCTGTATGTATAATTGAATATTGTTATTTTTTCATCTTTATTTTCATCAAGGAATACATTTGAAATATTGTGGCAAACAATGGACTTAATGCAACACAGTTTAAAATCTACTGTATGCCATTGTGTCACCTTAATCTTTCACATTTTAAGTGAAATGGAACCCCTCTGGGCTCATAGATCTTACATTGTTCTCTTGCACAGAACCTCTTTCCTCAGGGTTTCATTTACTCAGATTCTTCCTTCTCTACTTTACTCATGTTGTGCTTTTCATTGGTCACTGATCACTTATCAAAAAAGCACTGGAGAAGTTGATCCGACTAACTCTGTCATCACCTAACATCACCTAACAACATCTTCACTAGTCATCTTTAACGCAAGTAATTACTACTTAAGCTTTGCTCTTTCCTCTTCTTCATATCTTACTTCTTCATACAGTACAGCAAATATAGCCCACCATTCTCTCTTTCGATCAGAATGTACTACTTGATCCTTTTTGGCCCGGGATCAACTTCAAGCAATATGCACATTTTTATAATAATAATGTTGTTTATAAAATATATATGATCCACTTATATCACTACAGTGAACACAAAATTTCTACTAACTCTTTGAACTGAAGAAAAAATACATTTTTTTTCCATTGTCAACTTGCACCCCTGACACAGCAGCTGCCAGGTTGTTGTTTTTTCTCCTACACTCTCTAATAAACTCTCTACAAGACTGTATACCTGTTTGGTGGTGATAAAGCTCAGAGTACTCAGAACTGCACCTGTGCTAGACTCCTTCCTTCTTAGCTATGGGGAGAAGATATGCTTCTACTTTGCTGGGGGCTATCCTCCAAGTACAGGACTAACACTTTCTATCACCCTAAGATCACCTGGCCAGCCTTGTTCCTTGGCAGTAGCAGAGCACTTCAACTACGTCGAGCCTGACAAATGGACTACCAAACAGTCAACCAGTCAAGCGCTTGTGTTGCCTCTCAGTATAGCCTAAGATATATTTTTTACAAGCCTCCCTTTCTAGCTGAGTCCCACCAACCTGCAGACCAGCTCAGCCTGTTGCTCCTGAAACCTCCCACCAGAGCTCTCCTTCTATGCTGAAGCCTAGACCCAAATGGAGATCCCCTTTCCTTCTGGTTGTTCTTATACACCATCTCACTAATCCAGGGGAGTGGCCAGTCCCTCTCAGAGCTTATCCTATCAACTCTTTCCTCAGGTGGAATCTCACTGCATCTGGATACTAATTGTCTAATTAGGCTAAATGTGGCTCATTTTAACCTTATTCTGTTCCTTCTCATTGACTCACAAATGGATACATTTGAACAAATGTTAATGTCACCAGGTTGACACAGTGGCACGATGGTTAGCTTTAGTCCTTTGGAGAGGCTCAATTCCAGATCAGGGGTGCTCTGGGTGCTCCGGTTTCCTCCCACAGTCCAAAGACGTACACCTGCAATGAACTGACCTCCCAGCAGGGGTGTGTGGAACTGTTTGAGCCTGTTTCTCACTGGAACAGGCTCCAGCTCCCCCACCACCCTGTATTGAATAAAGTGATTAGAAAATGAATGGACGAATGAATGTTAGTACTTCAGTGTGTTGATTATCGTTATAATCCAATCATGTTGATATTTTTCACATTCTAAATATTAATTTCATAGTTGTAACTAAGCTGGTATCTGAATACTGATTAGGAACTGCAACTGTCAGATAGCAAAATAATATCATAATGTTTTAGAAGTAATTATTGGTTCTAAAACAAAATTAGTTCAATATCCAACCCCTACCAAAAGGTTCCTGCTGTGTATTCAGAGCTGTGACAAGTTAATTTGGACACAAGCACAATTTTAAATAATATCAAATTAAGCTATCATTACAAGCATGAGTTGTAACTGTAATGATAAATTTCATTTGTATGAATTGATATTTATACTTTGTACATTTTCTAAGCATGAACCAAGCTTTTCTTTAAAAACTAGTTTCAATCTTTGTGGTATGGTTTTCTGCTTATATACTGTACAGTATTATTTAATACTTTTGTAGTTAAAATTCATGTGATCCACTTACAAAAACTACAGTGCATACAAAAGTTTTACTTGCTCTTTGAACTTGGAAAAAATACATTTTTAAAATGATAACTTAATGACTGCTGTCCAATAGGATAAATGAAAATTATTTTAAGCAATGTGAAGACTCAGAGAGCATCTGAGTCTTCAGAGCCAATTAAACATCTTGCAAAAAAACTGTTGAAAAAATAACCTTACAGTTTTCCTTGCTTAACTAATAATCCCATTCACTTAGAGCAAGCTGCTCATCCAGCACCTTTCCACTTCAGCTTCCTCTTAGCCTTCACACTTGTACTTCTTTTGCCTGCAATTCTCTTTCAATGTGTCACAGCCTGACTGTAGGTCAACAAAGTTTTGGCTATGATTGACAGAGTGATGTCTATATCCCTGTGAGCTAAAAGCCCTGACATATGCACACCATTTGCCACTTCATATGGATGATCCTCTGCGAACGTGCTTCTGGATGATTGGGATCAAAGAGTGATTTTCAACATTGTCAGAATAGGCAGATGCTGAATCTGTCCCACATCTAACAATCCAAAGATGCTAAGTTGTTCCCCATAGACAATAGTTTTACTGAGATGTGAGCATTGGAAAATGTTCCCAGAGAATGGCTATCCAGTCCAGGGCCATGTTCCTAGATACAGTATTTTATAGAAACCTTTCATGTATATGTTGGTTAAGACCTGGGAAACACTGTACAGTATATACAAAAATGTCACTTTTAATAACAAAAGATTTGCAAATTTATTAGCAGAAAAACATTTTTAAAGCAGGCGCACTGATATTAAATAGACACAACAAACGACTTTGTATCCAATTCCTGTTATACAGCCTAGACAGGCATGTTCCCACTCACTGATCTCTGGGCCCTAGTTGAGATACATCTCATTGCACAATTGTTTAATGAACCTCAAATCAGATGAGTAGAACATCAGATGAGTATAACTCTTACATTACATTCTTATTTCACAAGAAGCTGTTACATAAACAGCAGAAGAGCATGTGGTGTCCTGCTAGAATGTTGTCATGTCAGGATGAGCTTGCAGAAAAGACAGCACAGATCATCACACTTTGGCCTCTCTATCAATTGATTTGTTGAGCACAGCAATCAGCATATCATTCTACATATCTAAAGGACACTAATTATACAAAACCTTAATTCATCAAGAGGACTCTGTAAGCATTTCACATGGGGACACTTAGTCAAAACTCAGAAATACAAATAGCACAAAGATGATGTTCTATTCTAAGGTGGAGAGAACCGGTTTGTTCTGTGCTTTTCTTAATTTCACCTTGCCATTCAACAGTTTAAATCACCACATCACCTGTGCCCAATACAGTCTACTATACTTTTTTTCTAAAAAAAATCTGTTATCAATTGATTGATGTTACATTTAATGATCATTATAATTACTAAAATCACTTATAAAAGTATTTTTTTCTGTATTCATAAAATATCATGGATCGTAAAAACATGGTTTCATCAATTACAATTACAACAAACTTCCTGTTGGCCACCAAATCTAAGGTGATTATTTGTTCTAAACTTCTTCACAGCATTGACACAAACTTTCATACTGGCAAAAATTACAGTGAATATTTTATTAAAATTAATAAATACTTTTTATTGAATCCAATTTATCCAATACATTGCATGCTCACACTATTGCAGCACCACATTTCTCCTTCACTGTAGGTAGTTTATTAATCAGTAGTTTACAGCATTTTTACAGGTGAAAGAAAGTGTGGAAAAGGTAGAAGCCTGTAAAATATTCAAAAATAAAGCCAACCAAAGAATGGGCTAGACTGACAATATAAAAATACAGACTCTTACTTGTATCTATATAGAATACTGTTACTTTCTTTTAATCATTTAATTTTGCAAATACATAATTTACAGGGCTGTAATTTTGATTACTCGAATAAGTTAAGACCTACCTTTTAAATTCTACAATGTCTATTACCTATGATCTTATTTCCATTCATAAGATCTTCTGGTTTAGTTTTAATTATCATTTCAATAACCTTCCATGTAATAGAAGTGACTTATTGGTCTATAATTACTTGGTTCAGTTTTGTCACACTTTTTATGGATGGGCGATAAATTAGTAATTTTCCAGTCAATGGTTATCACCCCTGTCTTGGACAACTGCTGTAAGAGTGTTGTTAACAGACGATGAAAAGTATCTATTGCGTTCTTAGGTATAACTATGAGTTATACTTGACTAAGTAATATCTATTTTAACCTGTGCCTGCAATTAATTGAACTCATGTTCTTTAACTGTATTCTGTTTTTTTTATTTTATAAACTATTATTTTTCTATGTATATTTTTCTTAATCATTTAATTACTACTAACCATTAATTATCTTGTGTTTGAGATACATCCATTCTCTGCTTCATGCTGAATATCTTTAAACTGATGCTTCCATTTACAACTGCTTCCATATCTGCCATACATTCTTTTGTCTATTTTAATGTCTAGCTTTTTCATAGTCTTCTTTTTTGAAACTGTAAACCTTGGTTTGGACTCTACAGTTTCAAATATATAATTCAAAGAATATCATATTATGATTCCCTAAATTTCCCCACATCTAACAAGATCAGATTAGAAGGCAGTGATGTTGCTGTCACAGTAAACAGCTATAACAATATTTTTTTTACTTGACTTGAACAGATGGGCACATTTTACCAGTTCTCTCCAAGATCACATCTCTTATTAATAATAATGAATGTTCTTCCTCACTTAACATTTTTTAGTTCCATGATTACTTACAATATTAAGGTACTGGGGCAGATTGTACTATAATCTTTGAATCTATATGGAAGAAAAGTCACTTTGTATTAAATTCTCCATTTTCAATGTAAATACTGTGCAGGGGGCCTAGCTCTGCCAAATGCCTCTATTCTTCAATCACTGGTTTAATCCTGACACACCTTTACATCTGACGTGAATTAGGTCTTGTGGCTCCATATAGACATCAATATTTAATTTATACCCCACGAGATACTGTATACAGTAGCACATGCTTGTTTTTCCCTGACATTCTGTAGTGTTTTATTTGCCTATGTGTGACAATGTACCGTACATACTGTATTTACAACTTGTCAATAAGTGGAAAGCTTCACAATTATAGAAGGCATCATTCCTACTCTCCCTTTTCCCAAAATGTTGAACCCGTTAAGGTAATTCTTCTCTTTTCACTTTGGAGATATAAACAGACTCACATTCCAGCAGATATTTGCGATAAAAATGGTCCTTGCGCCTTTCTGGATTTGCAAGTACTTGCTACATTGTTCTTCTTGTTCTTAACACACATACTGTACCTTTTATTCACTGCATGGCCATGGTGGCTCCTTGATACCATATTCATCCAGGGCATTAATTACTGGATAGCAGAAATTTAGTGGAAAATGATTTGGGATAATATAATTATAAATTTGGTTGGCTAATTATCTGAAGATTCACATTAAATTTCCTCATGTAGTGTATTTGATGCATTGTAAAATAATGACTCAATTTTTGGCCTTTCACTGCAGAAGGAATGGATCTGATTATCTGGTTCACTGTGGCTATAATCAATAATAAATCTTTGCAGTTTTCTGGAGACTCAAAGCGCTTTGCAGGAAATGGGGACTTCCCTCCGCCACCAATGTTCTGCTCCCACCTGGGTGATTGGCTAAGATGTGTTGGTGGTCCTCCAAGTTGTTTTTTCGATATCATTAGGGGCTTCTGTTGCAAATATTCAAGATGCTGGGTAAAGGATAGTGGAGGATTGCTTTTGCTGACATGCTCAGGTCTTGACACTGTCGATAGGTGGAAAGCAATAATGCTTGTGAGGGAAGGCTGAAACTATAGACTTCTCTTTAAACACATCTTAATGTAGCCAGCAGCAATTAAAACATGTTAATGACCAAATGACACTCCCCATTCTCCCTTGATTTTAAATTACACCAGGAGTGTCCAGTCATGGTCTTGGTGGGTTGATTTCTCAAGCAATTATCATTCCAGCTGTGCTTTTATTGAGTTTAATGAGCTTCTCATTGGACTCCCATTTTAAGCTGCTGCTGGTTTAAAGGGAAAATGTCTGCCCTCCAGGAACAGGACTGGACTGTCCTGATCTGAACAGTGACAAGCTGGCTTGATCGCAACCTTTTATCTGACAGCCTGTCAGTTCAGTTGCATGGATTATTTTCTTCTTGTTTTGTATGAGAGTTCTACAATCTACAATGGAATAAACGATTTTATGTGTCTCTACAGTGTATTTAAATGCAGAGATTCAGTTCCTACAGCCATAAGCAATAGATTAAAAAGATGTAATAACTGCAGCCATTTATCACAGTTATTAATCACATTCAGCAGAAACTGATGGTGGCAGCCTACCTTATGAGGAGTTAAATTTCTGTTTGGGGATACAGCGTAGGTGAGGAGTGAAATCTGGGGGCAAATATGATCTAAAAGATCGTCCAATTTTATTAATTATCTTATGTGTTTATATATCATTAGTGAACAGAAACTGTCTTTAAATTAGGTTCAACTAGGGAAATGTGATTTTGTTGTGTATTTGGTTTGCTAGGTCAAAATAAAAATATTCATCTAAAAACATAAATCATGTTTAAACTTAAAAAGAGACTTCTGATTATACTTCTGTGCATGACTTCACCACTAAGATATTTGAACCAAAAAATAGCTATTATATATTATTCATGATACCTAAAAACTCCTTAATAGCAGTCTTTTATACCGTAAATGCTTAAAAAATGTAGCTAAAAAATGTGCAATCAGGAGGGCTAATGTGAAGTGTATCAAAAAGCATTCTAATACACGATAAATCTACCTATAAATCTGTGTATTTATGTAAGAATAAATCTGTACTTCCAAAGAACTGCAGAATTTTTTTGCTGCTTATGTTTTTTAATGTAAAAGGCAAATAAAGGGAAAAAATCCCACTTGTGAATACTGTTATTATCCTCATATTTCACATTGTACTTTAATTAGAAAGTTAGGACCATTTGCTAATTTGTTTAATGGTGAGCGTATTTATTTAAATTATTGGCTTTTTACTTTCTTACTGTTTATAAATGTGGTTAATTTATATAATTAGAAATAACTGTAAAGATTAATTTAGTTTTTATTTCAGTTTTGTTCAATAGTTCATCACTTTGTGATAATATTTGTTTGTTATATAAGTGATGTTGTCATGCACCACAGAGTGCATCTACAGTCTTTAGATATGAAATGTGTTTACTCAGTCACCTACTGTTTCATCGTGGTAGAACCCACACATAACGGGTACAGAAAGTATTGGAATGCTGTAAGAAACATTTCACAATACAAGTTGAAACATACATTATGAAAACTTTTTTTCTAAGATGGTTTTTGCAGTACAAAGCACCTCTTAAATCAATAGATTACATTAATTTGTTTTAGAGGTTACAGTATATATCATACTATATCCAGAACCATTCACAACAAATTGCACAGCAAATTAAATGTCCTACTTTCATCTAAATACAACATATAGACTGAAAAACTACACCTGACAACTTGTAAAATGGGGTACAGCCTTGTTTCCATGACACACAGTGTACAACACTGGGCACATAGCCAGCAGCTCACTACACACTGACATTACTTCATAGCAGTCACAGTCTTTTCTCAGTTAAGTGTTTGTGTCTGTCTTTCAAGCTTTATCTGTTAATATTACTACTTGACTTGCAAACTCAATTATAACAGCAGAGACACTTTTAACCCATTTTTGTAACCTGACTCACATTCTGTTTCTGATACCTCCAATTTGTACACTAGAGTACTCGAAATTAGTTGTTTTTTCAGGTTCACAATGTTTTTCACAATTCCCAATAGATGAGATCAATAACTGTAAAAAAGGAATTACTTCTGCAAATACCCTATGCATGCCAAAAACGAAGCTGTCAAAGTTTTTACTACGTACGATTACTGACTGAGACAATTGATTGAGGAAAGATTAACTATTTATATAAGGTCCTAAGGTGTCTTAAAGGACAGCAGGACAGCAAAGAATAACAGAAACAGAGATCTCAAAAATGTTTCTACACTGAGTATACAGTATATTGGAAAGGCTGTAGTGAAACACGTGTGACAGAGTGGGTTTTCTTTGGGCATCCTTTCGCCGACGGAGAGTCGATACTTCTCGTAGAAGTACAGAGCCAACTTGAAGTCTCTGAGATGCGTTTCTTCTACCCTCAAGTTTAAACTAACAGCGAGAGACTCTTGGGCGCTGATCACGGACGTCTGGCGTCTTGCAGCTGATGCCCGGGTTCTGAGGCGAACAGAAGGGGAATCGCTTGAGAATGTTTTAGAAGGTTCTCTAATGAGAACCCAGGTGGTGCTGATTCCCATTCTCATGTGAAACAGGTTAGAGAGGGAACAGCTGGAGGGCCCTCAAGTGGTGTGCAGTGGAAAAGCTTTTCATACTGTCACACACAATTGACAAATCCTTTAGTCTGAGACCCAGAGCCAGTCTCCTGACACTTATAACCTTCTTAGTATACTTTGTTTAAATAATGTTTATTCCAAAACATATTTCGGTAACATGTAGTCACTACTCCAAAATTATTTGCAGTGTCTGTAGTAAAAACTTAAATTAATTTGTAAATGGAATCCCACAGGCTATTCGTGAATTATTAATCAAATATACTTTGGTAATAAAGAAGCTGAACAAGAGCATTTATGAATCACTAACATGTATGTCGGTATATACTATATTTACAGTGAATTTCTAAATATATAATTACTCATATCTAACGCTAATCTACTCCCTGAAGTATATCTCCTAGAAATAAAAAAATAAAACATTTACATGTGCAGTCACCAATTACAAATCTTTTACTGCAATGATTTATTGATAGAAGAAAACTTTGAAGATCTAAACCATTCATTTT
Source organism: Lepisosteus platostomus (assembly GCF_059453375.1). Lineage (NCBI taxonomy): Eukaryota > Metazoa > Chordata > Actinopteri > Semionotiformes > Lepisosteidae > Lepisosteus > Lepisosteus platostomus. The sequence goes on along the minus strand of NC_142627.1, from coordinate 25,261,614 downwards.
CTCCTATTGAAGTCTGCTAGTTGTAAAGGATTTAGGGAGTAATTTATTACACAGTATCAGAGAGTAGAAGAAGCAATAAGCATAGTGAGTGATTCATTTGTGAGCTGACAATAAAGGAACTACTCTCCAGCTGCTGTCCTCTGCTGATACTGAATTAATGTATTATCAATACTGAACACTGGAAGAGTGGGATCAGTCACCTGTAACAGAACATGATCCAGGAAAGATCGATGGGGATGGCATTGATCATTGTAAACAGAGCATACATTACATTTCTTTCTGATCCATTCAAAGGAAGAAACGCACCAGCCGTCAACCATACTTCACCATTGTCAGTCAGATTAAACTATTAGAAAATATACTACCCATTCTGGAAAGGGATACATCTCCCTGATAACTTAATAACTAAGTGTCAAAAAAACATTTATACCCCGACTTATTTTACTATGACCTTCACCTAGGGATGTCTATGAAGAATTACTGATTATTTAATTCCTGTAAATGACATTTATGAGACTACCTCTTATTTAGTTTGTGTCTGTGTCAGTGCTGTATTGTTTCCATACATTATAAAAGAAAGCTTGATTGATTAATAAAGCGTCTAGTAGAAGAAATAAAGCAGAAGTCTCTTAAGTTATAAAGTATCAAGTATAGTATAAAGCTATTAAGCTTAAACTTGTCCACTATATTCTTTTAAAACAAATGTCAATGCCAAGTACTGTACACTTACACCAATATAATCTTGTAGCTGATCTGTCCAAACTTCAACCACCCTAAGATAAACAAAGCTTGAGAGAGATTTGATTGCCTGACTGGGGAATTGGGAACAACACAATTTAACTGCATTGCATTTGTAATGGATTTGATTCCCATCCCTCAAACATCCCATCATATGGGATAATCTCAATTTCTAATCAGACTTATTTGAATGTTTATAAAGAATGAGATAAACAGTTGACTTAGACAATGGACATCTCTCAATGTTGTGCCAGATGAAATCCTAGAAATGAATTGGAGATCTTGCAGTTAATCTGACGTTTTATAGTGTGATTCCTGTGTACCATATATCCCTGTGCCACTGACATTTGATACTTCTTGACAGTTCTTAATTCTTCAGATTCTTTACCATTTCTCAATATAGTTATACATACTGCATTTGTTTTCCTGTTTATACTATAAGAAATATAAATGTGCTGGTGGCCAATAATTAAGAAACATCCACTAATTTAAAACAATCTACAGTATAATGTATGTTATTGCTCTATTCAACAACATATTCATTATTTCATATATTTGTACTCGAAATTTTAGTGAGCTATGAACTGAAATTTACATAATGAATTAAAAGACTCAAAAATGTCAACGTTAATATAATAGTCAAGATTTGTTCTCATGACATACCACATTAAAAATGAATCAACAAAGCATAAAAGTTGTGATAACCCATTCAACCATTATCAGAAAGGCTTTTCTTCCTGAAATTGAGATTCTCCCTTATGATGGGAATAAAAATAGGAATTATTTGGTTTTCAAGTTGATTAATTCTGGGAGTACAGTGAGTTTTTGTGTTACTGTGGAACCCTGGATCTTATCTGAGAAGCAAAGGGCACAAGTTGGAACTGACCACTAGGACACTACGAATCCGATATGCACAAGCTCACAAGCACAATTACGATATGCCAATTAACCAAGCCAGTGCATCTGTGTGCAGATGGACCCCCAGAAAACCCACACATTGTATCACTGAGGTGCCTCAGTAAGGATCCAACCCAGAACATAAGAACTGTGAGGCAGAAGTGCTAAATGCTGTGCCAACAGTGCCTCCCTGACATACACATTTTTAATAAATCCTTTCCTGTTTTTATTTTTGATATTTATCTCTAGTGTGTGTAAAATAAAACATGGGACTTTGCACTCAATCTTCCATGTGGCCAAATTAATGTTTTGAAAGCCAGGGATGACTTAGGTTTCTAATAATGCATGCAAATGCCCATGACAATCTCTTTGTGGGGCTGCACTTGTGTCTAGACAATACAGTGCCCTCCAAAGGTTTTGAGATAGTGAAGTTAAAACTGATATTTGTGGTGTACAGTCAAATAATCCATATTTGTGATCATGAGATGAATATGACTCTTGAATATAATATATACAGTATATTATTTTGTGTAACTCCCTGTATACAGTTAATCATATCGGAACAAAAAACATACTTTGTGTCCAGCCAAGTGATTTAATCCCACTATGAAAACCTGCTGTTCAACGGCAGCAGGTTTTATTCTCTAAAACATAACAAATACATGAATACAACTCAGTGCAATAATTCATTCAAAACTTCTTAGGTTTGTTCATTTATCATCTTGAATTTCTACTTTGAAATCAGATATCCCACCATTTTTAGGGTATGACCTTGATATAAGTTTTGCAACCAGGAATATGATTCCTTAAAAAGAAGTTTAAGTTTAGTTCCTTAAAATAACTGGAGTGGTTAAAAATCTTTTTTGGTTTAAAAGATCTTTGTGAAGGTTACAATATCAACAGCATATTTACAAAATGAACTTAATGATTGTCTTACAGGTTAGAGAAAAAACATATTAAAGGCATACATCACTTGCTTTAACCAGGCCATCTATTATGCTCATAGATTTCAGTCTCAGAAAAAACACAATTGAACGTCCTGTAATTGGAGCTCTTAACCTTCAAATGAATGCAAAGCAATCTGGAAATGGTCACTGCACATTTGAAACAAATCTTGACATATTGTATCTAATTGACTTGCGGTAACAGCGGTTACTGGATGAATGTTAATATTTTAATGCATTAAATTACTTTTATCGATTTTTTAATGACAATCAAGAGGACAGTTAGGTTATGAGCTGCTGCGTTACTCAGTTTCTTATATACATCATTAGTCCTTGTCAGTCTCCTACAGAACAAATATCTCTGCAAGTCATCTATTAACCATTCCGTATGTGACACAGAAAGCCTTTTTCATCCAGATGTTTGTGGAATTGTGTTTACTTAGATATTATTTAATATAATCCACCTAACTGGATAACAGCAGCACATGTGGCCTCAGTAATACTTACAATTATGATCCTAAGTGTCCACTAACAATTTATGGTCTAAAAGTCGACATTACCACATACTATATAATGGTAAGTAAGACTGGGGTTCCATCATTGTTCCTTTACTGTTCCTATTAAGCTCCGGAGTGAAAATCATGAATGAAGGAGTCCTAATAGAGTAAGCAGGGTTCCATAAAATATGCCTGTCCACTGATAGATGACATTAGAGGAGGTTATCCTTTGTTAAATGAATTTACTTCAGCCTGAAACTCCCAAAAACACAGCTCATAGAAAACCTGTGGAACTCCATCCATCCATTTTCTAATTGCTTTATCCAGGAAAGGGTTGTGGAGATGCCAGAGTCTATCACAGCAAGCAATGGGCGCAATGCAGGATACACCCTGGATGGGACACAGACACAAACACATATTCACACAAGGGCCATTTTTCACCGCAGCCAATTAACCTACCAGTATGTCTTTAGAATGTGGAAAAAGGAGCTTGAATGAACATGACCTGGATACAGTATACTCATTATGTTAACATATTTTTTATCAACATTGGTCTACTGTGAAAGTTACAGGCTAGTCATGTGTATGGCCAGAGACGCACCCGGGAATTAATCTGGTGGTCACAGGAAAATAGACAGGAATGCAGAAATTCTGTAATGTTCAAAACCATTGCTCTATTATTACAGTAAGATGAAAAAAATTGTAACTCCACTACTGAGGATGTAGTCTCAGCAATGGAGGAAAAAGTTGCACAACTTGAGAAGTTACAGATGATCACTAAAAAAGCGAAGGACTTTGAGAATCGAAGAGGCTGCATCAAACAATTGAGGAGTAGTGATATTGATTCATAAGAATTTACCATTCTTTTTGAAAGTGAAATATAGGAAAATGATGACAGAGTTGTTATAATCACTATATTATTGGTTGAGGAAAGATATTCAGATTGAATTGGTTTACAGTATGCCCTAAATGATTTTTAAAGGAATTTATTTTTCTGAATTTGACTAAATTAATATAATCTTTACCTATGCCAATTAGTATAATAGGGAATGATTTTAACTCTGTATAGAACCCAAGAATTGATCAAAAACCTCAAACAATGTTATGGCAAATGAAAACAAAGTTCCTTCATACTTTGTGCACCAATGTAGGACTATATGATGTATGGAGGATATTACATCCTAACAAAATTGTTTCTTCTCTTTATTTCCCAAGACATAACTTGTTTTCAGGGTTGAATTGTTTTCTTACTTCCCAATCAGTAATAGAGCTGAATCTTGTGATATAGGTGTTATGGATTTATTAGATCATGTTTACATTTGTTTAACAATTAGTCCACCTTACAGAGATTTAAGCAGTCGTAGATGCCTTTTATTTAATATAATACCAGAGATAATAATACCAGAGTTTATGGAGATTTTAAAGAATGAATGGTCAACCAATATGAAAAAGAATGACACTCCAGAGGTATATATTCCAATACTATGGGAGGTGGGTATTAAAGGAGCTATAATTTCTTATACAGTATCAAGAAAGAAGAAAATGTTACAAGCACATAAGAGAGTTAGAAAAGAGGGTAGCCAATCTATAAAAAAAAATATTTAAAAGAAGTAAAAATGTGTATGCAGAATTTAAAAAAAACTAGTGCTGATCTTGATCAGTTACTTTCAGATAAAATTCAGGCAACCATTTTTCAAGCTAGATATACTGTACAGTAGACTTGAACAGGGGAATAAACCTAGTCGTTTACTTTCAAGGTTATTTAAAAGTAGATCTATATCAAATACAATAATTTAATGAAAGGATAGGAATGGGGTCTTGCATTATAGAACAAGAGAGATAAATAAAGTTATGATGGATTATTATCAAGCAGTTTAGAGTTCAGAAAGCAGTGGGAATTCATTAAATATTTCACAACTTTTGGAAAAGTGTATCACTTCTAAAACTATCAGGGCAAGACAGAGCATTTTTAGGGAGGGAGATGTCTAAGGAGGAGATAGAGGGTGCAATAAGTACATTAAAAATGGGGAAAACTCCAGGCCTAGATGGTTTTGGGTCAGAGTTTTGAAAAAAGGTTAGGATATGATTTTGGGCTCTCTACTTAAGATGTTTTGTTACTGTTTTAATAATGGGAGATTCCTCCCATCTTCAATCAGACACAAACTTCACTAATTTTGAAGAAAAACAAATGAGCTGAAGAAAGTTCTTCATATCGTATAGTATTCTTGATTAATGCAGTCAGTTAGAGTGTAAGATTTTGTTTAAAAGATTGGAAAGATTTCTCCCCACAAACAGGATTTCTAGCTGCAAGATAATCATTTTCAAATGATTATCCAGGCCTGGCATTGCTGTGCAGTTATGTTGTCACATGGTTCATCCATGGACTGAATGGGTGTTGCATGGTCATATGGGTGGTAGTCATCAAGTTTCTATCTCCAGGCTGAAAAGAATTCCTCTATTAGATTTAGAAAAAGAGACAAAAAAGGCAGAAACATGCTAATTCTTTGTTGATGCACAGCAAACTATTATCGTATTACCAGTGCACAATGGAAGTTTGCGTTTTCCCAGACCACATTAAATACTGTTTCTGTACCTGGATGAACAAGGTGATTGTACAGAAAATTTAACATCCAGAAAAATTAACTAAAGACCTAAACTGTATGACCTATGCACTGTGGGCTATCCTACATTGCCATTCCCAAATATTACAGCACACATTGTGATATTACCTTTACAAAGTCCTGGCACATCAACTGCAGCTCTCTGAGCAATTACATTCCCGCCACATTTGGGCAGGCTGAAGCCATTAGAATATAGGAACTAATGAATTTCAGTAATTGCTTTTACCTTTTCAGTGACCAATTCTCAGTCTGGAATGTGCTTTTGATTGAAGCTACAATTGATCTCTTCAGATTTGGTTTAGCAATTTTTCCAGCTATAAACATGGATAAACCTCTATTGATAGCACAGTCTACTATTGTACAGCAGCTATAATTTCATTTGAGACAGTGGCATGTCTTTGCTGTTGACATTAACTATGCAAGTGTGCTTGACCTCCCCCTCAACAACATCCCCATTCATGAACATCTGCAGGTTCTATGTTGTCACAAGCTGTTGGTAAACTACTAACAGCTTGTGCTGTCTTGATGACCAATTTTGTAACCAAGTAGTGACACATACCAAACTCGATTGCCTGAAATGAGCCACATGTGTAAACAATCTTTAATGTGATTAAATTATGTGTATGACCAGCATTTGATTTTGGTTTAAATGTGGGCCAGACTTCTTTAGGAAACTAGATGATAAGATGTTTTGCAATTTGTATTTAAACATGGTAAACTGTCTTAAGCCTTGAATTCTGCAACTGATTAAATGAGTCAAAAATAATAGAAAAACATTAATGAATCTTATTTTTGCACATAAGGATGGCATTATTTGTATGTTTTTGGTAGTGCGGCACAATTGTCTTCAACATCCAAAAACGTACATTTGTCATGTTGGAACAATATATATTTCCATCACACATTACAACATGCATTATACAGTACAAAAGCAGTTCGCAACAGTTTGAGGTTTTAATCACGAGGCTCCTGTCACCTTATTCCCCATTTCTCAACAGTACTGCCAAATCTGTTTTGGCTTGAGGGTGTATGACAGGGGCCATGTCAGCAAGCCCCTCATCCAGACCATGGATAAACCATATGACATCATAGCACTGCAGTAAGACAAAAGATTTTTCACTGATTATTAATTATACTTCCTTTTAGTTGTTGCACACTGAAGGATGACATCTTGCAACAATTTTCCAAGTAATCACCATGGTGATTTTTTTGTTACTTTAAGGTAAGCAAACCATCAGGGTAGTAGGGAAAGTGTTTTCTTCTGCACCATGAACAGCATGCAGGCCTCTGTCAGTAGGACATCAGGTGAATCACAATATATTTTGTTGCCATTTTTTTAGGATCTAGGACAGCAAACAGCCTTTAGGAGCATGAACAGCTCCCACAAGCAACTGTAGTGAGAGGTTTCAGGACCAAGGTCAGGGATAGTGCAGTGGTCGGTGTTCCTTACAAAGAGATGCTTTCTATGCCGATGTTGTGTGACAGTATTAGTCTGTTGTAGTCCATTGCTGAGTAAACTCCTTCACATAAGATAGCTCCAGAATGCACTCCTGTACTACACAGGTGAAATGATTGGTACAGTATGCTGAAATCAGATTATGTATATACTCTATACAGTATGTTCTTCTTATCATGCTGAAAGATGTTATTCATTTTTTTGTTGTTGTTGCTTTCTGAAGATCACAGAATATTGTTTCCATAGATCTGTATCATTTACATTTCTTTAAAAAAGCATCTCAAATGACAGGATTATTGTGTTTCAAGAAACTGACAATAGGTTAACAACGTGTTCAACATGTAAACTGAAATTGCAGAATTAAAAATGAAAGCTACTGAGGATTACAGAATGTTACTTTCAGGGGAGAAAATGTAAACATATTAATCAGCTTGTTAAAGATATTTCTGCTTCTCTTTTTTCTCCTTTCCAGTGCTGTGCAGCACATATCACAGACTGTGCAGCTTTCATGTCCTGTCTCTGTCATCGGGTATTCTCATTTGGTAAAATTGCTAAACTCACCTGTTTTTTGAGAGCTGCTCAGTCAAGGTCTACTTTAAAGCTTTCTTGTGCAGACATATCTGTGACTATCTGCACTAGACACCTGGCACCAATTAGAAAGCATTTCTTTGGCATTTATTTTCCTATCTTCCATGCACATACAATTTTGCTGATTGTGAAGAAGCAACTGTTTTTGCTGATTGATTTTAGAATAAAAATATTATTTTAAAAGTTATTACATTTTAGCAGTATGCAAAAACTCTAAAAGTTTTTGAATATTGAATATTAGAATATTGAAATATGACCTCATTAAAAATATCGTAATAGATATCATGATAAAAATATCATAAGAATTGAGAAAACACAAATTATAACATTATGAGGGAAAAGCAAATTATTGATTTAGTTAAATTAAGTTAAAACAAGATGTATTACTTTTAGCTCTTGAAAGGAAAATATTCTTTTATGCATTAGTGTTATAATAGCAATTAATGCCATGTTGTGTGGTAAATTGCTGATTTTGTTTAAATTATATTTATTTTGTGAAAATCACAAATCTGAAAAATTTATTTTACACAGGTATGTGGCATCTACAGACACCTATTCTTACCATTACTCTGTTTTTAAATTCCGGGAGAAAATAAATTAGAAATGAGCGAAAGAAAATATCATATTCCGCACACTATAAATTCAGAAACATTTTCCTTTAAAATACACCTTCCTGTGAACACTTAAAATCCCTTGAAGAGCACAAGTTTACATTTTGTGCCATAATATACTTGCTAGTATAACATGAAAGTCTAGATATTCATGGATGTATAGATAATTAGATTAAATTACATATTTTCTAGAATACGTTGTCAGTGATACAGTAAGTAGTTAAGTTAGTTGGAAGCATAATTAACTTAAATCTACATTTAAAAGGCAGCAGGTGTACCTGGAAATATCCAATTTTCTTTTGAAAAGTTAACCTCTGAAGCTAAAATGTATTACGTACTTTCAATGCAATGGCAGAAGCATTATAGTTAAGATCACAATTTAGCCCCACCCAAATGTACAGTAAAAATGTCTAATGCCAATATTCAACAATATTCTGTGAGACATCCAAAGTGTATAAAAGCAACACTAATGTCATAGTGGAAATCTACATAGACCTGCTTCTCCAGTTTACTAATGCTCTGCAGGACGTGTCATGAGTTTTATTTGGTTTCAGCAATGTTAAAACCTGGCAGTGTCTCTTGTTTTAGCATTGTCCATTATCCATTGATGCTTCTTGCGTCAGGTCTCATGGCTTCAGCTGGAGTTAATTTCATATCTCATTACAGTACATTGCAAAAGGTAATGATTTCTTCAGAGGAAATTTAAGTTATTAGCATTATTACAGTTAAAGACAAACCATTTATCGTCTTATATAAACGATCGGGGACCATGTACTGCAGTAAAGCATAAGGACACATTCTTATACTGAATAAATGGAGAAAGCAGCAATGAACACTATAATGTATAGTTTGTAGTAAGGTTACTTGCATGCCCTTTCCTACAGTTCCAAGAATACACACACTGTAGCAGATGATTACTAGTTTGCCAGGTGGACTGAACCTTTTGGCAGTGCAGCAATGAGTTTACGGTCAGTGGTAGCATTGTCTATGCTCATCCTAAAAAGCTTTATTCTGAACTCCAATGTCCTCAATGTACAAAAGTCTTCATACATAATCTAACAATAGTTTATAGTGGCTCTGTCTGTAATCTGACCTTAGATCAAGCATTGTCTTTATGGTTATTATTATGTATATTATGCTACTAGGATAATTAAATTTGATCTGTTAGCTCTAGATTATCACAATGTGGTAACCAGTACATATTTTTCATGATTTCAGTGCCATCAAATAGGTTTTAAAACATCCTAAACTTATTTTATAATATTTAAATCAGAGCTCAGTAGATGGTATCTGGTGAATAATGTCTGAAGGCTTATGAAGTGCAGCTGGATAATAAAAAATAATTTCCTATCATTTTTACTGTTTTCACTTTGTCGACAATAAATGAAACATTCCTTTTGCATATCAATTTACTTTTGATTTGAATGTTGCAGAACTTCAGCTTTTGAGTTATTTAAACCTTCCTTCGTGTTTGTATTGCTCAGAAAGTATTTGACATAAAAAGAATGACACAATTTTTACTTTAATGTCAGTAAAAGCCAAAACAAATTAACTCAAGAATCTCCAGTTAACTTACATAGTTCTGATTAGGTCTGTATTACTGAAATAACACACATACCTCCTGTGTCTTACAGGCAGAAGTAACAGGGATGACTCTTGACCGCTTAGAAGACAGGTTAACTGATCCATTCTGAAAATCCCAATATATATTAATGCATTCTAGTCAATTTTCAATATATATTAATGTATGCTGTAATGATGTATTTTGTGCCCCTGCCTTTGTGGCCTGGTATTTCTTCTGCAAGAGATTTTCACCAAATGGAACTTGCAGGTTGAATAAATTATTAACTTCTAAATACAATCGATTTGAAATCCAAAATGCTTAGTCTGCACTTTTGAAGGAATCCAAACTTTGACAGGCCTTTTTGACACAAGCACTGTTATTGGAAAAAGGGTACTGTTATCCTAACTTTAGGCAGCAAGGCTGAGCACCAGGTACACTTGTTTCCTGTAATTGCATAATACATTTTAGTGCAATACAGTATATTGTGAGAATAAAACATTTAGAATGTGATATTGCATTTAGCTTCACAATAATTCACATTTTACAGTGTTATAATATACTGTAAACCTTGAACAAGCTCTTACAAATTTGAAAGAAAAATCTTGGTCATAAGACAACACATAAATAAGTAATACTGCCTTCTATAAATTGTATTAATAGACATTTAACAATTAAATATATTTCTAAAGTAATTATTTAGTTAGGAAAATTTGACCTTAATTCCTTTGCTATGTTTTCCAAATCTTAGAACATCACTTACTGTATAACACAATATATTGCTTATAAGCAACATATTATTAGTTATATATTAGTTATAATATGTTATAACTGAGATCTTAGCTAAGCTAAAAATTGTGATTATCCTCCAATAATATAAAAATATAAATTATCTGTTGTTGTTGTGTATTTCCTGACTCATTTTTCAGATGAGAGATTTAAACTCTCATCTGTCATCACAATATGTAGTCTTTGAACATACTAGATGACAAGCTATGGTCATTCTGCTAATACATTTAGTTCTAAAGATTCCCACAGCAGCCTGAAAATGATTACACAGATGCATTCACACATACCGTATATGACAAATTGGAGCTAGTGTGGGCCTATAGGCCTTCCTGAAATGGCTTCCAGGTTTCTCTGTGCTGGACTGGAGAAAAGAAAAGAATCAGATTCTTTGAGGAACGTCTCTCACAACCACACCTTACCTAGAACAAGTGGGGAATGATCCACTGTTATTTGGATTTGTACAGCACTCTTCATCTGAAAGGATCCTTTCTGTAGTGATGTGGGGGTAGCAGTCTCCCCTGTTACCATACGTGGGCAGTGTTTTGGATATTCTTGTATGGAAAGAAGGTTGCCAAGGTCCGGTCCACCAGCAGCAGCAATCTGGTTTTCCTTATAAGTCTCCCATCTCAGATCTGATCAGGCTGTGTTTCTGAATATGTATGCAGTACTTTCAGCTCTACATACACAGATTCTTAATTAACTCAATACAATTTCCTCTGAAACCAAACACTGAGCACCACTGTAATGAAATCATGTGATATGAGGTAAGTAATTTGTTATCCCACGTACCAGTCCTACCTAAAAAACAAACGGACCTATCTGTTTGCTATGTAAAATGTAAAGAGCATCAATGTACTGTACTAATCAATTAATCAATTAATGATATTAATACATCAATGTACTAATAAAGTACAGATATTAAGCTTTTCAATTTGCATCAGTGTAGTTTATCTTAGGGGATTATTAGAGTTTATTTATTATTTATTATTAGGGGATTATTAGAGTTATGTTATTTTATTCAGTTATGCAGTATTATTCAGTGTATCATTTTGTAGAGGAAAAAAATATGATGGCAAAGAAGTTTGCTGTTTCAAATTGTTCAAAATGAATCCAGTAGTTTGCTTCTTATCATGGGCTTATTTTTATGTTTTTTGAATGATTGTGATTTCATGTGGTGAGCTGGAATCACCTGAGGTGGGGGATGACTTTACACTAGCAAGCCAAAACAGACAATCAGTATGGTAATTATAAAGTGGTAATTATTCTCTGGCAGCAACGAAAATGCAAATGATATACAGCAGGAAATTAACAGCAGTTACTGCTCAATATTGCATGACTCCTCCATTAAAAATAATACGAGAAGTTGTTAAATTATAGAAAATGAGAGTAACAAGAATGGAATGTTAAAGAACCTTGTGTTTTACTCTGTATGCAAAGAAGCATTAGAATATATCCCAGGGATGTGCTTCTTTGTGTGTGTGCTATGAAAAACATTGATAATTGCTGAGGGAGAAGCAGGTAGCGTGACACTTGTTTGACTTGTGACACAACCCAGAAGCAGCTTTGAGTGGCAATATATAACTGCAGCAGTGAACAAAATGTGTATAAGACAGGGTTCAATATCATACATGTGCACTTAATGTTCTCAAGAAATAAGGAATAAGGCAGGATTCTGACATGTCCCTTTAGAGATTGTAAGCTTCAATGTCTTTGGTTGTCTCCAAAAATTACATTATGTTTAGTATTCTAGTATTCTCAGTATTCTAGTTTAGCATCAGCTTTTGGTAATTATTTCGGCTATACCACAACCACTTCTATACTGTAAAAAACACAGTATGGGTGAGGACCATGTAATGTGTCTTTTGAATCATTTACTTGTCAGAGCCACACTGCAATATCACAAGTGACTGAAATATCAAATAATAAAAGTGTTTTCCAGAGCACAGATCAAGTTCTGTTGAGGTGATGGAGGAAGTAGTTGGTTTCATTTTCCCATGTAGTTCAAAACTATGACTTACCTAAGAAAGGGTGAAGTCCTGGGAGACCAGACAGATAGCAGAAGTAAAGAAGTAAGAAGTAAGGTCAGAAGTCAGGTCAGAAAAGCAAATATGCACCTATTACCCTTACCCACCTAAGACATACAGGTTTATTGCAAATTGGAGTAAACAGGTTGTGTCTGTAGGTTGCAGAAAGCTTGTATTCTATAGATATAATGTTGGGTCAAGCAATGTACAATTGACTGAACAGTGCTGAGAGTAATTTGAGATTAGTCGCTCTGAGGGATTCCTGAGTGACACATACAGTAAATATGTTTGACCTTCTAGGCAGTATAAGTATAAAGTAAGAGGAAAATATTTGGAAAAATAAAGCAAAATCACTACATAACAAAACAAGCATAAACTCTTCTTTGACTTTTTTTTCAAAAGTTCCTACATTATCTATCAATACTGCTAGGCAGCTGATCTGCTACAAGTCCTAAAAAGTAGTTTGACACATCTTTGGCATATGAAAGTACAGTAAATAGAGCAGGTTTCCTACAGTATGTTGTTCAGCTAGTAAGCTCACAGTCACTGATTTTTCACTGGAATTGCTGGTCCCCTTGACTAGACATCAGTAGTTCCAGTCTGGATTCTAGTCCGGATTCTAGTCTGGATGTGGTGCAGAATTCTCTGAGCACCACTGTGATTGGATGAACATAAGCTGGCTGTGCAGGTCATACACCAGCAAACCTCCATACTCACAGGGACCTAAGGCATTGCAGTAAAAGTCTTTCATCCAAGCAATGCTGCCTCTTCTGTGGGCACTGAGGGACTACTAGTATTATGAATAAGCTCAGACAGGTGCACAGTTTTAAGAACATCAGTTCAAAGTATACAGTATATACTTTCTGTTCAGGGACAGGAGTTATATTGGCAAGGTGAGTTCTTCTTCTTCTTCGCATTTTCCCACTTATGTGGGGTCTGCTTTTTTGCAATGACTTTTCCACTTCGCACGGTCTGCGGCGTCTCGGCAGGTGACTTTTGCGAGGCGCATGTCGTCTTTCAGCCGATCCAGCCCGCGCTTAAATGGTCGTCCACGGGGCCGGCGGCCTTCCACATTCAATTCGAGGGCGGTCTTTGCCATTGATGTGTCATTGCTGTGGAGCACGTGTCCATACCATCGCAGGCGCGATTCCCTCATTTTCTCAGTGAGTGGGGTGACTTTTAGTGTTTTTCGCACCCCTTCATTCATGACATGGTCTAGTCTTGTCAAGCCGAGGGTCCATCGCAGCATCTTCATTTCCATCGTGTGGAGTGCCTGTTCATGTTTCTTTGTCGTTGGCCAGCATTCAGTTCCGTATAGGGCCACTGGTCTGACCACTGAGCGGTAGACTTTGAAACGTTATTATTATTATTATTATTATTATTAATTTTAGTCTAAAAAAGGGATCTTCTTGTCGCACAGTACTCCAGTGACGTTCTGCCATTTCATCCAAGCAGCGCTGACTTGCGTCTTGGCGTCTTGGACAGTAGTGCAGTCGGAGTTGACACATGAGCCTAGGTACTTGAACTCTGTCACTTTGTTCAGTTGGACCCCACCAACTGCGATTGTGTCATCGGTTTGATCACCGCATTCCAGGTACTCCGTCTTCTTGATGTTCAATTTCATCCTGAATCGTTCAAGGCGCATCTTCCACTCCTGTACTTGCTGTTTGAGGCCGTGTCGCGTTTCACTTGCTATCATAACATCATCGGCATACAATAGAGTATGTATGGCAACATATTGCCATATTGGCAAGGTGAGTTGATTAATAATTATGAGTATTTGGTAGGTATACACAATTTTTACTTTTTGGATTATTACCTTTACATAAAAGATGATAAAATGCATTAAAAAAATGTAACTCCATTGTCAGTGGTGTGTAGAAATCAAGAGGAAATATAACTTGAATAAAGTAGGTGCTGCTGAACCATGACTACTTTAGGATGAAGGATCCAGGTTAAGCCTGATATGATCTCTGCACATGGGTCTTGCACACACAATTCTCAGAACTGACCTGTATCTTTTCTTGATTAATGTCAGAGTCTAGGCAGCAGTGCCAAAGAAATCTTTTAATAAAAGAGCTTACAAAGACCACTTAGAGAATGATTTTTCTTTTTTTTACTATAACAAAAATACGATAATTACTAATTTTGATTATCTGTTCCCTAGAGCAGTAAATTGCAGCTGACATGTTGCTGAGATTGATGTCTACAAAATCACTTTTTGCTTGAGGGAGCGAAAAACAACTGGAAACAGCTTGGGCCTTCATTAGAGATCGAAATCTGCCTTGATCCCACAGTCTCCAATAAACCACCCCTAATAAAGCTTTACTATTTGCAGGTCAATAGCAGTTTAACAGCTTTAAATTAAGCTATTGATAATGCGACAGAGTTAAACACCATAGATCTCTAGAAATGCAAAGTAAAGACATTCATTCCTTTCATTTGACAACAAGGATATTTCCTGGCTTTTACAACAGCTAGAAAAGTCTGCATTTTTGCACCAGAAACATGAAGTATCTTCAGTAACATTAATTAAAAATCTTTTTTTTTCCAAATCAATTTTAAAAATATTTATTATTTCGATGGAAATCTCAGGAAAGTCACATTGTTCATCATATGTGTCTTAATTTGATTTGGGTGTTTTTCTATTGAACATTAGTGTCAACTTCTTGACAATTATAGGGTTTTTGGTACAGTATCTTTTTGTAATGCAATCAGTAGGAGGTTATCTTCTGATAACCTCTGTTATCAACAACATAGTTCTGTGTAATGATAGCATTACACATCATTGGAAGCTCTGTGAGATGATAATTTCTAAAACAAAGGTTTTCCTTATTTTCTTTTAATGTGATTTGTTATTTAATATGTTATTATTTAATATGTTATTATTATTTCATATGTTATTTGTTATTTGCTATTCTTGTTATAAGATCAAGACAGTTTGAAATAGAATTAGAAATGTATTTATGTGTCCATAATGTCATTTTCAATAAATTTGAATATTAGAGAAGTATTATTTTTTAAACTGCTCTTGACATAAAGCTTTATCAAACTCTTGAGAGGTGGAAAGGTGCAGATAGTTATGACAGCTTGACTTTCAAACTGCAATGTTTGGAGACTCACTTTGCCATTACCATACTAAACTTGGGGAGCATGGCAGGAACAACAAATTAGCAGGAGTAACCATACTCCCTGTCCAAAGAGCGAGTAATTGAGAAGCAGCTAGAGTGTGTCCAAGAGCACCATGTGATTTAAAGGTTTGTGTGCTAATAGATGGCTGTGGAGGAGTTTACCTTGCTGTTCTTCTGGACAAGGCTGGCTTCCCTCCTCAGAATTTAAAATGATTGTGCATTGCTGCATGCTTGCCTGATTCCCTGGTTGTCTGCTCAATCAAAAAGATGAAAGCAAAAATGTGCACAGTTCAATTCCCCACACCAGAATATGATTAGCGAAGCACTATTGCCATGTGTGATAAGTGGATATTTGGATAATGCCCCCTGGGTAGAAGACATGGTGGTTTTTTTTAGGCTGTTGAGGCCTGTATTTTTGTGCCACGTGTTCAAAAGGATTCTATCTTAGTACAGAATGCCCATTGTATTTAAATCTGTTTAGACTACTGGACAAACAATGTGCCTTAGTGTTTGGAAGTGATCCTTCTGCAATATGATGATTTTATATTTTAAGTATAAAATAAGTAGCATGAAAGCTATTGTTCAGTCAGACGCTTACAGAGAATAATGTTGCATACGTTATTTAAAAGTTCAGTGATGACCTCAGAAACAGTACAATACAGTGCCTTGTAATAGTATTCACACCCTTTCTATGGTGTTCTATTTTGGGAAATTACATAATCATATATATTTTTATTATATCTTTTTTTTCTTAAAAACTCAAAATGAAGACTTCTAAGGGTAAGGTAAGTTACAGTAAATTTCAGAAAGAAATAAAAAAGGGAGATATGTTGATTAATAAGCATTTAGATACTTTATTATTTGCCCATTCTTGATAGATTATCTCAAACTTTGTCAAGTTGCTTGTGGATCACTTACAGATGGGAGTTTTCAAGTCAGATTCTCAACAGGATTCAAGTCAGGATTTCGAATGGGCTACTCAAGGATATTCACTTCTGTATTCTTAAGCTGCAATGTAGCTTTGTCGTTGTACTTTGAATCATTCCCCTGCTAAAGATGAATTGTTGTTCAAGGTTTAGGTCTTAAGCTATTTCCCTCTAGGATTTGCCAGGACTTTGCTCTATCCATGTTTCCAACAGTTATAACAAGCATCCCAATCACTGCTGAGGAGAGGCAGAACTATAGCATAATGCCGCCAACAGCAAGTTTGACTTTAGGGATAGGGATAATGGAATGATCACTATTTTGAGTGCGCCATATGAATGTTTTGCATTTAGACCAAAAAGTTCCAGTTCGGTCGTTTGTCCACAGAACCTTTTGTCACATGTTTGCTGGTTCACATGCTTTGTTGGAACTCCTATTTGGGATTTGAAATGTTTTCCGTTATTGTATATAGACAGAGGCCACTCAACAAATATGGTGACTGAAAGTTTTTGAAAACTTATGTATC
This sequence comes from Lepisosteus platostomus, assembly GCF_059453375.1. Classification (NCBI taxonomy): domain Eukaryota; kingdom Metazoa; phylum Chordata; class Actinopteri; order Semionotiformes; family Lepisosteidae; genus Lepisosteus; species Lepisosteus platostomus. The sequence continues at coordinate 25,244,307 of NC_142627.1, read as the reverse complement.
ATAACCTTTTTTTCCTTTCATATCAATAATCTATTTACCACTTCCTGTTTCTTTCTTTGTATTTGAAAGTGTGGAGTAGGTTATGTACAGTATATACAAATATTAATTACTACTTTAATGTGTCAAAAGTGTAAGCTTTAAAGTAACAAAATGAGAAAATTGTTTAAGGGTCTGAATAGTTTTGTAAGGCACTGTACATACTCTGTCTTTGTGTACCATGTGATGGACTAGCGTCCCACCCAGAGTGTGTCATGCCTTGCTCCCTTTGCTTGCTGGGATAGGCTCTGGCTCCCCCATGATCCTGTATTGCATAAAGCATTTAGAAAATGCATGGATTAATGCACATACCCCGCATATTTATACAATACATGGCTAATTGTATGTATTGTATAAGAAACATGTAAATTCTGAGTAAACAAACTCCACAAAAAATCTTGAGTTCACTTAGTGTGGCATCTACTTCGTTGTTTGCTCATTTCCATTACAACACTGTATTTACTAAAAAAGTACTAGATATACAGTAGGAAAGTTAGCATATAATAATGTAAAATAAAGTTTAAAATTAAAATAATATCTAGAGGTTATTGTTTTCATGGAACAATGATATAGAGGTTTAGATGTCCATTAATCATTGCAGTTATCACTTCTAGCCAGCTCGTAACTCAGTACTGGGATTTTGTGTTTGTTCCTGCATGAAGAGACAAAAAACCTTTGTCAAACCATCTAATGTAAGTACTTTCAGAGTGTTATCCCCCCCTCCTCTACTCAGCTCCCATTTACACTAAGAGATTACTGGCAGCGCATATGAAGTATAGCAACAGCTCCAGGGATAAACCATTATCAGTTCCTCCCAGTGCAGCCATGCTCTCTATTGCTATCATGCAATCCAGAGTCAGCCTCAGGGATCAGCAATTAAGGCACAGTGGCATAGCAATATGAACTCATGGATGGCAGGATGGTGTGAAGCTTAACATTACTGCCCCACAGCTCCAAGGTCCTGTTTTAAGGTCCTGCCTATATGGAATTTGCATGTTCTCCCTGTGTTTTCATGATCGTTTATCGTTTACCAGGCACACTGAGTTCCTTCTACTTCCTAAATACATATACTGTAGTTTGATTGGTTCCTCTCAGCTGTCTGATTCTCCTGTGGCTTCATAGGCATTTCCTACTACTGTTTCTTCATGGTAGTACAGTATGTTACCAGTTCCACCAGTACTGGCTATGGGACAGAAATCAAACAAGGTGAACTTGAAGGGCTTAAAGTGGCTTCCTGTCCACTATGACCATTCTGATGTACAAGAGGCTTCCACCACATCAACAAGCACACACCATACATTTGACCACAGGTGGTATTATTGGCCTAAAGAAAACAAAGAAAACGGGCACTAAAGTTAAAAGGTAACAGTTTTGCTATCTACCTTAAAAAGCATCCTGGCAATTCTGAAAGATACAAAGCATCTTTTTCAGAAATGCCATTGTTATATCACAGTAGTCTTATGAGCATTCAATGGTACTAAGTATGACTATTTATTACTTCATATTTTGTTGTAGTTTATACTGTATGTGTTATAATAAAATGAGAAGGATAATTCCAAAATTTATAATTTGAAATGTACTAAATCCTTTCTATATACTGTAAATCTCATAAGCCATAAATAAAACAACCACTGTATTATATTTTAGAATAAGTAAATATTAGGGACAGATAACCCTTTTTAACTTACAAAATCCAGAGCTATTAAATTGCCCTTAATCAGCAACCTTACTCAACAGAATCTTTAAAGTGTTCCTCTTCACTTGGTAGAGTAGCTGCATCAGCTCTGTGAGTTTTTTTTCCCTTTGTGCCAGGCAGATGTCAAACATCCAGCATCTGAGAGGGGATTTTCTATGTGGTTAATCACTAGAGGGAATATCTTTTTATAGGAGATGGGCGATAGGCAGTAAAGTCCTCTTATATTATCTTTGTTACAGTATGAATGATCTCTGTTATGAATAGGAAAAAGACAATTACTAATGGATCTGAAGACTTTTAATCAGGAATTAGCCATTAGAATACCAAATGACTAAGACACCAAGAATATAGAAATCTATCATATCATTAAGACAAACAGTAGACATAATTCCAATTAACACTGAAAGAACTGATCAAGGTTTTACTGCTTTAGTTCTATTTCCAATTTCTTCAAAAGCTTGAGAATGTTGTTTAAAAGAAAGGTTAAAAATCAACATAAGGATTATGATGATTCACTGGGAAAACAGACAAGCAACTTTCATCTCAACATCTCTGCAACCTGTTGAATAACCAGGAGTAAGGCAGTCATCCAAACTTAATTTCAAAATATATAAACATATTACATTTATAGTAACATGCCCTTAATTCCATGCCATTCAGTTCCAAGAAGTAAAAGGCATCATAGCTGAACAGTTTATTTTAAAATTCTGTTAACATTAGTATGGTTAAACTGTCAGCCACTGGCTTGACATTCAGATAATTTATTTTCAATACTACAATATTTGGAAAGACAATTGTGGCATTTAAGAGAAGATTGTGATGAGTAGAACACTATCGACCGTGACTAATACACAGTAAATTCGGATGTCTAAAAATGTTAATTATATTGAGCAGAATTAAGAGGATTCTCAGAATAGTAGTTCACATATGTCACAAAAACCTAAGATGATCAGCTTTAACCGTCATATTTGTCTACTGGTGTAAATGTTTATTGATCAATGGGTACTGAGGCACAAATTGCATTTCCTTGAAAATGGTAAGATGTATAATTTGCAGAATTGTTCATTTGTGTTATACAGTACTGCAATATTCCTGTCACAATAGCTTAATTTCTTGACAGTCTGATGACAAACCTTTCACATATTGTTGCATTTAATGTTGAATGTCTCTTCCAAAAGAAAACAGCCTGAACTACTTTCTGTGCATATGACCATCAAAATAAAGTTTTATTTGCCCTGCTAAAGTGCTGATAGTGATAATTATGAAAGCCACCTTTGTATATGAGAGCTCTGTATATATATTGTAACTTTGAAGACATGCTTAGAATTCTAGACTAATTTTTAGAATATACTCTGTTAATGTGCACACTTCAGATGATTTTGTTTTGTTTTTGTGAGTAACTTATTTATTTATAGTCAGAAAAATCAAAAACCAAACATACAAACAATAACATTAACCCTAGGAATTAAATCATTTGCCCCCTTCTCTAATCCTGCCTTCACCCAACCACCTCTATCCTCGAGTCCTCCAGGCATAAGCCCCTCTCCTATCTTCCCTCAGAATCCACCTCATCCCTCAGAATCCACCTCATTACAGCCAATCCCAGGGATTCTGTAAAAGCTAACTCAGTAACTGGAGGCAGCTAGCAGGACAAACAATCCTCCTATATTTTCTACTGTTGTATCCCAGAGTAGTATGATTTCCTCCATGGCTCCAGTGGACAGTTCAGTCTGAGCAACATTAAGAAAGACAAAAGGCCACTGGCACAGGGGGGAGCAACAGCTGCCACCTACATACAGTGGCACAGTGGTGCAGTGGTTAGTATTGCAAGAGAAATACTCTTCCTGTATTCCTTGACTTCCTCCATTCTCTCCCGTCTAACTCAGCCTGCTCCTCCCCTCCCCATCCCTGTCTGTCTTCTTTTCTTCACTCAGTTGAAAAGAAATGGATGAGATCCAAGTTGCCCTCTTACTTGAATCTCTATCACTCTCATTCTTCTCTTAGGCACTTGCCTCTGCCAAGTATTGTTATTTTCAGCCTATCATGCAGTCATTCTCACAACAATCCTTCTCTATTTTCTCAACCCTCAATTCTCCTATCCCCCCTCATCCTTCCTTTATCTGAACCAACAGCTTTGTATCCCTTTTCTCCTTCAAGATGTGTGACAAGTACAAGCTTATATATGTACATTTTTATTAATTTGATATATCGCAGTATATTAAATATTAAAATAATATTAATGATGAAAGTAGAAATTATACTGATTAACCTGTATAGTGTAGAGCTACTATAGTCGTATTGTATTCTGATGCATATACTCCCCTACTAATGTATTTCTGATGCCCCTTAAAGTGCTCACAAAATGTATTGTTGCTGAAAACTGGGACAACCAATTTTATGTAGGTGTAGGTGTAGGCATCCTCTCACAAGGCACCAATAAATTTAGGGGTTTGTGCATTTACTGGGACAATTATTCATTTATTGGGACAATTATTCATATGCCAGCAGCCATATCACCCTGCAACTCACAACTGGCAGCCCACTGAAGCTAAGCAGGTGTGAGCCTGGTCAGTACCTGGATGGGAGACCTCCTGGGAAAAACTAAGGTTGCTGCTGGAAGAGGTGTTAGTAGGGCCAGCAGGGGGTGCTCACCCTGCAGTCCATGTGGGTCCTAATGCCCCAGTATAGTGACGGGGACACTATACTGTAAACAGGCGCCGTCCTTTCTGATGAGATGTAAAACTGAACTCCTGACTCTCTGTGGTCATTAAAAATCCCAGGGCATTTCTCACAAAGAGTAGGGGTGTAACCCCGGCGTCCTGGCCAAATTTGCCATTGGCCTTTACCAATCATGGCCTCCTAATAATCTATGAATTGGCTTTATTACTCTGCTCTCCTCCCCACTGATAGCTGGTGTGTGGTGAGCGTTCTGGCGCACTATGGCTGCCGTTGCATCATCCAGGTGGATGCTGCACATTGGTGGTGGTGGTGGAGGGGAGTCCCCATTACCTGTAAAGCGCTTTGAGTGGAGTGTCCAGAAAAGCGCTATATAAGTGTAAGCAATTATTAATAATAATTATTATTCTTATTGTAGCAGTAAGTCACAAAATGATACTTTGATGGCTATTAGAAGACCAACCTTGCGGGATAACTCAAGCAACGCACACACACGGATACTAATAAACGAGAATACATTTATTAATACATAAAATGTGTATATAAACATAACAGATCTTAAGAGTGAGGGTTAGCAGAATACTAAAGGTATATATTCAATCATGAAGCGTTACAAATACCAAGAGGGACATACAATCAGTGTATCATTCATTTAGACCATTTCATAAATGAACTTGGATTACAACTTCTACACTAGATACTCAAAAGCAAGTACATCACTCATAGGAATTAAATTGATATCAACTCAGGTTGAGGTAACAATTGAATTCTCGAGCTGTAATGCAGCAATGTTGAATACTCATCCAGTCTGTGGGGATTCAGATCTCCCGCGGACACAAAGGAACAGTGGCAGACTGTTGCCGTGTCCAATAGGCGCTCTCTGGCCCAGTGCCAGAGAGCTCTAGCAGTGGGCTCTCTGAAGACTGGCAAGTTAGTTCTGGCTTACTAGCAGAGTTTGTGCACAGGAGAAAAGTGACTGTGGGTCCAAGCAGGTCACACTCTTTAGACAAGAAGAAGACCGGTTCGTTCCTGATGTAGCGCGAGTCCTGAATCCTGAGATTCAGCTGTCCACAGTTCCGACCGTAGTTCACTCGTTGACCAGGCTAGCATTTGCGGTGGGTTCACAAGGCTTGCTGCTAGACTAACCTCTAGTTACACGCTGGCAACCTCCATTCTCGACTCTTGGAACAAAGGAAAGTCCTGTCACTCGGACACACTGGCCGTTACGTGGTTGTCCAAGCTGAGTCTTAGAATGTCCAGGGGAGCCCTGAGGAAGCCCTGTGCTACCTGTTTTACCTGGAGGAACTACGGTCGTTCATTGGTTGAAAGTACCGTGGGCATTTGAGACCCTCGTGGGGTTAACCTGCCCTATCAGTTCCTGATTGGCTGATGATGAGTAACAATGCACTCTGACCTTGGAGTTGTAAACCTTGGGATGAGACTCTCCCTTGAAGTCTCCCAGACAGTAAGGCGCCAGAGATGACCATTTATTAGGGTTGCTGGAGAATCTCAGCTTTGGGAGTTGTTCCTTATCAGGACACTCTATCAACTAGAAAAACACCTTAAATGTGAACCAAATGGAATGGCCTCTCTGTATCAAGCACCACTGAGATGAAGGAGAGAGGGACTGGCAAGTGAGCAGCAAACTTAATTCCTGTATTTTAATAAGCCTTGCTGCTACATAGGCTACACAAAACCAAGCTAAGTGCATGATATATTTATTGAAAATGTCAATAATACACTTGCTAGGAACACTAGCAATACTGTTTGATGTGAAATACTTTCAGAAAGTAACCTCTTGCCACAACACACCACAACAAAAGTTTATGCAAAAACATTTATGCAAAATGACAGCATTAAAAATACTTTTTGAAAATGTCAACAGTTAGTTTTGGAAAGTAACCTTGCGTCATGACACCAAAAATTTGGCGTTTAACAAACCAAATGCTACTTAATGGGCTGGGCAAATATTTCCTTGATGAAGCTTGCCACATGCAAGAGGAGTATCAAAAGTCCCATGTAAGAGAAGAAAAAGTCCTATGGAGGAGTTTTTTTAAGTCCTAATTGGGAGATATAATTCTTAACATTCATGCATCCCCTCTTCCAAATGGAACCCAAGCTCCTGGAATGGATGTACGTGTTCCTGGTTAGGTTCGTGAATTCAAAGAACCCTTGGACATCTAGTCTGAACCCCCGGATTTTTATATGTGCTACTTGGTGCGCACATTAGAAATAAATAACAAGAACTAAAACAGGAATAAACAAAAAACACACTTTATTGTCTTTCTTCAAAAGTCCATTTCTCAAGTTGTAGCACACCAAGGATGTAAATTTATTCAGCATGAATTTGTATGAAGACAGGACCTGAAATGGGTCTCCCTGCCTTCCAAAAAATGAAATAGATAGTAAACATGAAAAGAATAAATAATTTATTGTTCTTTTTATTGCATTGACTTCTGGCAGTGCTAGAGAGCCTGTTTAGAATGCTTATGGAGAAAAAAAGTGTTTTTGGACATTTTGCGCACTTTTAGGGCCTTGCTTAGGGGCCCAACAGAGTAGGATTCCTCTGCTGGCCACAGGATACGAACCGTCAACCTTCCAGCCACAGAGCCACTGCACTGCCCTTGTGACTAGTATCTCATTTATAGCTTTCTCAGAACATACTTTCACTGATGTGAAGATAAATTTAATGATTGGATTTAGTGGATGTTGGAGATCACTTTAATTTGTGATACATTGAGAAACAAACACCTACTTGCTCTTGGGTACAGTATAAGTGTATATGTGCTGTGCCCCAGATCAGGAAATTCTGCTGGCTTTTTAAACCCAGTTCATTCCACACAATGGATTGTAGATATCTGAGTAATTTTAATTATTTTTTTTCTCAGTGGGGTGTCTGATACAATATGTGTCCAATACAAATTTTCACACAATAGTGTTAATTGCTTCTGTAAACTGGGCAACTGAAGTTGTTTTGCTGTAATTTATACCTTAAAAATGTTTGGTTGGATAGTATATAGTCTAATGATATACAGTAACTTATGTATAGCTGTTTTATGTCAAACAAATTATACCACAAATAAATAAAAATGCATATTTGATTTATTTTAAAAGCAAGAACATATTAATTAATCTTATTGTTTAACTGCCCTCCTCTCAAAATGTTGCTAGAGGTTTCTTGATCATGTAAATAGACCAGAAACCAGTTATTCTAATGGCCCATTGTCTTCAGAAATATTCCCTGCTGTCTGGATCCTGATACTAATTAGCGTCATTCTTGCAGACTGTCTTCATCTAGATGCCATTAGTAGCACCACTGTTTTGCAAGTGATCATTAAAATTATTTTGCATTCATGTTTTTGAGCACAGTAAACCGTACAGTACCTGAGCGGCAAATTGCAATATCAACAATTTAAAAACTGTATACTGACCAAAATAAAGTCCAGACTTGTATTACTTGAACTTAATGTACAATACATGACTGACAAAGTCATTTTAATCAAAACTTATTTTAATTGGGCCTCTGGTTTTTAATTTACATGTTTATTTGCCTTTAAACATATAACATTACTGCATGGTTTTAAAGCCACTACAGTATCTCAGGAACGAAAGCAGCACAAAGACTATAGGTGGCATTTTAAAGAAAACAAGAAGAAAAAAGGTCTGCAAAAACAAATATATTTATAAATACTTGACATTAAAATTATAAAATGTATTTTATATAGGGGGTTTATAAGTTAGTACTTAAAAGCAAATATACATGTAAAAACCTCAAATGCAATTTCTAAGTGCATCTTCAATGTATTCATTATATACATCATAAATGATCTGGGTATATTGTAACCAAATACGAATCCTGATAAGAACATGATTTCTAGTTTAAAATGTTGCAAAGGGGTAGAGGTATGTTTCTGAATTTACTGCAGCGGAGTAGTAATGGGACTTGAGATTAGCAGTTCTGCACATACTCTAACAACTGAAACATACAGTAGCAAAGGACAGAAATTTAAGTGTGTCTCCTTGCTTCAGGGCATAGAGCTGCCTTGTTACCATTCATTCTTCCTGTAAACTGCTGTGGGTGATACTCTATTTTGAAGCTGAAAATATGGCAGTATTGTAAAAGATTTGCTGTCAAAAAATAATTTAAAATCACAACAATAATTCTAGAAAAAAACATTAATAGAATTTTATAAAAGATATATATTTTTAATCCTTTTCTTAATCCTTTTCTAAAATCAGTTCACACCAATGAAATAAATATGAACTGAAAAATTTGTGCCCCATATTTCTGAATCTCCATCTCCATGGAAATAACATGATTCTCTACACTCTTGGGATCTCTGGCTGTGCCTGCAGTGCTAACTTCATGTCTCTTTAAAAATGTAGAGGTGCTCCAATGTCGCTGTTGTAAGAAATATGCTACTTGAAAATTTTCCATTGGGGTCAATACATAGTGAAAAATTGAAAACTCATCCAGGGTTTCAGTTTGGATGCACTTCTGTAAATGGGAGTTAACTCTGTTGCATTTCATTACGCCACACAGACAGAACTCAAGGACATGAATGACGGATTTACTGCATATTGCCTCCCCACAACTTTAGCCATTCTATTACAATAAAAAAACTGTTATTAAATGTAGCTGTTCAGTTTTGATCTTGTCTTGATAGAATTGCAGATACTATTTAGCTTTGCTTTTGGTGACTATGCAATCATATGTTGTGTATTTCTATAAAGTAACAATATACAATGTATTGTATGAAAAGTCACATCTTTTAGAGTATTTATTTTTTCCTATGGAAAGCTTTAGGCTGTCAGGCATGTCATCTGTTACTTTTTTTCAATACAAATCCAGCTTTTGGAAAGTAGGTAGTCCATCAGAATAAACAAGAGCCTGGGGAAAACAATGAAAGAAACCCTGTATTTTCAGTCATGCCAGACGGAAGCAAGAGGTAAAATCCAATATTGTATCCCAGAAACAATAAGAAAACTGATGATGATTCTGCAGATTCCCTGTAGCTCAGAATACAGAAAACCTCTTACTTTAAAAGGTGGGTTTTTCTTCTTTAAGTATTTAACTCACAGAGCAAAGCCTAGTTTGAGATTTAGATTTGAACAATTTGGTGTCTTCTTAAATAGTTGCATCTTGACAGGATTCTGACAAAAAAAAAATCCTGATTAATTGGGAAAATAGATTTTTGATATTCTTTTTTATTCTTAAATAGACTGTAAAACAATGTCAAACAATATTTAACATATATTTTTACCATAAATTATATTTCATTTGTATTGAGTACAGACCAGGCATTGCAAACTAACCAAGGCAGACAGTATGTCTGTCGACATTAGAGAATGAGTGGCTGAAGCTCCGAAACAGTTAGTCTGGTATTTATCTTGTGCTCTATGCTGGGATATTTTTACTTCAGAAAAATCACAGCACCACTTTATTTATAGCACAGGTTGAATTTCCAGACATATAAGACTTGTCTCTCAATATAATACTGTTGATGCCATCTTTGCAGAAACATGTTTTTTAATGTATATTAATATTGCTGCTTAATAGAAAATGACTAGCTGCAGTTATGTGTTTATCACACCATGATTATCATAGTTTGCATGATTAGATCTTTTTCTCCTGAAAGATCGGATCATTTTCAGCTTTGGTATACCAGATTGCCTGGAAATAGTGTGGAATTTCTGCTTTTATCTGTTATGGAACAGATATAAGAAATCATAAGAAATCTTCTCCCATTGCTCTGTCAGTCACAATGTATACTTGGGTATTGTCTCAGATGAATGAGCATATCAGTGTGTGGTGTTACGGCATGCAGACAGCAACAGCAGGGACTAGGTTGCACTCAAGAGTTTGTTTCTGTTTTCTTAAGAACAAAATAAATCTACTATCTACTAACTTCTTTCGAGAAAGAATATTGAAAACAAAATATCCCCTACTATCAGGTTACAGATGAGCACATAGAAAAATAAACACAAGGCACAAGATGTGTGTGAGCTACTTCATTTACCTCTGTGGCTTGAATGCTGCTAAGCAGGAAAATCATAAATAGAAACTACTGTCTCCTCTGTATTTGCTCAATGTTGTTGTCTACAGGAAGTCCACAATCAGATACATTCCCCATAATTCCCCTGCCAAAGGTACAAATTTGAATATCATCACAGCAGAAAACACAAGGTAAAACTGCAATAGTCAAGCACAATAGACTTAATATTTATAAATTAAACTCTTTATAACTTAGGTCACCCTTTATCTTAGATTTTTCTGGAATAATGCATCTTTACTTTATGTAAAAACATATGGGCAGCTCTTGGGTGAATTTTACATATTTATTTTTAATTATTGTTCAAAATTAAGACTGCCAACTGAAAATAAACATATTCAACATTAAAATTAATAAAACTAAATTTTCCATATCGAAAATAAAAACTTCCAGCTTCTCCTGTTGGTTCTGATCTAATCTTTTATTCATAACAGGGTTGTAAAAAGTTACCACCATATATGTAGCATTACTTTAGATTGCCACATTTTTAAACAATAACTGCAGCATGGGAATGTTTAACATTTACTACCAATGCTTGTTTTCTGAAAACTGTCCAGCTTTCTTCTTAAGATCAGGGTTAACATGGCATTCATAATATGGCACCAAATTAAAGAAAATAAAGGCACTTCAAAGAACCTGATTTTATTGTCAGAGAATAATTTAACAACTTTTGCAGAGATGTTTTCCAGTTTATCAGGTAAATCCAATACAGTGACTATGATTAGCACTCTATTATAACAGAGGTATATTTGATATATAATGCTCAAGACATTTGAAGAATAAATATAGTTGCTCTTTTCTCCTTGATGCTTTTGGGTGCAATATTGAATGATGTGCTGATTCTTAGCTGAGGAAAGGGCTGTGCAGAATAATAAGGATGATATCATTACAGTGCAGAATCATAGCAATAAGGACCATAACCAGTACTTTGACACCTACATTTCTGAAAGCTGTGCTACTAGTCAAGCAGCAGTGATTCTCTTCTACACCACTTTGTGAGACCTACACCTACGTATATAACATGCTTTGATGGAATGGGCAATGCTTCTTCATTTAATCACTTTCAGCTGCCCCACTGAGTTCTTGCTTTTATAAAATATTACAAAGCACAATACCCATGTACAGTACCAAAGAAAATAGCAAAAAGTAAATTTATCAGGAAAGAACTTGGGTTTTCTGTCTCTCCTTGGAATCTAATAATTGCAAGACCTATATGGTTTATTGGTTTAGAGGTACAGATGGTTTTTGGGGGGTCTTTTTGAGGGGCACAGTGGTGTTGTTGTTTGCATTGTTTTTTCATGATTCTTGGGTTTGATGTGGAACTGGGGCACCTTCTGTTGAAGTACGCATTCTCTCTGAGGCCAGCTGGGTTTTAACTGGTTGTTCCAGTTGTCTGACACAGTCTAAAAACATGCTGTGTAGGTTAATTTATGCACAGTTCTGTGAAGATTTTGGACATTCTCTAACCTTGTCACTGACAGCACTCCAGGCCTGAAAGCACCAAGGGTTTGCTATTTCTCTGCAAGCTAAAGAAATCCTTGGTCAACATCAACCCAGCTAGTCCCATTTGGATTGAACCAGATAGGCACTGGCAGTAAGAGTGAAGCTGGTTACAGACCTTAAGTAGCATAGCCCAGACTGAAGATAAAAATGTATAGACTGCAAGCCGTAATCTGATGTCACGTTTAGTGTGTGAGCATGCCCACATACACTTATTTTAAGTGTAAATTCCACCTGCCTGTGGTGATGGCACTTAAATTCCAGAGGCCTTTATAAAATAGAAGAGGTTTTCATTTGCATTCTTTGGAACATAAAGAAAATGAGGTTGTGATCAAGTTGGTAGAATTCAAATCACTGTGCTTACATTGACTGGGCATGCTGTGTGTTGCATAGTATCCACCCACTGATAATACATTGTATACTGTATAATGACAATGTAGGACGCATTCACAGTACTCAGAATAACAGAAAATTACTGTATAAACTTTCTTTCAAAAGCTGATTTCAAAAGATGTGAATCATATTGGGATAGATTATGTGTGTACTGTATACAAATACACATAAGTTGTAAATTATTCCTTTCTGATGTTTAATTGGTCAATGGACTGGCAATGTTTTCCTGAGGCAGGCAGTGAGGTTTTAAAGCCAAAGTACTGAGCATGCTATCTCTTCACATTTGTTGACCAAACAACTGAAAATTACGGAACATTTTAGTTCATTTCTACAGTTCCACAATCAAGAATATCAAGAACAATTAATCATGATTACTTATTTAATCTACTGTAAAGAAATATGTTCATGCAAGCTTTTTATTAATTCAAAGTCAAAGTACCCATGTTGTCAAGACAGCATTCAGTCAGTAAAATAGATCATGACTATAATCTTAAACTTAGAAACATGGTGAAATGTTGAAATATCACCTCAGTTTAATATGTTTACTTATCCTTATCACAGCCTTTACATTGCTAGAAAGGGATTATGAGTACTAGTTAGTTAACTCACCTGGCTGAGGAAATGAGAGTACAGGATGGAGATAATCCCTGTCACATGGACCCAAAAGAATCCCCAGAACAGATAGATTTTAAACACTGAGCTGAGAGTAAATCGGTGTGCCTACAGTTTCACAGGAACAGAGCAGAACATGCATGCAACAAATGAAATGTACATATTTTGCATGCTTGATCTTCTTTTGCAATAAGTAGTTTTATAAGCAGTGCATTGGAAGCATGTAAATTGTGAGTGAGAAAATGCAAGTCATTGAATAGTTGACAGTAATTGCAGCTAGCAGCAGTAGCAGGACCGGTTAGCTTGGGGTTGGGACTTAATGGTGGGCAGTAGAAGAATAGAAGAATAGCAACCAGTAGCTTGGCTAGTTTGATAGTTACTTTGAGCATCTTGTTTCAATAGCCTCTCGTTCTTATTTTTATTATACTTTCTTATTCTTACTTAATTATTAGCTTATATCTTTTCTTTGATTTTTCAAAGTTGCTACTTTATCTTTTTTGGTTTTATTTTTTTAGTTGATTACCTCATATATTTATATGTTTATTACCTTTTTCCATATTCCTGTGCTTTACAGTGTGATGGTAAGAAGGAATCTAGGGTCTGTAATTGACGGGATTTACAAATTGGAAACAAAATGTTCAGCTGTTTATCTTGATGTATTGTCCTCCTTGTAAACTTCAATAAAAAGATTTAAATTTGAGATTTGAACTCTGTGTTGGGAAGATACCGTAGAGACCAGAACAGTAACATTTGGATGGGGAAGCTGGAAGAAAGCTACTGGTTAGCATGTACTGTAGCAGTACTAGCTAGCTTGGTTTAGCAACTCTGTGGTTGGCAGTGGAAAATGCTTTGGTTGCCCAGAAGAGTAATATGATGCTGACGTTTGCTGAATATACTGAATAAGAACATATTCAACCAGAAATGAAGAGAGAAGAAGGAAAGGAAAGAGAACAGAATGCAATTAGGTACAGGGAACAAAATTGTTGCTGTTATTTGAAATTTCTAGAAAGCTTGCAAACTTCCGGAGACCTAAAATTAAATATCCAGTTGCAGACCTGCTCATCTTTTGCATTGAATAGACAAATGTATCCAAAAGAAGCAACAATTTCAAAATAGATGTTTGGTTAGATTTACTTGGAAATAATGCTGGGTACATTAAGTGCTTGTTTCAGAGTTCCATTTTTCTTAGGAGCGACTTTTGTTCATTTGTCCAGCCTTGCTTATTTACCCGAGCTAACATATTCTTCAGTTGCAGATGACCTCAATTAAAGATAGTCAGGCACATTTATCAAGGTGGAGGGGAATTTGCCTTCAGGAAAGCACTATGTATACAATGATCTCTCTACCCACCCAGCAGAGAGTTCCACTGAGTACCATTAACAATCTGTTTATAGAAACAAGTGCCACTTCCAAAAATATCAGAACAGAGCATTCTGCTTCCTTGGGTGGGTCTTTACATCTCCTTTATTTATTAAGGATAAATAATTAATTATCTTATCAGCTTAATTAGAAAGATACACTCAATTTGTTTATCTTCGCTTTTTAAAATGTTAATGATTTATATTGTGCTGTGAGATATTTGCTCTCTAGGGTAGTTTTTCAAGGTTTTGATGTGCTGTATTATTAATCTTGGATGTCTACCGTAATCCTTGGATTGATAAAACAATAAATAAAAGATTTCTCCTTTTAATGGACATGAACAGAAATCTCATGCTGCATATTTGCACCACATACAGATAAAATATATTCTATTTGCAATGATTTAACCTTCATTTTCTGAGTATGAAAGCTTAATTCCAAGACTCTCTTTGCAGATTTCCTATGTCAGCAATAAGAAAGGGTTTCCTTTTCTTTACCCCAATCTTTCTGACAATCTTGCAACAGTGAAACATTAATGATTATTCACATAAAGGAGGTGGGGAAACTCCAATGGATACTTGGATTTTCTGAACTGCTAAACTGCCTGTGAGGGTTGTTTTTTACTGACTCATTGATATTTGTCTGAATTCATTTGTCTTTCATATAATCATGCTGTAATAATTTTTGTTTTTTGAAAAAAACAAGTTAGATTTGCTCTCTGCGACAAACATACAACTTTTAACAAATCCTTACATTTTTTTTGCAAAATATTGATACTTTACAGTATCTACAGTATGTGAATTAGTATTTGCATAACATTTGTTATAATACCTTTTACTGGATAGTGCTAAATATTTAACCTACTGTTGGAAATGCTACAGTAGGTTGATCCAGGCCAAAGACAAATTTCATCATTAAAAAAGAGGACTGTTAGACATTTGACTGAGACTACTAAATATTATTGACTCCCAGATTGTTATCTGTGTGAAATAATGTCAGATTATGTATTGAATAAATAATTTATTTAAAATTATTATTCTTAATAATTTCTGTAGTCTTTCATTAAGCGCAGCATTACATACTTTCGGTTTTAAAGGAAGTTTAAGAATTAAAAAATTCCCTCTAGCTGTTTTTTATTTTTTATAAGTTCTGCAAAGGCAATAAATATTCTTGATATTAACCATAAACCATAAATACTGTTCTCATGTGAGAATGACAGAAACAGCACACTACATCAAATATGTAAAGAGGTAAGAACTTATGAGAATATTTTAAATGAGATCTTGGCTCAAAAAGCAATGTCTCATAAGCTGACAGACTATGTGAAGAAGCAAACAGTGCTTTACATATCACATTTGGTCACCACATTCAAACATTAATCAAATTCCTAACTATGTGTCTTGGAAAATGTGGACTATCTAATGTCAGTTTACAGATGTGATGGGTTTCAATTTTATCTTTTGCATTATGTTGGGAATATATATATATATCAGTGTAAGCAAACATATCACAATGAGTTTTGTGGGCAGAATGGCCTGCTTGTGTTTGTAACCATTTTTATTTTCTTATGAACAAATGACTGTGAAAACCATAAGTGACTTCTGAGTTCCCTATTGGAACAACTGTATAATTCCCAGTAATCTTCAATTGTGAGAAAATTGCTATTCTAAAAAAAAGATTGTCTGTTTAGGAGTAGTATTACAATGCAGACATTAAAAAGCATGATAGATCTTACCAGTAGGGCATAATTTATGGTATTGTATTCTATGTATCTTCTTCTCAGCTGTATAGATTGGCAATCAAGAAGACATGTGGTGCACATAAGACTATCATCAAGTCAAATTGGACAAAAACTTAGAAAAAGAAGGAAATCTGCTAAACTAAACAGCAGATGGTATATTTGGTTATAGGACATTTTGCTTGTTCTTCGGATAGTAGCAATATCATGGTGTGATATCTAATACACAAATGATAAATTAAGTTATATGCAGAAAATCACTGTATTAAAAAGCTTCAAATGCACCTTAAGCCAGGAAAGTACACATATCCAGTTCTTTTTGCTAGTCCTACTGATTTATACAGTAGTATTGGGCCTGATGGTGTTGACTATATAGCTTTCTTAATCTGAATCTTAACATGTGAAGGAATGCATGCCTCTTTGTGTATATGAAATAATAATAATAATAATAATAATAATAATAATAATAATAAACTTTATTTTATGTAGAACCTTTAAAGGTGGCTTCTCAAAACACTTTACAGAATGACAAACAACAATAATTAAGAAGAATTCACAAGATAAAACACAATTACAATACACAGAGAAGACTGTGGATGGTGGTACTAAGTATAGTAGGAGCAGAAGGGTAAAGAATGGAAACAGTTAAGTGAAGGCTCTTCTAAAGAAGAAGGTTTTGAGTCTGGATTTGAAGGAGTTTAGAGAAGGTGACTCTCTGATATCCTTGGGGAGAGAGTTCCAGAGCTTGGGGGCGCAGCAGGAGAAGGCCCTGTCACCCACAGAGTGTAGACGGGCTTGTGGGACAGTCAGGAGACCAGAATTAGAGGAGCAAAGGTTGCGAGGTGGGGAGTAGGAAGAGATAATAGATCAGACAGGTACTGAGGTGCCAAGCCATGCAGAGCCTTATAGGTGAGCATGAGCATTTTAAAGTCCACACAGAATTTGACAGGAAGCAAGTCCAAGGACTCCAGAATAGGAGTAAAGTGATCACTTGCATTTTGTAGCAGCGAGGCTTATTAAAGTACTGGAATTAAGTTTTCTGCTCCCTTGCCAGTCATCTAAGTGGTGCTTGATACAGAGAGGCCATTCCATTTGGTTCACAATTAAGGTGTTTTTCTAGCTGATAGAGTATCCTGATAAGGAACAACTCCCAAGGCTGAAACACATCAACCACTCTAAGAAATGGTCATCTCTGTCTGGGAGATTCTGGGAGAGCCTTATTCAGAGTTGTTTACAACTCTAAGGTCAGAGTGCATTGTTACTCATCCTCAGCCAATCAGGAACTGATAGGGCAGGTTAACCCCACGTGGGTCTTGAATGCCCATGAAACTTTCAACCAATGAACGACCAGTAGGTCCTCTAGGTAAAACAGGCTGCGCGGCGCCTCATGGACAGTTCGCGCCTGCTGGACATTCTCAGACTCAGAGGGTCTCCGTGACATTCTCTCGACATGCGCCTAGTGGACATTTCTCAGACTCAGAGCTCCTCCTGAACATCCTCAGACTCAGCTCGGACCACCACGTAACGGCCAAGGTTAGCCCAAGCCTCGTGAACCCACCACTAACGCTCACCTGATCAACAAGTGAACTACGATCGGAACTGTGTACAGCTGAATCAGTATTCAGAACTAGTGCTACATCAGGAACGAACCCGTTTTCTTCCTGCCTAAAGAGCGTGACCTGCTGGGACCCGCAGTCACTTTTCTCCTGTGCACAAACTTTGCTAGTTTCAGCCAACACTAACTAGCTGGTCTTCAGTGAGCATCAGCAGCAGGAATCTCTCCCACCACGTCCATCCGCAATAGCACTGCCTGGCACCGAGACAGAGAGTCCCGATTGGACTAGCAACCAGCCTGCAACTGTTTCTTTGTGCCTGCAGGAGATCTGAGTCCACACAGATTGGATGAGTATTCAACATTCTGCATTATAGCTCGAGAATTCAATTTTTACCTCAACCTGAGTTGATATCAATTTAATTCCTATGAGTGATGTACTTGCTTTTGAGTATCTAGTGTAGAAGTTGTAACCAAGTTCATTTACGAAATGGTCTAAATGAATGATATACTGAACGTATGTCCCTCTTGGTATTTGTAACTCTTCGTGATTGAATATATACCTTGTGTATTCTGCTACCCTCACGATAAGATATGTTATGTTATATGCACATTTTATTTATTAATAAATGTATTTCCATGTATTAGTACCTGTGTGTACGTTGTTTGAGCTATTTCGCAAGGTTGGATTCTAATAGCCATCAGAAGAATCATTTTGTGACTTACTGCTACAATTAATAATTGTCAATGTAAATGCACAAACCCCTACATTTACTGGTGCCTTGTGAGAGGATGCCTACAATTAGAACTGGTCAGGATTCTGGCTGCCGAATTACGGACATACTGCAGTTTGTTCAATGTAGATGTAGATACCCCAGAGAGTAGAGCACTACAGTAGTCAATTCGGGTGAACACAATTGTGTTGATCAGCTTTGAGAAATACAGTATAGTGTAGCTTTATGTTTTGTATAATACACAGTCCCATATCAGTGATACAGAAATGAAGCAACATTCTATTTGATACTGCAAATGCTATTTCTGAAAGATTGTTTCCTCAGTGCTTTATATACATGCATAAGGCTTACTCCTTACTCTTCTTTCACCCCACTCAAATAATTGACATTACTAATTTGTTTCTATCTTATTTAATTAGATTTACACTCATAGGTCTAAATAGCTGTGGGCAAAGCATATAGGCAATCAAACATTAAAACTAAATTAGGGTGATATGAATAAGATTGCTTTAAGAGGGAATATTCTGGTGTCTTACTGGGCTTGTAAAAAATAATGATTCTTGTACAGACATCAGTAGAGAACCAGTGGAAGTAAGAACAGAGCGCACATTTACACTACACATTAAGACTTCATTACCTCTTTAAACAGTAACAGACTGCAAGTCAGTATATGTTTAACTCCCCAGTTTATTATTTACTTTTACCGTAAAACATGGGGAAGATAACATTTATATTTGTACATGAAAAACGGCAAGGTCATGGATTATGTTTAAAATGTTATGGTTACAGGAAGCGGACATTGAGGTGTCTAGAGACAATGTTCAACACTTGGCTAGTATCAACATTTGCATTTCTCGGGGGCTTCAAAGAAAGAAAGGAACTGAGGTGTTTGCTGAGTGGTTGGGGGTCTGCTATGTTTTTAATGTAGCAGACACAAATGATCTGTAGTAAAATATTGAAATAACCTGATGTTTATAAAGTAGAAATTTGTATTCCCTTAATGTATACTTACAACACAAACAAGATAGTTTTGACTCCAATGTTCAAAGGACCATATGATGGCTTTAGGACTATCAGAACTGATCTCTGAACACCACAGAGTACTCTTTCAAGGCACACCTGCTTAGACATGTGTAAATTATCATTCAATCATACAATACAATTGATGGGATAAGTAATAGTCAACCAGGACTGAGGCTAGGCTGTAGGGGGGATGATTCAGTTGTTCAAAGACACACTGGTATACAGGTATGTCAGCTTGTGCATCTCTTGTTGTTTTGAACCAGCATATTATTCTGCAGTAGCAGAATATCGTTTGTTAACATCTACTGTACTCATTTTCATAGGTAGCTTTATGCCTTCAGAATATTGGAATTAAACTAGAATATTATTGTCCAACAATTATTGTTCTGTATGGCTTTCAATCTATTGGTAGCATTTGGTTTTCAATTCCAAAAGATGCTGGTCCTACTTTTGCCAAGTGAGACCCTGTTGGAATTCAAGATGCTTGCACTGAGACAGACTTGGTCTGAGGATCATACTGTACTTCTGTACTTCACATTAACATTAACTAGACAGAAATATTTTAATTTACAACTACCAAAAGTTTTTTACATGATTCCATATTAATATTCCCTATTTAATTGATTTAAAGAAGTGCTACCACTTTTTAAGAACAATAATGACGTAAAAATTTAAAAGTTAAAGCATAATAGCATTTTATTAAGTATATAGATTTTATATAGTTAGGATGAGTACATCAAAAGTTTTCCAAAATAACCACAGTAAGTAATCAAGAAGTTACTTTAATGCAGAAAATGTTATGAAGACTTTTATGTGGAATACTGTTGCGTATTGTGTATTTACTGTATTATTTTATTTGTACAGTAGCTACCACTAACAGCTATATACAGTATGTATACTATATATTTATATTCATAAAATAATATGATTTATGATGTTCAGAGATGTTATCATTCTGGTATTTTTCTTGTCAGCTACCAAAAAAAATTCGATATTAATATTCCTTATTAAGTGGATTTAAAGATGTACAGTAGGGAAACAGAATAAATGCTGATAAACACACATTCTGAGTGGCTGCATCTGTATGTTTGTAAAAATTCATAACTGACAGTAATTAAAATAAGATATAATAAAAAGCCATTTTGAACTCTTTCTGCCATTTGCAATAAAATAAATTGGTTTATAAAGGCATAAATACAGTTAAATTATGTGCATGAGGACATGCAAACCTTAGAATCTGTTTCAGACAAATCAAACTTTTACTTTTGATTAGATTAAAAATGGAATTTAATTAAAAAGGAGAATTTATTAAAAATAACTCTTGGTCATTATAACAAAGGAACCAGAAATACAGCAAAAGCTCATAATTAATTCCTTGTGAAAAGGTAAGTGATTCCATATGTAATTACTGTTGAATTGCTGCCACTTACTATAAGGGTTATTTTGTTTGCTAGTACCAGGATTTCGACAGCACCCTAATCCTTCAAGACAACCACTTCATTCCTTGTTAATGAAGTAAACAGTCCATAGTAGGTTACTGAGGAAATGTAACAGAAACTTACTTTAAAATGACTTCAGATTTTAAGTATTTTTTTCTAGAAG
The DNA here is from genome assembly GCF_059453375.1 of Lepisosteus platostomus. Lineage (NCBI taxonomy): Eukaryota > Metazoa > Chordata > Actinopteri > Semionotiformes > Lepisosteidae > Lepisosteus > Lepisosteus platostomus. Next base: position 25,223,333 of record NC_142627.1, on the reverse strand, counting down.
CATAATACTCTTGTTTATTAAGGCAGAAAAGTATCAAAAATGTATTAAAAAGCGAATTAACATTCCAGCATGAACCATACAGTTTTTATTCAAATAGTGTGAGTGGAGAACTGCAACACTATTTCAGATCACAAAAGTATTTAAAACTGTGAAGTTCTCTTTGACTGCAGAAAGGTCATGTAATAATATTAATAGTGAGTACAGACAGTCTCATGAGCTCTGCATTAAGATCACTAGTACTCCTTAACCTCTTTTCGTTATATGAGTTTTGTTGCATGTGCTTTAGCATTTTGTGTTGTATACCATTTTTAATCTCTTCTGCCATTTAGTAAGGCAGCTGATTCTTTTTGCAATACAGTATGCCATTCTTTTATCCTTGAAGAATTACAGTAATAAACGTTTAACATATGGTATGCAAGCACTTCCTATATCAAAATCTCAAATTCTATGATGGTCATTTTTTAAATTTAGTGTGCTTAATACTATTCCTAGTACAAGTCTGATATCTCTGGGAGCTGTCCATTGTCCACTTGAGCAGGTCAACATGCAGGGTTGACTCAGTAAGTCACCACAGTTAACTGTTGTGTTATTTATAATGTGTATATTGATTGCAGAATAACCTGCTTTAAGCAATTGCTTAAAATAGGTTGTTCTGTTATATACTGGATGCAGCCATACAAAATGCACATTGACTTTTTGAAGTAGTTTCCTTTCTCTGTATAAATTTGGGTCTTCTTGTTTTGCAACTGAAGCTGGTCATGTGTTGTAAAAATATCAAATCGACATTAAAGATACGATCTATTCAAATAAATATTTTATTTTAAACACTGATGTATTTGAATGGGTGTCAAAATTGCACTGAATACCTCATCACAATTGTTGTTGCAGTTGCCCTGGGCCAAATTAAATCTGACCCAATAACTTATTTTATATTTTTGCAGGCAAGCCCACTGAACCATAAGTCAGACGATAAAGCACTGACAGAAACTCTGGGGGCCATGGCAGATGCTCTGTCCATCGCCTAAAATACCTTCTTGTAAAAGTGTTTTATTTTTTACTTGCTTGATCAGACACTTTTTATAAGATGCAAGAACAAAAACAATAGTGCCTGTATCCCACAAAAATCTTGCTTTATAGGGACTGTCTCTTTTCTTGTGAATTAAACAGTACAGTATATTTGCAATGTGTGGTGATTTGGTCAATGTAAATGTAAAGCTCACAAAACACTATCAGCTAAAGAGAGGAGGATAACTCAAACAAATGTGCTGGAAATTGGAATCATAATTCCAGCAGGTTTATAAGACCTTTGAATACATTTTAATTTTCCAGTTTCTGGCAATCCTATCTAAATATAAAAAACAGTTAGCTCAAACCTCCAGCTGCATGAAGAGTATGAGTTCCTAGCTGCTAGTCCATAAAGGAACAGAACTGCACCATTTTGTGATTAGACTTCAAATCAAATGGCAGAATTCAAGGGCTTCTGCCTTGGCTTGGTCTCTTCATTTGGTGAGAAGCAATGAAAAGAGACAGAAAACCTTTTGATGCCCACTGTGCCAACAGAACTCAAGAATGATGATTAAAAATAGAAGAAATATTGTCATATTATTGTCATATCCAGAAGTAACAGATGCAGCTGTTATCCACATACAGTATCAGCTTTTAGTGTGTTATCGATTTCTAATTTACACTTTGCAAATCTCACTTAAAAGATTTATCAATTTTCACAATTGTGATTGTGGTATACTGTATTTTTAACATGCATGGTCTATAGTATGGACAGAAAAGAAGAATAGAGTTTAGGGATCTGAACTAGGAAGAACCCTTCAGCATCTCATTTGTTAAAAAAGTTATTACTTTCTTGTAAAAATAAATATTAAAATCTTAATTAGTAATAGATGGTAACTGCTTCCCCTTTTACCAGGGAAGCAGTTACCATTTCCAGTAAAAGTGTGTTGTGACTGTTTACAGTAAATAGTTACTGTTGCACACTGGACCTACTACTAGTTTATTGTTTCAATAAGTTCTTCGATAAAAGGCCTTTCTGCAGTTGGGCCTGATGTTGGCATGGCTAGCTTTATGTTACTCTGTTGAAACCAGGGGATAGGTACTGTCAAAGTTTGAAAAACCCTAACACAGGCGGGCTCATTACCAAGCTGGCTGGAGTTTAAGAATTCTTTAGACACTTTTGTTTCTCCTGAAACTGCTAAAAAGTGAAATCTCCCTGCTTTACTCACCCCTGTAGCACAATTAAAGTATGAACAGAACTGAAGAATAAAATGACCTAAAATCTTAAAAACCTGATTTGGACCTCCACCAGTCTTGGACAGATGCAAACTAATATGAACTTTGAGAAAAAGATAGATTACCTGAATAGTGAAATTTAACAATAAGCTGCTCTGTAATTGGGAGGAAATCTTAGCATTCCATCTTCTCCACCAACCAATCTCAGGCAGCATTTCATTATTCAGACAAGCATTGTCAGTGTAATGAATTCATCAATGTAAGAGAGATAAATGACCCAACAAGAAATAGACAGAACTGTCTTGCCGATCTTATGTGGGAAATTGTCTTTTTTATGTCATTATATTAGAGACAAGGCTGGCCTGACTATATGAACATCTTTTCCAATTTAGTGTGTTTCAAATATTAATAGCAACATGATTTGACCTATCTGTGAGAAGAATCCCATGCAATAAAAATGTGCTCATTTTGTATGTAGCTAGACCTTTACCCCTAAAATTGCTCTCCTTACAGGACAGGCTTGATTGTGAATACAGAAGCTTCTTCAGACAATCTGGAATTTTGTATTGTATTTCACATTATATACATGTCACCTTTTGGTTTCTTTAATATTGAATTGTCTTAAAATAGTATTTTCTAATAAAATATCACTCACTTCATTAATGATTATTACATATATTTCTTTTAAAGATTTTTTTGTCAACAGATCAGTAATTTATATTAATATTAAACTTTTTTAAATACAGAATATTAATTATTGATATAAATTATTAATGTTAACTATTAATCAGCTATCTAGCTTTTACTACCAGTAGAGAAGGGACTAATATTTTATTTTTATCATTTGTCTGCATCTGATGTACATTGCACAAGTATTCACTACCTAGCACAGTTTTACATTTTGAGGGTTTAAAGCTTGCAGTCACTGACATTTTGAAGTAGAAAATATAATTTGTTATATATACGACCCTGAAAGGCAAAAGGCAAAAACAAAAAGGTAAATAGATAATATTTATGAAAAACGTGAAACTTTGCAATTTTAAAATATATGACATCATAGAAAGGGTCTGAATACTTTTGCAAGGCACTGTTTTCATTTTGATTTTGATTGGCATAGTCTGAAAGGGGAACTGCAGTCCCAATTACTCAGACCAGTTATTAAATCACCGTAAACAAATCTTTGATGTTATAGAAATATTTTACAAATTTCAAATGAAACACAATATTGTGATGAACTTTGTGAAAGCCTCCATGTTGTCACAAACTAACATCTGAGTTTCCCTGAGTTGTGACATGATGCGGCCTTTCCTGCTCACTAGTCACCATAATGACAAATGTAATACGATGTACGAGCAACAGGTAAGTAGTATTTGTTGACAAAACTGTCTCAAATATTTCTATTGGATTAAAAGAGATGCTGTAACAAGTAGGCAGAAAAGGGAGTATGGATCCTGTGCAGAACTCAGGAGAGAGAGAACACTGAGAGTTCCCATCCAAATTGTGTACAGTATACAGTATGTCATCTGCCTTGTCTTAATCACATTTTAAATGACAGATTAACCCTGTAACAAGACCTCAGTAGAGGCCTTTGTGATTTTATCAAACCTTGTACCTTGTTCCAAAGGAGTGTTAAAATCGGGGAAATTAACCAGGTCTGGAACATAGGGTGGGTCATTCACTAGTTTGATAGGAACAATTGTTTGAGTGCTGTAGATTTTGGATAGGGACTGCTGATGCTTCCATTGTATGGGATCGTGTCTGGTCCGGGGGTCTCAAGGTTCGTGGATTTGTGTCTCATCACCTGTGAAAAACGGGCATAAATTAAAATGGATCCCCATGGAACTAATGACACAGTTGTTCCTGTCAAAGCTTGTGGGTTACGTCTAAGATTTTAATTCCTGGTTCTGGCAAGTGCTTTGGGACTCCATCACAGCACAGACCTTGACCAAGAGCACCTCCAGCCAGGAAATTCAATATTCATTGTAAACCTTTCATGTATTCTAGGAATTTGCTGTCCCACCCTTGTGAAAAAGTCTTAATCTACTGTTTCTTTATTTTCTAAAAAATACCCTTTATGCAAAAAAAATATATTTAAAACCTAATGTTAGGATTTTTAAAAATTGTTTACTATCTTATATATATGGACATACTGTCTGATATACTGTACAATCCCCATCTGTGCATTGCCTCTGTTCCCTGAATGTGATTATTTCACAGTGAGTTCTTAATTTACTGTATAATTCAAAGTAGCTTTTTGGCAAGAAGAAGTCTTTTGTGAAAAAAAAACTCTTATCCCTCTAATGAGGGGTGGTTTAGGTGCATGTTACATTGACAATTAATGGAGTTGTGTTAATGATTACCTAGCCAGTATCTGTGTCACTAAGGAATGAAGTTTAGATCAAAACCTGCAGTGTTAAAGATTTTATGATCTGATGCAAATTGGGATACATTTTATTTATGCCAGAACCTCTTTCTTTGGTGTATGTGTGCTGTTCAGTGAAACATTTAAATTTGTATAAATCAATCAGCCTTAGGAAGGTTGTGATAATACCTTATCATTTTGTTCATGGGGGTAGATGTTCCACTTTAATAGTCACTTCACCAGAACCTTAAGGCTGCTCCTAATCAACCAAGACATATGGTCAGCTAAGAGGTCAGAAAATATTTTTTTTGCCTAAAAAAGACAAACTTCTTATTCTAAAACTGCTATTTCTCTATTAAATTATTAGTTAAATGGTAAAATGAAAAAATAATCATATTTTTAAAGATGGCTATTTTTAGGATTTTTCTTTTCATTTTTTTGACTGTTGTGTTTGACTCAACCTTACAATTAATAATTGCTGAGCATATATATTCTTTATCATAGATTATTGTTGTACTGATAAAATGTTTCAACAGTATCCCTTTATTGTTTTAAAATCACTATATTCTAGTGTTGTATAATACGCTAGAGTTTTATGATGACACAACCTCCCTGGTTTACTGCTTAATTCGTCTTTCATCTGTGCTGTTTGATTGTTACAATTAGACAAATTCAATTGTTCGATATCCACACTTATTTATTACACTGTCTATTCATCCACTCATCGTATAAAAAATTAGAGCTGATCATGCTTCGCAAATAATTATAATCAATTAGCACTTATTTATTCATTGATTGGAATCCTTAATCTTTGGGATACAACAGTTTGCTGGGGTACAGCTTGTAGAATTGATACTTCTATGACTGCTCATATTTTCTTATCTTGTGACAAGAAGCAGAATGAATTCAAAGGAGCCTTGCAATCCAGTTATGCCACTTACCATCTCCTTAGTTAAACACTTAATTCAGTGTTCTGTCCTCAGATCTTGAACCTGCCCTCTATGCGTCACAAGAATTCACCTACTTTAAAGAATAAACTTCTGTCTTTACACCATGCAATGGAATAGAAAGTCTCTGAACAATTCAGAATTAGTCAGCAGAAAAAACAAAGTGAATTTGAAAGTGAGTTAGTATTTTATACTATGTTATTAAATTATTACAGTCAAAATATGAGAAAGCACTAATGTAAAGTATGCTCTAAAATTATTTTACTTATCTGCGGTAGCTGATAATATTTCTTTTTTTTTAAATCATGGCAACATTCTCGAAAATAAGTAATCCTCAATGTACAAAACCTTAAGTGACTAAAATGTGAGGAAAATACAAAGCCCCAAAATAGTACTAATGTTGGACTTGGTTTGGAGGGTCCAGAGGGGTTCTAACAATCGTCAACCAGTTACATTTACTAATATATGCAATCATTAAAAAAAATCATTGAAAAGCAAATTTTGATGTTTGTACATCTGTTTCCTTGACAACACTATGTATCCTTTAGTGCTGCTGGGATTGTACTGCTGCAGGAATGCAGGACTGTGTTGCATTTTATGCTGCCCTTCAATTCTCAGAGTATCTGCTGTAAGATGTATTGTGACCACATCCAGACTTGGCAGCTCCACATCCTGCTTATTTAAAAGTCTTCATTCATCCTGGGTCTGGAACTGTGCCAAAACACAACAAATACTTGTTCTGCTTCAATCACCCACAGTCAGAATACATGGGAGCTAGTTATAGGAAATAGATCTGCATTTAACTTCACAACCTGGTGAGCTGTGCCTATTTATTTCAGATCAGCCAAAGCCACCAAAGCAAAAATAACAGGAAAAAACTATTTTGCTTTGTGTGTCTTATCCTATCTGTGATATGAAATGTACAAAACTGACAAAGCAACTTAAGGATAAGTGCACTGATGCATAAGCAAAGAGACCAAAGATGATCATCTGGTGAACACATTCCTCTCTAGCAGCCCTCTGGCAAATTCTTATCATTTGTTGCACCAGAGGAAAATTATCCTTAGCGCCCTATTGAACCTAACAAATCATCTACAGAATCAGGTTGTCCAAGCCTACTGAATGAGGGGATCAGTGTTGACCTTTTACCTCGGAGCACACAGATGCTTCTCACTTTCATGATGCTCAATGGACTGGAAGAGCTCTCTTGAGCTGCTGCTTAATTTTCACTGCTGCCTTCTTGTCGCTCAATATCTGTTTCCTTTTTATTTGTTGTGCAGTTAGGAATTCCTGCACTCATTTTCCCCACCCTTATCCAGTTTCATGGACTTCACTGTCATTTCATTTTTATTCTATTCTGTGCTTTATCATCCATGCAAGTAAAGCCCGACACTCCAACCTGACAACTGTGTGTGAAAACAGGAAACAGTGGCAGTGTGGGATTTAATTTAATTCATAGGCCATTTTGTGCTACATGTGTTTTTTCAAAATGGTGTTGTTTCCAAAATTGGAATGCCTTAAAAAAATGATTGAAAGGATTGTTCCCACAGTAGCACATACTGTATGTAGTTGCTTTATTTTTTTTGTTCCAAGCTGTAAAGATTCAGATTTTGTATAAAGCTCTTTTTAGAGTGACATGCACCACCTAGTGGCTTTGCAGTGTAATTTGTCAGATTTATGTTTTTCGCTGTTTAAAATATTAGCATTTTATAATTTAGAAAAAAAACTGTTTAGCAAGTCTGCTAACTGCAGCACTGCTAGAACAAATGGTTCCTTAATTTACATTTTCAAATTCATCTTTTGAGTTCAAGTCCCAAAGAAGCAACAGACTGTCTGCATACACAAAACATCCATTTTGAAAATAATTGTTACTTTGGGCAAACACTGAGCATGTATAACAAAAAAGTCACACAATACATGATTGATCACTCTTATGTGTTCTTAATTTTAATAAAACATGAAAGACAGTCAATCTTTTCAACTTGAAGAAAACCAGTTAGGTGACAAACAGAGATCTTGAAAAAATGTTCATATCTGAACTCTTGAGAAGTCAGCAAATACTGTAGCTTGATCCGACGTGCAGTCTAAGGTAATGTTGTGGTGGGAGTCTGAAATATATAAAAAGCAACTGCTGCTATTATCTTGATTGTAAAACACTTACATAATGTTGTTGTCACGGACGTACAAAGGGACTAACCGTGGGGAGCAGGAAAGCGGAAAAAGACCCATATGCGTAGCGGCGAGACGGGAAAAAGGCCCGGGCTCATTAGTGCAAAGAGTTCAGGAATGCCGTATAGAAACCTATGCCCTCAGGGAGCGGACGTGGGGCGCCCTGGTGCTAGGCGGGTCTCAGGACATCCGAACGTCAATGCTGAGCCAGGACAGAGTGCAAGACCCGGAAATATATAGCCCAAGGGAAAGAGAGGGACAGGAAGGACAGCAGACCGGAAACTAGGGACAGGACAGAGAAGGAGCGCCCTCTGGCTGCAGAGGGTGTGACAGTTGTAGTGTTGTGGGATCAATAATTAAATGTATTTCTTCTGCATAATTTAAGTTCCAAATTATGCATCCATTTCTTTTCCATTAGTTTTGATTGAAAATAATGTTCACAAAATCTTTGGGTATTTTCTAATGTTGATTTTGAAATTTTTTTCTTTCATATATTCCAATAAAGAGAGACATAAATCAAGCAAGTCAACAAGAAAGAAACAAAGGCTTTAACTATTAAGAGACTTCAGAGAATTTTAAATCTCCACATAGGATATAGCTTCAGCGTAACTGCCTTATCCTTTACAACATTTTGTGTGAAACTTTGAAGTTTATCCCATTACATGATGCAGTGCTGTAGTTACCTAACAACAGACTAATGCTGCAATGCACCGTTTCTTCACTGTCAAACAAGAAACCGATCAAATAGCAGCCTATTTAGACAATTATTATAACAGCTGTTGGAAAAATCACTTTACACAGAAATATGAAGCCTTTTCTGCATTAGAATTATAAATATTTAAGGCATTAGAATTCATCTCATGCCTGCATGCATAACACTGCCAGGTCTATAGATATCAAAGCCAAAACAGCCTGAGGAAAACGTTGTGTGGGGGTGGGGAAGTGAAGGACATTACTTAAGGATGAAGTCAGTTTGTTTGCTGTGTGAAATGATACCTGCAGATAAATGCAGTATGTCCATGCACACAACAAATATAATTTTGCTGCCTAAAAATCTCAACAAAGGATTTTTTAGAATAATAATTTACCCCCTCCTTCTCTAAAAATATAATTTGAAATTTTTTGTGAAGCAAAAGAAGCAAGAAAGTAATTTGGTTAATTTTGTATAATAATTGCCCATTGAAAAAGTACTGATCGGAATCTCATTTTGTTACAAAATTCATAACTATATATAAGGCATTAAATTGTTTTTGTACAATGTTATTCATCTGCACTTGAAGATGTTTGCTGATGTTATACAAGATGCATAATTACACTATTGTTACAGAATTTTAAAAACTGATTAAGTTTGTTTTCTTGTATTGTGTAAATAATGGAACAGTAACAAAAAAACTAGAACAAAACACAGACCTCTTCTCATGACCTCATATAATTGAGCCACTTGAGCTATTTTACTGATTGATCAGGTGATAGAGAATACATGTGATATGGCTCTCAGCTCATAAATACAGCTGCTTAAGTCTTCATTTCTGTTAAGTACTAAAAAAACAAGCAAATTGTTGTGTCATAGAAAGTTAGTCTGAGACCAAATTAATATACTGGTTAGAACGTTTGTCTAAAGGTTCCCAAATTAACACACATATAGATATAGAAAGATAAAAGCCTAGCAAAGTACTAACAAAAATACAGAAGACTAAAAAAGCACAGCATATACATTTATATCACAGAAGGGAGTTACCTAAATATCTGTATGAATACGTCACAAAATAGAATGGTAGCAACAACAACAGCATCTGCTTTGTCACTGTATAAATTACAGAATTACCTTCAAGTATTGTTGAGATAACAGAGACTCAGATATGCTGATTTACCTTTAAATGGATTATTAAATGAAACACATAATGAAATCTCATGCCTCTTACTGACAGAAAAGTCATTGCAGAGTACTGTACATTTGCATGGTATCAAACATTAATTTGCATGGCACTCTATGAAATCTGCCTCAGACAGTTTGTGGATTGTGTTCAAACACTCTACTCTTTGTGTTATGTGGAATAAAAGCATGTAATGTACAGAAGTGTCAATACCTTTGTAATATTTATTTGGATTGACAAAATCGTAAAACTGTTCCATGTTGGAATCCAACAGAAACATTATAAGCACCAAAATGTAATGTGAGCGCTCAAGTTGTATAGTAATTGTCTAGACAAAAAAAATCATATTATGTGATTTTAGATTATTATAAGGTGAAATTTCCAGGCCAACCAAAATAAGAGACGTATGATTTTACACTGTAATTCAGTAGTTGTCTGGCAGTTGGGGAGACTTACACTAATAAACAACAATAAACAAAGTGTACTGTAAGCTACCAATTTCGCATGAAAGATTGTCTTTCAACTCTTTATCTTTTTATAGACAATGTACTGTACATATTTCTACTTATTTTGATTTGATAGCATACTGTAGATCAATACTCTATCTTTTATTACTTAAATCTCCTGCCGTTTATTGGGCTGCTATCTCTCCATTGAACCCTCTGTTGACCTCAAGTGACAGAGTAAAAAGGATAGTGTTTTATAACACACTAATTAGCAAAGTTTGTTTCAGCCTTTAATGGCCTGGTGTTTTGCCGACTAGCATCTCGCCAGCTAATATACATCAGTATTTAATACATTAAATAACATATTGTATCAACATGCGGGCGAACCACGAAGCGTAGGACACGGAGAATCTGGGTCTAGTCAGGTTGCAGGCGTTGTTAACATTTACACAATAGAGCAAGAGAACTTCTCTAAGAAAACGCCGGCTTTGTCTCAGGTTACATATCTGCCAGAATGTAACCTCTCACGCCATCTTTCGACGAGGGTCTAAAAACGTAGAACAGAGCACCCCTGAGCGGTTTTACCAATGAAACTGTCACTTTTTTGCTGTGCGGGAAGTACTGCATTTTCTTTCGGATTTTCATACACTGTGTGATACAGTACTTTGTCTAAACCGAAGGGGCGCTGCTATCCGCAGTCTGCCAGAAATGCACCATTAGTTAAAACTGTTAGTTTCAGTACATGGTAGATCACATTTTATTTTACAAATTGAACTTTTTTATTTAGGAAGCTTTGTAATAATACAAATATCACACAAACATTTTTTTTTTAAAAAGCACGGAAGCCAGCAACATTTTTCACTCGAAAGTACAATTAATGTTAAATATCTGAGTGCGTTGGTAGTAAAATACAGTACATGTACAGTACTGTAATGTGTATCGTGTGTTCTAGAGATTTTGTTCACGTTTCAGAACGAAATCAGGACACCGCATTATTTTACCGTGTCTGTTCTAATTGCGATAAAAGCGTTTCCAGCACGTCACCGTTTACAACACTGGCTTAAGCTTCTGATAGTGTAGCCACTGGTTCGAATAAGAAAACCCAGTCTCCTCTGCAGGAGCTGGAGGTCTTGGAGACCACTGGCACACCGATACAGTGAGCCATTCTGCGGTGATTACTTTAGAGCTATGCTCATGTCAATTAAAAAATACCAGAAAGTGAGCTTCAAACTTTAAAAAGCGCAAAGAAAATTTTAACTTCAATTTATCAACTTAAATTCTGTTAATTTTGATACAGGTGGTTATAGTTTTTTTTTTTACTGAAGAATACTAAAATCACACACTGTTTCAGGTTTCACATTACCTAAGTTAAAATAACTTTATTTAAATCTTAACAGTGGCTTGACCACCAGAATTCTGGGACTCATTTAATTAAAAATAATAGTATAAACTAAAAAAATGGCAATGCCCTTATTCATACTGAATTATTATTTAAATAATGGGGGATTAGTCATTTGATATACTTGAAAATAAAATTGTACTATTTTCCTTGGTAATAAGAAGTATGTTTTCCTGTTTTTGAAACATGTACACTGTATAGTGTAACATTTCCTAATTAATATGATATTGTAACGACTGTCATACTTTTAAACATGATGTTGTAATTCTGAAAGGCTGTGTGTACTGTTCACAGCCAGGTGTGGTTGGGGCCTGTACAGTAAGTCTGTGGTTGCAAACATCACTATTTATTGAATCACTGAAATGCATTAGCAGTCACAGTGTTAATATATTATTCATGTTTATTCTAGCAGAGAATACCTCCTTTCTGGATTTGCAGTTCCTTTATCATGGATTGGAAACTGTTTAGGTTGTAACATTGAAGTTACAAAGCAGTGCAAACAATTTAACCCATCTCTTCTTATGATGATTATAAGTCAGTGATTAAAGTAAAATCTTACTGATGGTAATAGTGCCCATGTTTTATACAATGTTGTTATTTACAATATTGGAAGTGGCAAATGTGGTCAACATATGATCCCAAGTACAATGTGTAGTGCTACAGTAGTAGTGATGTTGTGAAGACGGCTACTGCACTAAGGAGTGGAATGTCAAGAAACAGCGATGAGCCATCAAAGCTTTTAAAGGACTATATAACTACTTATGAATACAAACGTGCGTGTCTGCAAATGCTGCAATGTTCTAGTAATACAAATCAAAAAGTAAAGCATTGTTGTTATGTATTATCTCCACAGAGGAAATATTTTGTATTGTTATTTATTGACAGTATACTATGATGGACTGGTTTCCCATCCAGTGTGTATCCTGCCATGTGCCCATTGCTTGCTGGGATAGGCACCAGCGTGACCCATAGCTCTGCATTGGATAAAGCACTAAGAAAAAGGATGGTTGTACAGTACTGTATATTGGGCTTCCACAGAGGTATGGCTCATGCGAGATACTGCTTAGGGTCACTTATAAAACTAGGACAGTCCAGATTAGTTTAAAATAATGACTAGCATGTCTGCAAGTGGTGACCTTAAAGACTTTTAAAGATAGATAGACTTTATTGATCCCAAAGGGAAATCGATGATAAAGAGAGTGATTCTAGGAGAGCATGAAGCAGGTGTATCAGTGTCCAACCTGGGACGTTAGCAAACTTTTTCATCAAAACCGGTAAGCAGAGAACAAGGAACAGTGTTCTCAGCTTATAGTCAGGTTGCAGTGGACACTCATCATGCCTGGCTGCACACATTTGCAAGTCCAGTGGTGCAGCGTTTTCTGCCTCCATCAGTTAAGCATGAGTTAAATGACTTTCTTGAGGAAGATTAATGACACAACTCTCCTGCAAATTTCTCATTCCTGATACTCGTAGATTCTATGCTACACCACTGCATAAAGGTGGTCCTGGCCATGTGTGGTGGCCCAAATTCTGAATTAAGTGATGTGGCAGTATGCAGGGCGTGTTCGGGGTGGAGGCGGAGCCCTTGATTAAGGGCGTTGCCTTAGCAACCTCAGCTGTCTTTTAAGGGGCCCTTTAAGACTGAGCTCCTCCCCGGAGTGACGAGCGGAGCCCCGCAAGGGGAGGACCCTCCAGCCACAGGCCCGGAGGCAGTTGTGAAGAGAGCACTGAGGCCACGTCTTTACTTCATTTTCTTTTCTTTTTCTTTTCGCCTGTCCCTCGGTGTATCTCCCACGGGGACAGGCCCAGCCTTGCCATGCACCTCCATCGGGACAGGTTGAGTTACTTTATTTTTGGTCTCAGGCTCCTTTTCTTCCAGACTGGACCCTGTTAGATAGGGAGAGTCCAGCCTGGATGCATTTTCTGTTTCCTTTTTGGTTTTCCCTGTTTTCTGTTTTTCTGACTTCACACCAGTGCCTCTGCCCCCTCAGACAGGGTGTCAACTTTTACTGGTGTTTGCCGCAGTTCCTCCTACTCCCACATTGTTACATTGTGACTTTATATTGTATAACCATTTCCATTTTTTGTCCACTACCTGTACATCCATGCCATACCCTTGATCGCCAACACCAGTGTGAAGCATGTTAGTGTCATTAAAGTGAAGTCTGGCATCACAGGGATGTTCTTCTCATCCATTTTGTAATGGGACAATAAGAGGTGTAAAATATTTCGTACCTCTGCAAAAGAAAGTGTAGCTAAAGATGTACACATGATCATAAGATGTCATTCTCCAATACAATAATGTGCACAATGTCACCTAACCACCTCACAGTCTAGATTACACAACATCAGCTTTTCACCCTTTTGGCCCGATAAAGACTATTCTCTGAGGTCAGATCATTAGTTGCAGCAGCAAGGTCTTAGTAGTGGAGTAAACCCATGAGGTCTGTCCTGTTGAATAATTCACAGATTTGCTTATTATCTTTTTGTATTAATATTTACAGTAGCAGTTGCAGAAGAAGTATTTTCATTAGATGTGCAAGTAGTTTTAATAGTACTCAGATTATAATCTCATCAAACTGTTTTACCCAATTCTGCATGTAAAGTCCTGGTAGCAGTTTGTTGTTTGTGTTGAAAATATTTGTTTTAAATGTATGCTAGTCAGATTCTTAAAATTATATTAGTTATTAGCAAAGAAAGTATACAGTATATGAAAACAGTCTAACCTTTGTTAATTTCATCAAATGAGTTATTGCTCTGTTAATATATTTCAGACATAAATGCTGTACTTTGAAAATATATTTGGTAACTTCTTGAAAGAAGGGTGACTCCATTTTGAATAACTCAATCCACTTTGGAAAAAGTCTTCTGTGTTCTAAGCTGTAAAGATTCAGCCCTTGATAACTAGAACTCTTCTTGTTTAAAATTATTTTCAAACTGTTTGCAGTATTTTAATCTGTGTGCTGGTACATTTTCCAGTTTTATTTTATTGCCTCCCTTAGATTTAATTTAGCACATGCTCTGGATAAGTCAATATGCTTTTAAATATATACTGTATGTCCTTTACTTTTTGTCTATCCATTTCCAGTTCATAGTGCTTTACATGTTAATATATGCTGATTTTTCCAGCTGTTTAATAGAGCAGACATTCAAGAATAGAAACAACCTTGTTTTTCATACTTTTAAAATGAATTCATCCTTTCATTTTGGTACTGTACCTCTTCCCTTCTACATTCTTTCAGACTGTGCTTTGTCATTGGAAGTGCTCATTAGTCATTTTGGGGAGTGAGCTGGAATTTCAGGATTGTCTAGACAGCCTGCACACATTCAGTAATAACTGGTTACTTTGATCTCAGGCATATGCCTGTGGAAACAATTAGGACTGATTTTAGATTCCAGTCCAATTGGCAGGTGAAATTGTGTCTCGACGGAGAGCGGTTTCTGTGGCAAAGTTTGTGAAATACAGTATCCTTGCTTAGATTGCTCAAGCATTTCTACACTGCTAGTACTTCCAATCCAACTTGGTGTAGGTATACACTTGAAATGCTGCTGACAGTACAAATTAAACTGAGAAGGATGGGAAGGTAGAATTAATGCTTTTTTTTCCTCCATATCTCAAGATCTTTAGTTGAATGCAAGTTACAGATGTTTCCCGAGCAACTTTAGCTGTTGTACGCTTCTTGGTGAGGCAAGGTTTGACCGCAGAAACACCTGTCTGAAGATCTCGAAAAGGGTTTTAGACTTATCCTTCCTGTCATTTACAATTTTTTAATCCACATACAATATTGTGTATAACATCCCTTCTGCAATAACATCATGAATTAGATACAATTATTAGATGCACACAATCTGAAAATAAATTTAATTGTGGTTGTATGAGTATAACCTATATGTAAAATGGCATAATTAACTCACATTTGTGAGGATTTAGATTAAGATTAATCTGGAGATTTATAGAAAGTGATTATATCAAAAGACAAAATGTGAAATGTATACTGTATGTTATGAGTTACAAACACATTCCAACCACAATGTTCAATCTGCATGGATTGTATATTCCAAATTACTAATACTGAAGAACTACACACCGTGGCATTCCCTAAAGCAATTTAAGTGAAGCATGTTGCTGATGGATACAGTGGCCCACCCAGGATTGACCCTCTAATTATGGAGTCCCAGTCCCTAAACATAACTCCACACTGCTGCTTTTTTTATATTTTTGAATCTCAGTGGGTAAAGTGAAGGATGATTACTATTATATACCAGTTATATTGAATGTAGTAAACATATTCTTTATACATTTTGTTTTGTCTCTAGGTCAAGACATTTTTGCTATTAATAAAATTTGGTTAACAATAACATGAAGGTAACTAACCACTGATTCAGAATTACATTGATTTATGAAAATCCATATGTGTAGGTACAAAATTAAATAGTGTGGTTTGATTATACTGATGTGGATCTAATGTGAGATTTTGTGTTTAACTCCCACAATACAGTACCTATAAAGTTGTTATTTGAGCCTTTGAATATATGGATATGGATATTTTTAATAGTTCAAAAATGCAATCTATTATCCCTGATTAGAGAGATCAAAGAAACACTTTGGATCCAAGGTGCTAGGAATTCTCAAACATTTTCTAACTTTGAAAGATTTTGTTTCTCCTGATATTATTTTTCAAGGGTAAGTTAAATATGATTTTTTGCAGTATGGTAACATCTGCAGAAAATATATTTAATAACAGTCTATGGTACAGTACATAGTGTAATAACCAGAAAATAATATCTGGTTGAATTGAGCAAATTAAATAGAACCTGATAGTTAAATATTTCCCAGCAGGATGCAAGACGGTCACAGCTGTAATACAGAGTCTGAAATCCTTTTGCAAGTAAACTGAAAAGCTGATTTTTTCACTACTGCTGTTGTTACTTATATCTGAAGTAGGAAAATTAAAAATAAAGCTTATAGATTTAAGCATTGCTTAGAACAAAATAAAACAAAAGATTGTCATTCATCCCTGTTTGGATAAAGCTAATTGATTAATTACCTACGATACTAATATTGTGACACTTATGACATTGTACAGCATGATATGCTGTACGTAAAAGACAGTGCCAGGATGTCAAGGTCAGCAATACAACCATCTGCTCATTCACCTTTTGAGTTTTGGTCAAGGCACAATTCTAGACCTTGCAGACTGCTATTGTAGCCTCTTCCCATAAGAACCTTTGTGAGATGGGCTCTGATTGAGGCGTGGAATCCCTGTGCTATCCTCTGTTTGTACAGATTTAGGGCTCATGCTCACATCATTTAGATTCAGTATTAAGTGTCTACTAAACTGACCTACCTTTAAGAAATTAGGTGTTTGTCTAATTTTTTCATAGCCTAATATTTGATTGTTTTTGATGAATAAAAACTAAACAGTCTGCTCAATTAAATGTAAGCTTCAGTACAGTTGGACAGATTTTGAATTCTTCAAGTAAAATTAGCTAAGTTTCTCAAAATTGGCTATTTTGCAAGCAGTACACAACTTTTCAAAGGGTACCTTTTGTCAAAATTCAACAAAGGTTTAATTTCTTAATTTTTAAACGTGAACAGTATGCTTCAGGGACTCATTCATAGTTTAATCAAAACAAAACACCCGCTAGGTCTCGTCTCCCGATGTTCCACACATGCGGATCACATGAAGTCATGTCCATAGATATACCAAAACAGTAGCGTACATGTCTTTAAACTGCAGGGTGATCGTACACTGTATAAATATGCTGTATATTCAGTTTGATACCGTACGGTTTTAAAGCCACTACAGTGTCAGCAGTATGTGTGAAATATTTTTCATAAAACAACTTAAGTTAAATTGTTTGCTGATTACTCATCGCTGAACTTTTCATCAAGAGAAAATGTAGATTTTCTTCATGTGGATGTAAACCTGAAATAGGCACATCACAGTCACAACAAGCTATAATAATAAACTATTTTTTATACATTCGGCTATAACATATCCAAAAGGATCTCTCTGATCAGGACTTGAACCGCATTCCTCAGAATAGCAAGCACTTGTCTTCAGTGCTTTGCTAAACTGCTGCTATATAAAAGTTAAATTGTTTCCTGATTACTTGTTGCTGAACTTTGCATTACATTAGGTATATATTATGTTAAACTTATGTTTTTATTTTCAGATACAGTACCAAAATTTTCATTTAGTTGTAAAATTCCATATGAAGTAGATTTAAACATACACAGTAAAGATACAGATTAAATGAAGCAATCGTATCACAAGTACCACCTATTGATCGTCTTTGGCCAGTGAATTACAGACCGCAACGCACCATACGACTTTTACCATATTAGGAAGAAATACCACATGTTCTGAGTGGCTGCATCTGTATATCATTTTGAAGTGGGGGATTATTTTGGAAACAACAAAGGATGTAACCAAATATGATTTTCTTTAAAAAGTGATAGTTACATTCAAACAATGACAAGATTAGTTACAAATAAAATCACTTATCTCATGAGATCTCAGGGATACAAATAAAATCACTTATCTCATGAGATCTCAGGGATACAAATAAAATCACTTATCTCATGAGATTTCTAATATGGGAAACATGGTTAAGTGAACAGAAGTCTCTTAAAAATTATACATTATACGCTGACACTTAATTTTTATCTCTCAGTCAGTGTGGGAAAGCATTAAAAAGGCAAACAATGTCAAAATATGTAGTTGAATATGAATCCAAGGTTGCTATGATAAAAGTATACAAATCAAAGGTATTGTGGGTGTCTGGGGCAAGTAACCAGTCATGTTGTCAAAGCTGACACCCTACTGTAACTCCTTCAAGAAACCAGTAAGAAAAAGTTTTATCAGCAACTTGGGCATTTTGTTGACATTACATAAATGTAAAAGAGATAAAAATAGTTAAAATATTTGGCATTCTTTAATTTTATAAGCAAAGTATTCCTTGCTTCATTTTCATACAGAGTTATGATTATTTTACTGTATTTTAAGTTAAAGGTACCTCTTTTATCCTCTGAAATATAAGAAAGTTGATTATAAAGTTGCCTGTACACGTGAGGCTGCTATAGCAAAGAGTGACAAAGCGTCTTACTATTGTTGTATAGTATTAGTCCCCAACCTGTGTCTTGCAGGCTTATCAAAATCATGTAAAATAAGAGTTAAATAACCACACACAACAGTTGCAACAAGGAGTCTGTTTGCCAAGAGAGAGCATATTCACAATACAATTTTTAATTCAGGAGATTTAATTTTTAAGAGTTTTTTTTCTTTACTATTTAGTCTTTCATGGAATATGGGCACAAACCAACAATGTACACTGACAAAGGGAAAAGAAAACAATTAGTGTTGTAAAAAGCAGCTTATCAATTTTTTTTTCAAGTCTGAGCAGCATTTGTCGATGCTTGTATAATCACTAATTAAATTTCCCCTGGTTTATTTGTGTTGAAAGCACTGCTTTGTCTTGATAGTCCTGATGTTACAGGGACATTGATGTGGGTTCAGAATGACAGAGAAGAATTGCTCAATGCAGAGCAATCCTGTTCCATTTACTTTATTTAAAATGGAAATTACAAGACATTTTTTCTTCGGCTTACATATAAATGAAAATTCAGCCCCATCCCTTTTCTTTAATTTGGAATAAATTATTACATTTCAAACCCCTTATTTATACAGTAGTTGTCATCAGCAATAGGCTGATCCAACCACAGTGCGACAGGGAGCGCTACAGAAGGTCGTTCTTGCCTTCTGCCATAAGACTATTACAAGTCATAGGACAACTACAACACTATGCTGTGTTGACTGTGCCAGGCTGCTGTTGCACTTCAGTTTCCCTCGCGGGATTAATAAAGTATCTTTCTATACAAGCTTTCATTTATACAAGATGTAATAATTCCTACATGTTTTTTCCACTTAATGACCAGATTTTCACTCATGCAAGTTGGGCATCTTGCTGAATTCTTTTTTTCTCATATCTTCTTGGATTTTTTTAAAAAATAAAGGGTTGTGTGTGTTAAGTGCATAAAGTACAGGATAGCAACCATTTTTTTGTACTTGCTAAAAATTGTAAGGGTGTAACTACAGTAAATGACTGTAAATGAGCAGGAGTGGTATTGTTTTCTTGCCTATTTTCATACATTAGCTAATGACTTTAAGCATGTCAATGGAATAATTGACCTGGAATGTGTTTGTTTTCATACTTAAGGTACCATTCTGTGCTGCATTAAGGTGAAATTTGGATGTTTGAGGCAGCATTTTTGAGTTCTGGAACTAACCAGGGATTATAACACAGGATGTAATAACAATTAAATTCCCATAATACTTTAGTATAGTTTTCATTTTATGAGCATTTTTTAAGGAACAAATTAAGGTCTTATAACGAGGGATTTCAGTTTTTGGATCATGAGTCCTTGGGGTGATTGAATTCAAGGCATATACAGTACATGGGCGTTTGCATTTATGTTATATACAGCAGAAAATTCATTTTTAACCCCAGTAAAAATATATTTACATATCCTGTGAGTTAAATGTAGGATATTCTAGGATATGATTTCTATCTTGGATAGGTTAACTGTATTGCAATTGTCATTTTATCAAGTAAATACTTTATAGTTTTCAGCTAATAATTTATTAATTAATTAGTTATTATGATTGTAAGAACCAGGATTACTGCATGAAGATACTTCCATCTCAAAGCTAATTGTGATGCAAGAGATGATAGCAAGATTTGTTTTTGTTACTGGAGGTTTCAAAATGAGTATTAAAATGAGCACATTTCAGTTTTGCCTTTGCACACAACGGTTTGTCACCAAACTCATTTCAGTACACTATGATTCTCTTCCGTGATTAGATGATGATGAACAGTCTATAAATTAAAGAGTTATTTGAAAATTGTTGATGTGACAAGGATCAGATGGGTCCCATTAAGATATGCAAAATTGTCATCTGGGAAATACCAAGTCTACACATTAATAGATTTCTTTTGGCTTGAAGGAATCCCTTGATCTTTTCATGGCATGCTAATAAAATGATGATGAAAAAATATATTACTCTTATTAATTAGCACCCTAAGCATAGACGGCACATTTATGACTGTAGCTCCTAACTCATCAAACTTGTGACCCCTCAGAATCTCCACAGGAATTCCCTTGCATTCCTTTGCTTTTCATTTGCATAACGGTGGGACCTCTTCCTCCTCAATTCTGTATTCCCTCAATGACTTCCAGCAGCTGAACAGCCATTGCACACATGATTGCTTTGAATTGAAAGACATTTCATTTAAACATTCTCCTGTTCACCAGTGCTAGGGATCATTCTCACATAGACAGTGTCCTGGATTAAATCAAAACTCCTTCATACCGGCCAATCACAAATGCTATCGCTCTCCTTGATACCAAACTGTCAATCAAGTATTAGGTTAAGAATTTGCAGTCTGAGCCTCATTTATATCAGCATGTTCTTGTATGAAGTTAAACACTGCTATATTTGGAATGAATGATACAGTAGCTCAATTGCTTTATAGTTAAAGATGATACTGTAAATCTTATTCTTTAATATAATTAAATGTTTGAATATATAGAATTTATCAAGACAAAGAATGGTCAAAATTGAGGACAGACTATCATGCACAGTTTCTAGTAGCTTATTGATTGAAGGATTGATTGATTGATCTGAGTCTTTTCATGGAGAGTTCCAATATACTGCAGCTGGATAGCTTCCTCAAGCCATGCTCTCCCCTCTCTGTCTCCCATTTTCTCTTGTTAAATGCACATCTTCTTTTTTCAAGTTGTTCTCGAAATAGTGTAGTTCTCTCGGTCGACTTTATCACAAATATTTAATATTTTAAATTGTATTTGATTCCCTTATGATATTGCTTCATTAAAGATAAAATATATTGTTACAACCTACTGTAGCTGTTCATGACACGCTTGTAGCTTTGAAATTAATTTACTTTTTCTTTTGATTATAGCAGCAATTTTTTTAAAGATAAATGTGCACAGAATGTTCTAATATGTCTTATTATTATTTTTTTTTGTTATAGAAAAAGATGAACAACCAAACATGACAGCCATTACTTCCAGCCATGTCGTCCATTGCTGGTCTATTGAATGTACCTGTATAAGAGCTTAAATCAGACTGAACAACTGAATAGCAGGCAGGTTACAGCACTAATAACACATAGCATAGAGGGGCACAGTGATTCTTATACTTCTGCTACAATCACTTAACATCTGTGTTATCATGGATTCCCAGCACAACTCCAGCACATCTCCATCAATGCAATGTGTCCACTGTACATCTCTCATTGAATATACAAAAAGGTAATTTTCCTATACCCTGTAATAACGCATGACATACAAAGTGGATAATCGTGTTTTATTTATTTGTGTGTGCCTGGCTTCCACAAGTCCTTGGATGAACTGAATTCACCCCTGTATTTGTGACTTAATTATCTCTTTAATTTTTAGTCTGCCACTAGTAATTTGCATGATAACAATTATGCTACACAACAATAATTCTGTCTTGGTTTGTATTGATATATTCTTGGTTTTGTTTTAGGCAATCATTGAAATGCTTTTCGTACCCAAAATGCTCAGCCTCACTGGGTAACAAATGTTCTTACTTGATTGAAAGACACTGTTCAATGATAATAAACAAAGGAGGCAAGTAGACACACAGACCCAGCTGTTGTAGGTATTGTTTAATTTGGATCTCTGGGGTCTCCATCAAATCCCCTTCATTCCATATTGCTTTGAAGATTACTAGTCTAGAAACAATCAATGCGCGTAAAGGAATTTCATCTGTGGTTGCCTGGCTTGTTACACTGAGAATGACACATTTCTACAGAACAGCTGTGTCTACTCCTTGATTAGCCTTTTCAATTTTAGATTACCTTTCTTACCTTTAGGCATTAATTTGTTGATCAAGTGCTGAAACTAAAGTAGAAGGAGCATATTGTTTAATGGCACATTTATAAGCTCGAATGGGTTTCGTGTGGACCAATTCAAATTAATGGTTGAAAATGCAAAACATGATTTGTTAAGAAGGTGAATTAGCTCTTGAAAAACACAATAACAGCTAATGATCTTTGTTCTTCATAAAGCAAAAGCTGCACAGTATATCTGGAATAGCATCATAAATTTTGTTGAGGTGAGAAGTTAACTATAACTGTGTAATACCTTTCGCAAATATGTGCTGCCCATTTAAAAATATTTTAGTAGTTGGGATAAACTTTAATTAAGACAGAGCAGGGGCATGTTTTGAATTTTTATTTAGGGTTAGGGGAACTGCTACAAAGGCGAAGGGGTGAAAATGAAAGATTCTGTGAAATAAAATATGAAAGAAGATATGGTTAGTAATACAAGCTAAGAAAGGGGGATAGGTAAAGTCCAATGAAAGCCTTAGAAACATTTCCAAACCAACCAGTGAGAAGTTAGAGTCCAGGGAAGGATGTTCTAAAAAAGTGTTTTCGTAGGAGCCTTTTTATGCCCTCCCACCCTTGGCCCTTGGCCCTCCCACTTTTTTCAGCTAAACCGCTTGCTATTTAAATCAGATACATTTCAATTTTAATATCCAAGCTTCCAACACCATCTCTAACCCTGGAACATCAGATTCTACTTCAAGAAAAGCCTTCAAGCAAATAATATTTAGAAACTTCTATAAGTGAGCGACATTCAATATTAGTAATAAATTCAAGTTAATCATGATTAGCTGCAATAAATCTTTTTAAAGATACAATGTACTGTGAGTTAAAAGTGGGCACGTACATGGATGTATTGGAGTTTTAGATGGATGTTCAGGAGGAGGTGAAAACCTAGCTTTGCTCTCTTAAGCTTGCCATGTACAGGTAATGTGAGCACACCTACTGTACCTGTACTTACGCATCATTATTTTACATCCCTCCCTTTACCCTATTATCACCCTTGCTGTAGCTCTCTGACTTACCTCTCATCAGACACAATATGGTTTCATCTTTACAGTTACTGTAGGTCAGCATTCTCTCAGCCAAGCAGGTTAATCCAATAAATCAACCTAGTTTAAGTAATGCATGTATTATTTATTCAGTCTTAATTAGGGTTTCTCCAAACAACAGTACTTGAATAAACTTTACATGAACAAGAATATGAGGCAGGTAGCACAGTGGCTAGGAATGCTGCCTGACATCGCTGGAGCCCTGGGTTCGATTCCTGATTCCTGTACGAATACTGTACATACTATACTGGTAGGTTAATTGGCTTCTGGGAAACATGGTCCTAGTGTTGTGTTTGTGTCTATGTTCCTGTCCTGGTGTACCCTGCCTTGCACCTGCCTCTTGAAAGGATAGGCTCTGGCTTTCCCCTGACCCTGAGTTGAATTAAGTGGTTAGAAAATGGATGGATAAGAGGGAATTTATTTTTAGTAACTGTAAATCGAATATAATGATTTCATCAACAGTTACAGTACATATTATGATTCCACTGAGAAGCTGTGCTAATGATGTACGTGCTTCAATTTCTTTCAGCAGGACATTTAGAACATTTAAAGATAATGCTACAAAATACATATTGCTTTTCAAAAATGTAAGAATTCTTCTACTTAGTGTTTATTAACTGACAGTGCTGATTCAAGGAATAATTTGAGACCAGAGCAAAACTGTTTATAAAAGAGTAGTAAGGCCAAGGGTTATATATCGATGGCTTCATGATACAAACTTCACCATTTTGTTACAAGCAATCATTAGTCTGCTGATCTAAGCTACCTTTATTGCACGTTTCATTTATCTTTTTCAGTCTTTGTAAGCCTAGTACTTTGTTTTGTAATAGTCAATAAAGCACAACGGTCTTTTAATTTCCCAAATACTTAATTAATTTCTTAGTTTAAAAAAAATAGTGATTATATTTAAACATGTATTTAAATGTATTTAAACAATCTGTTCAGAAAATGTATAACTCTACTTCTTGAGAACTATTTCAAGTACTATTTCAGTACTTCAGAACATTTTTTCCTTAACAATACTAGCTTAAAGCCTATGATAAACTTTCTTTTGACACTGCAGTGTGCACTGTGTGCAAACCTCAATGTGCCGGGCCCCGAGTGATAGAATTCTTGCTGTGGCTGACAGAATTATATGTTTCCTTAGTGACTGCAAAGATTGCCAGCCAGTTCCACAATGGCAGGGATTGACAGCCTTTGCCAAAAAAGGGATATTTTCCTAATACCATGGATACCCAGAGGGGACATTATTTTTTTTTGTCAACATCTCATTTTTTTGTTCTGCTAAAGTGTTTCTCTTATCCTTGAAAAGAGATGATGTCTTAGAGCAATACATAAGCAACAGAGAAAATATAAATTATAACTTAAAATGCAATGTTGATAAATGTAACAATCAAATAAATGTAACAGTAAATTATGTGATACCAGGAAAGTAAATTGGTTATTTGGGGTTACCATTAAAAAAATAAAACTAGGGATTTGAGGAAGTTGAGGACGCATGAGTAAATGCACAAATTAAAAAAAGAAAACACAAATGAACTAGTATACCCTGTGTATTAAAAGAACAAAGCTGCTGTGCTATTTGAGGCTGGACTAAATCAGCACACTTGTGTTGTCATTTACTATCTTGAGTTTTCATAGCCCACAATGTCCAACCTGACAAGACAATACAATCAATCACACTTTGTCAATGGTAGACTGCGATCTCAGACGCAAAGAGTCATGACAGCGCAACCACCAAGACTGATTGGAAGGTCCAAGTATGATGATCTGGATAGGAGTCTCCAGTTGATTCGGAATGTCATTCGAATTCAGCAAGACCATGCAAGTTATCTTCCTGCTCATGTAACACTGTTTTTTTGAGAGAAGAAAATGTAACATATCTGATGCAGACACTCTTCTAGCCTGACCTAAACTGCTGGGAACATTTGTGGGATGCAATATGAGCATGGCATCAATGGCTCATGCTAGCCCAGGCTCTGTAGGAGTAATGGGACAAAATCCAACAAGACAACTGCTGCATCTTGGTGCAAAACGTGCTGGAAATGTACAGCTTTAGTTGTTTTCGAATATGGCCACACATACTAGCAACCTTTCACATTCAATGTAAACCTTCCATTGATCAGTCCTGTTAATGACAAATGTCAGTCAGCAAAAAGCCTGCACCTGCCACAGAAATGTAATTTTACCTATAACAAATTTTGCAGTTATAAACAATGTTTTTATTTTAATTTATAGTTTATAAAAAGTACCATGCAGGTCACTTTTTTAATACTGACATTAGTTCAAAAAGAGTTATTCTACTATAAAACAGGAAGACAAAATACTAGAGGACACTCAATTTTGTTATTGGAGTTAAGAAGAGCAATGTAAAAAATACAGAGACAGAGGTATTTCCAAAAAAAAAATTACAGTTCAGATGTTGAATTAAGTCATTCCTTTAATGATGGAATATACACTATTCTTGAATGAAATAATTAAATATGTAGTGATATTTAAAAAAAATAAGTTTAAGAAATATGTTCTATCAAATACATTTTTGAAAATTTAACAAGGTTTTTTATTTAATTTAACAAGGTTTCATGAATTAAAAAGAACATAATACATTTTGGGATAAAATCTAAGTTTATTTGTGTGTGTAAGTGCATGGCAGCATAGTTGTTTTTTAAACTGTGTATGCTGTGTACTGATCTTACAGTATATTGGAATCCAACCAAATCCAACCAAATCAAAACCTAAAGTGCTTACCCAACCATAGTAGTAAACTCACCAATGACTTTGCAAGCAATGGGTAATGTAGCCTTTATGCACTAAGCTTTCCTGTGAAGAGTATGAACATTTCAAAATTGTAAGTGAGGTCTCACCAACAAGTGGCCTGCACTAGCACAAGCTAGAGATCAGTACATTGTGATGGACCATCCACATCGCAATTTATCTCTGAACCTTACTTTAAGAAACAATCTGCATTTAGCAAATGAGATGTCATAACAGGGTGCGATGTTCCACATTCTTGAATTTAATCTCAGATTCTTCTTAATTAATTAATTGTTAAATACTGTATATTTAACTATTGCATTTACAGGTACACGTAAATATGTATATTATAAAGAGTAAATGTAAGTTAGACAAGGTATTGTATCGATGATTATTATTGCCTAAAAGCAATCTTCTGATGTGTCAGAATTGAAGCTAGTAGCCATTTTGTTATATTTTATACTATAATTACTTTTGTGCATGGCACAAAGTCCTTGGTTGGTTAATTTAGCCCTATGTAGCTACGGTATACATACAAATGGCAGGCAGTTTAGGATACTGAGACAAAGAATCATAACTAATTAAATCTCCATATTAAAAAGGAAACTGTATAACTGCTTCCATATGCTGCTCAAAACCTTTGAGCACAGGAACACTTAAACATCCGTAATTGGTGTACAGTTTCTGACAGTTAGCAGAGAGGCCATGTGAGGATGTTTTGTTTGGCATGATTCAATCAAACAAGTGAAGTAATTTCTCACCTTTCCACATTATTACTTGTGTTTTAGATGCGTTGATATGTCCCTGAAGGTACAATATATAGAAAGTTTACATTCATTGTATACTAATGAAAGAGAAAGGAAACTGATTAATCTTGCACAATCATTCCCTCCATTCCAGCTGCACACTTGCGGCAGCCTCTCTGCTTCATTCCTCCTAAGTGAGGGGGTCGAGAAAGCTCAATACCAAACACTAGAGTGTTATTCCTTTATTATTCCTTATTTATATCTGCTTATTGTGTTAAAATTAGAATTTGATCGAACTACTGAACATAAATTACATTAATAAAATGACAGGATAGTACATCAAAGTTGTAAATGTAATGTGTGTAATGCAAAACAAAAATACGATAATATATATACTATAATATAACACATAAAGCAAATGCAGGTAATTTTGATACAAGTAGTAATGTGTTCTATAATTCTAATGAATAAGTTCAACAAGCAAATTACTTTTAATTAAAAGCATTAGAGCAATACTTCAGTCAGAGTTAATGAAAGATGTAGCTGAGAGATGAGAGGTAGCAGGTGCTGCCTAAACAGAGGAGTGTGTAGTTGGCGCTGAAAGGTGGTCAGTCAGGACCCAAGCAGTTCTGTGAGTAGTTCACCACACCATTGAAGAACAAGGGTGGACAATAAAGGCTCTGAAAGTGAAAGAAGATGAAGAATAGAAGTTCCAGAGGAGGAGAGAGGGACTACAGTGAGAAATTAGATACTGACAGACAGAAACAGAGTGGAGATTTGTTGTGTTGTGAAGCCATCCAGTGAAACACCGTAAGAAGCAGTATGCACTGATTTCAGAATGATGTTTTTCTTTTTGTTGCTGGAATTGCTTAATAATATAATCTAATCTAACCAATCTAATGGTAATACATTGGCAGAGTAAAAAAAAAATC
This sequence comes from Lepisosteus platostomus, assembly GCF_059453375.1. Classification (NCBI taxonomy): domain Eukaryota; kingdom Metazoa; phylum Chordata; class Actinopteri; order Semionotiformes; family Lepisosteidae; genus Lepisosteus; species Lepisosteus platostomus. The sequence continues at coordinate 25,195,473 of NC_142627.1, read as the reverse complement.
AATCAACATAACTTCAGTTTTGTCAAAGTCGGTATAGTTTATGTTGATTTTTGTTTTGCACTGGATTTTTTCTTTAAATACAGGAACATTTTTAGTATTCCAGAGGTAAAGCCCTGCAGTGCTGAATGGGGAATATTGCAGTGAGAGGTGAGGTTATATTAGAAAGTCACTAAGGTAATAAGGGATCAGTCTCTTTTGAAAAGACACAAGCAGATAGCTTTTTGAGTCTTTCCTAGAGATCACAATCTTTTTTCCATGCAGTGCTAGTTACTTCATAATGATGTAAAAAACCTGTATACTGTAAAGACATTCAATTGATAAAATATAATGGTTTGGTTTTGTTAAAAATTTAAGCATCACCTCCTTTGTGTTGATTCTGTCATTGCTAGTATGGCTCATGGAACAATGCTATTGGAATTGTATTGGATTGTGTCCACTATATGTCTAATAAGTGGAAATGTAAAATTGGGCTTAGAGTACATTTCTGAGTTATATTTATGGTTATGATGCTTAGAGTACATTTCTGAGTTATATTTATGGTTATGGTGAACCATTTTAACTATCAAGTTTAATTGTAATGGATTTGTACAATAGTTTTGATGGATAGTACTTTTCTATGAAATGTGTACATTGCGAATATGTCATGTTGCAGAACGTTAGGTTCTTACTGCACTCATACAGTACATGTAGATGCATGCAGTTTTATTGAAGTGTTCCCCTGAACAAAGAAGCTGAATAGAGAATGACTGAGGAATAATATCATATTCATGCCCTTGTTACTAACAATACATTTTGTATCTTGGAGCCCAAGTAAGGATAGGATAACCTACCTTCAAGCTGAGAGAGCCCAGGTTGACAAATTCCAGCCCTTCTATCAATGTTCTGCCACTTGTGTTTCTCTCCTTTGGGAATCCTGGTCACAGTTGGCTAGTGACATAAACTAGGCTTGAAGTGGAGACATCAGGAATTTACGGCTCAGTTTGTGTTCTCTGTAAGTACACATGGAGCACACTATCCTGTGTGAGCTATTCAGGAGCCCAAGAACATTTCTAACACATATTTTCAGGATCACTGCACAGTGGATCTCAACTCCTCTGTCTTTTTATGCTAAGCTATAACTTCTTTCTCGCTATTTCCTTCTCATCCTGTCTGTTCTGTAAGCGAAGGTATAGGACAAAGAGGTGAAACTGAAAATAAGGCTTATTTGTCCTTTGTGTTGGACCTTTGTGAGGTATCCCTGAACGGTGATGAGCTGCACTTCTCTGTCTTTTTATTTTGGTTTGGACAGAGAACACACTTAGATATACAGTGCCTTGCGAAAGTATTCGGCCCCCTTGAACTTTTCAACCTTTTGCCACATTTCAGGCTTCAAACATAAAGATATAAATTTTTTATTTTATGTGAAGAATCACCAACAAGTGGGACACAATTGTGAAGTGGAACGAAATCTATTGGATTTTTGAAACTTTTTTAACTAATAAAAAAATGAAAAGTGGGGCGTGCAAAATTATTCGGCCCCTTTACTTTCAGTGCAGCAAACTCACTCCAGAAGTTCAGAGAGGATCTCTGAATGATCCAATGTTGTCCTAAATGACTGATGGTGATAAATAGAATCCACCTGTGTGTAATCAAGTCTCTGTATAAATGCACCTGCTCTGTGATAGTCTCAAGGTTCTGTTGAAAGCGCAGAGAGCATCATGAAGACCAAGGAACACACCAGGCAGGTCCGTAATACTGTTGTGGAGAAGTTTAAAGCCGGATTTGGATACAAAAAGATTTCCCAAGCTTCAAACATCCCAAGGAGCACTGTGCAAGCGATCATCTTGAAATGGAAGGAGTATCAGACCACTGCAAATCTACCAAGACCTGGCCGTCCCTCTAAACTTTCAGCTCAGACAAGGAGAAGACTGATCAGAGATGCAGCCAAGAGGCCCATGATCACTCTGGATGAACTGCAGAGAACTACAGCTGAGGTGGGAGAGTCTGTCCATAGGACAACAATCAGTCTTACACTGCACAAATCTGGCCTTTATGGAAGAGTGGCAAGAAGAAAGCCATTTCTCAAAGATATCCATAAAAAGTCTCATCTAAAGTTTGCCACAAGCCACCTGGGAGACACCCCAAACATGTGGAAGAAGGTGCTTTGGTCAGATGAAACCAAAATCGAACCTTTTGGCCACAATGCAAAACGATATGTTTGGCGTAAAAGCAACACAGCACATCACCCTCAACACACCATCCCCACTGTCAAACATGGTGGTGGCAGCATCATGGTTTGGGCCTGCTTTTCTTCAGCAGGGACAGGGAAGATGGTTAAAATTGAGGGGAAGATGGATGCAGCCAAATACAGGACCATTCTGGATGAAAACCTGTTGGAGTCTGCAAAAGACCTGAAACTGAGACGGAGATTTATCTTCCAACAAGACAATGATCCCAGACATACAGCAAAATCTACAAAGGAATGGTTCACAAATAAACGTATCCAGGTGTTTGAATGGCCAAGTCAAAGTCCAGACCTGAATCCAATCGAGAATCTGTGGAAAGAGCTGAAAACTGCTGTTCACAAACGCTCTCCATCCAACCTCACTGAGCTCGAGCTGTTTTGCAAGGAAGAATGGACAAGAATTTCAGTCTCTCGATGTGCAAAACTGATAGAGACATACCCCAAGCGACTTGCAGCTGTAATCGCAGCAAAAGGTGGCTCTACAAAGTATTAACGCAAGGGGGCCGAATAATTTTGCACGCCCCACTTTTCATTTTTTTATTAGTTAAAAAAGTTTCAAAAATCCAATAGATTTCGTTCCACTTCACAATTGTGTCCCACTTGTTGGTGATTCTTCACATAAAATAAAAAATTTATATCTTTATGTTTGAAGCCTGAAATGTGGCAAAAGGTTGAAAAGTTCAAGGGGGCCGAATACTTTCGCAAGGCACTGTATTTATACTGTACATGTATAGAGAGTTTGTTGTGTTTCGAAATGAGAAACAAAATGTATTCAGACATTGCATACTGTATATACGATTGCTAAAGAGCATTTTGTGATCTGTGTAGCAATAATATGTTGGATATGCCAGGCAGATGTATCATGATGGCTAAAAGAAGAGATATAACACACAGTTATTCTTCTACTGTATTTTCAAATTGCTTCTGCTGCAGTACCTTTCCTTAACTGGTACTGCAGTTACCAGTTGCTGTAAAGCTCATGACATACATGTACATAACAATTTGAAACACTATGAGGCAGCAGCACTAAACACCATGCCATTGAGCTGTCCAAGTAATCAAAATAAATGCAGCAAATACATTTGTGATGTGTTTACAATAATTTATTAATACAAAACATAAAATAATCATACACAATGAGAATAATAAAATATATAAAAATACTTTAAGGCTAACACTGTTCTGCATTTATAGGATATGGAACCATAATCCAAATCACTATCTTTGTAATGCAACCTACTGTATATGTGAAAGAGGTGAAATTGGATTTTATGCTTAAATTAAAGGTTTATATCCAGTAGAACAACAGTATTCAGCTGATGAAGATTCAGTTTTTCTTAGAAAATATTTCTAACAAGAGGAGTGAATTACCTACATATATACTTCTTGCTGTACTAGTAAGAACCTTAACTGAAATGACATTTTCTCTAAGTGTTTGGACCACACCTGCACAGAGTTACTTTGATCATTTTTTAGCAAATGCTTTCTGCCTGACCAGATTTCACGGATCTCTCTCACTGTCTGAGACGGGAATAATACAATTGTTTTTCCTTTAATTAGTATATAGTTAATGGCAAAACATTTACATCAAATGTATCCATTGCATCCATTGCATCACAGACCGGCTGACAATTCTAACAAGCTGTAACTGTTCCTTTGATTTCATTGAAATAAAAAGAAAATGCACATCTGCACTGTCAAAAAGAATTTACAACAACTGAATTTACAACATTCCACCATACTCTCTTTCTCTTTCTGCACTCATACAGGAAAGGAGACAATTTCCTTCAATGTATTACAAGTGTGTGTGTACTCCCTGAGCACTAAAGCTCTTCTATAGTATGATGGGTAGCCACAGAAGTCCACTCTGTGTGGGGTGAAGTGCACATTGGAAGGGGAACAAAGTGCTGCGGCAAGGATGTTAGAGCCTCAATTGTTTCACACTGGATATAAGCTTGGGGAAAATAAAATTCAACACTCAAAAAGCTACAAAAATGAACTGAAATATTTTAAGAAGGGTCCTGGTGCCTAGGTGTGTCTGTTTCTTTTCCTATAAAATTCAGGTTTATGAATTAAACAAAAGGAGAAGCTTTGAAAATCCAATATTAAAACCATCTTATCTCACAATCAGTGTGTAATCTCATATTTTACTGGATGCAGCTCATTTGGACAATTTCATGAGCAGAGGTCTTTTTCTTAGGTGGCAGAATTGTCATGTCATGTCATTTGCCAAACCGCTTTGGCAAATGACATGACATGACATGACACGACACCATACTGTCGTGGGAAGCCAGAGTCTACCCAGTAAGCAATGAGCTCAAGGCAGGGTACACCCTAAACAGGACGCCAGTCCATCACAGGGCAAGTGCAAGCCAATCATATTGTACATGGGGACGATTAAAGCCACGGTAAAGGACGAGGGGGGAAATTTGGCCCAGACATCGCGATAACTCCCTATTCTTATCGAGAAATGCCCGGGATCTTTAATGACCACTAAGAGTCAGGACCTCAGTTTAACGTCTCATCCGAAAGACGGGGTTGCAGAATTGTACAATCAAATACAATAAATACAGCTTTCATTTCTATATTGCTTTCAAATACTTTTGTTTCTTTGAATACAGTGTACAGGCTATCAAAAACTAACCTCATTCTATACATAGAACTATAACAATATATCTTATATGAACAATGCAGCATAAGGAAAAAGTATTTTATAGTGGTTTTGAAAATCATGCTTAAATGATCATTGTTCTAGAAAGGGACAGAGTAGAGCCATTACACTTTATTTAACTGTTTTGTTAAATAAAGGGCAATTAATTGTATAAAACATAGTGGAACATTGCAATGTACAACAAGAGACATTAAAACATAAGGAATTGATGTTGGAATCTAAAGTGTTTTGTGTGTTCAGAATATGAAGCACAAGTTTTTAGGTACATAATTTAAGTAAACAAAATGTCAAAGTTACTAAATTAATTGAGAGAGAGGGTAAAATTGCAGGGTAAACTAGTCTACCAATAAAGTACATGATCAAAATATCAAAATTGTGTTCAGTATTGTAAGCATTGTAATCAATGCTTGCAGCTTTATAGTTTTAAAATCTGTTTTAGGCACTAAATCAATGATTGTGACATGTCTGTCCTCTAGCAAATTGTCTTTCATAACTACTCTAAACCAAAAACATTATTCTTTTGGTGAATGACAACCAAATGTAAGATATATTATAAGACAAAGATGTATGCCTTTAAAGACTGAAAGGATACTTATGCAAATTTAAAGGTTTTATTAACATATATATTTAAAATACTACAATATTTTGCTATTGCTTTCTATTCTAATAAGGCTTACATTTTAACCCATATGTAGTTTTAGTGAATCTCTAATCAACCTGCACAAAGATGCTGATAGTTTTAACAGTATGCGCAAAAGTGCAGCACCTAGTTTCTGAACCTTTTTGTGGTACCTGAAGGAGTAATAAAAAGCAATGATAATCCACAGATAAGCTATCAATCACATGTTAAGTACATCATGTATATCACAGTATATCATGCTGTGAACTAAAAGCTACAGAATGGACGGGCCAATTTAACATACTCTTGAGTTACCTAAAGACCACTTAGCAATTAACAAATGATGTTAAAAAAGTTATGGATAATTTAACTAATGGTAAATGGAGTTCAGTAAAGGTGTCAAATCTTACAAGCTAAATAGACCTCTCACACAATTTATAGAGATTAAAATAAGCACTACATTACTACATTGTTGAAATGTACAGTAATGTGAAAACAGATACAAAATCTCATGCTATCATTGTCACACATATGCAATGACACATTAAAAAAGAGTATTTAATACCAGTAGACAGTGGATGTTTCAGGACTGTTATAAACATACTCATGTATCAGTATAAAAAAACACTTCCATCTTTTCTCTTATAATTTAACACATTTTACTTAAACATCTGTTAAAGAATTTCTGTAGTCCCAAAGGAGCAGGATTTCTGTCAGAATAAGAACTGACAAAGGACATCTTCAGCCATTTCAAATACAGTATCTGGACAATAGCCTAATGTGAAGACAAGTTGACTCCTTATTAACTGCAAGCAGTCTGCAATGTCCGATAATGAACACTTTAAAATAATAAATATATATATAATGTGTAAATGCTTTCTAAAACCTAAATATATAAGCAGCCTACGCATGCTGACACAGCTACCCACCTAAATATATAAGTATACAACTTAGTACAGTATATAAGTGAATATTTATTATATTTATTATTATATTTTATTATGTGCAGTAAAGTTTAATGATTTCCTCTCACTGCCCCGAAACATATCGGTAGGTTAATCGACTTCCGGTACAATTGGCCCTTTGTGTGTGTTTGTCTGTGTGTGGCCTGTGATGGGCTGACATCCCATTCAGAGTCTATCCTGCCTTTCACTTGCTGCTGGGATGGGTTCTGGCTCCCTCATGACCCAGTAATTTGTCAAGTAGTTGCGTTGAATGTATCTAAAATACATCTTTGCATTTATGTGGGAAGTAATTTATGACTGTAACAGCTGCCCTTCTCGGTGGAAATAAAATTATTTAGGTTTCAATCAGATTTTTTTCTTTTCATTTTCCCTATCATGATGCATCACAAACAAAATCCTTAAGGCACAGTTCTGCTTAGAAACAGTATTTACTTTGCATGTAATATGCTTAAATTGCAGGAATAGAGAGTCTGTCTATTAATGAACCTTTAGTATCCTATTAATACATTCATTTTCTATACACCTACTAATTTAGTGGTGTACTGTATAACTCAGGAGACTGTGAGTGAAGTGAAATATTCACATTCAGATAAAATAATTTACTGCAATTAATGTGCTTCAAAATGGCTTATACTGTATTAAGAAGGAGAGCATTATATATAGTTGACCTGCCAATAAACAGAAATTCTTTTCACCGCTAGTGCACATCTTTGTGTTTAACATGTGTTATTATTATTATTATTATTTATTTCAGGTCAGTGCATATTGTATTTTGCAGAATTTAGCAGTTACCCATCATTTACACTTAGGAAAAATGTTTTTCTGTGGATATTTAGAGAGATTAGAAACACACAGAGCATTCATAAATCATTTTGTAAATTAACCACTCAGTTCTCAAAGGACATTAGTAATAATAATAAACATTTTCAAAAATCCTTCAAATTTTGCAAAATAATTTGTTTCTAAGTGTATTATGGGCAGCTCTGTTTGTAAATGTGAATTCCACCTTAAGACATCAAATGCCCAGGGGACCCTGAAAAAAAAGAGGCAGCTAGGTTGATGACTGGTTAATGACTGTAAAAAAAATTTTATAACCCAAACTGCAGGGTACTAGTGAATTTATAATTTAAGATTATATAATGATTATACTCAAAGTATAAACAGGAACAAAAAGACTCATACGGTATACTGTACAGTAGTATGGCATCAGCAGAAAAGTCACTCTGTCAGTACTGTCAGTCATCTCGGCAGTATGTTGCAAGGGTTGCAATGCAGGGTTGCTCTTTTAGCATCCTTTTATATAAAATAACAAAACATTTAATCTGTAAAGTTAGTGGTGCAGCAGCTCAAAGGGGAGCATAGTTGTGCTCAATAGTGAGGGGAGTGCTACAGTATGTCCCGATCGGAATCCCTCCTCTTAAGGGCGCTCTGACCCTTTCGTATTTCAGTTGATTATGTGCACCTGCCACCTGTTTAGTCTGCCACTATTTTAGCCAGGCACTCTCGCTATTCCGGGCTCAGCACTGGGAGATGGACGCCCGGAAGCCCACCTACCAGTGAGTCCGGGAGAGATCTGCTGGCATTGGCTTCCTCACAGCGTTCTGTCCGTCTGAGTCTGGTGCTCGGAGCGCCTGGCCTCGTTACCCTGGTTTTATTCCCTGTCCCTGTTCAGCATCCCGTTCTGGACTTTGTATCCTTGTTTGTATTGTCTTTGATGGATCCCCCAGTTTTGGACTTTGGACTGCGCCCCGGATTCCCCTTTTGGACTGTCTGGACCTTGTTTGCCTTGGGCACGTCCCCCGAGCACCAGATCACCATCGTCATGCCCCCCTGTCTGTCAAACAGTCCTACTCCTGTTGTACTTTCCCCTGTTGTCCTTCTCCATGTACTTCTGGATTATATCGTTTGCACAAGGTCCTGAACTAAGCTTCGCGGGAGCCTGGACCGGCTCCTGTTACATGCTATTGCTTTCAAACAGTGGGACTCCCTAGATAAAGGAGCTGTTTATCCCAACTTCTGTAGTATGACAACGTTCAGAAAGAAAATAAGGCATCACAGTAAATTAGAACAATATTTTTCTCTCTTTCCAGCAGCAATTTGAGTTGCCATAGAGACAGTTTTTTTTCTGTATTTGGCAACTGAATATTAATTTATGAGCCTTTGGGCAACAGGGGCTTTTGATAAAAGAGAATGACTGGTTCATGTATTTGGCTATCATCCCAGAATTTTCCAGTGGGAACTTGTGTAGTTCCAACAAAGGATATTTTTTAATTGTTTTTGAGTTTAATTTGATGCCCATATTCCATGATAACTGCCTCAGGTGGTTGTCGTAAATAGCAAAGAAAAACCATGACCATTGAAGCTTTTTCAACATTCAGATGAGAATTTGTGGGTAATGTATTCCTTAGTCTATAACTTAATTCTATGTATCAAAGAAATACACAAGCAGCCTACAGTATATAATTACTTTAAATTAATGATGACTTATTAATAATACACAGTCATAAGGTTGACAACATTAACAAAATTACTTCATTTCAAAATATAAACTGCATCTTTGCAATGAATTTGTTCTGCTAATAAATCTGTTAGACTGTATCTGTGTATACTTAAAGTGTTGATGTATGATAAAAAAGAGATACCCAAAGAAGGCTCCACAGCCTCTTTTCAGCAGGAATAAACCTTTACTTGTTCCTTTGTAGCCTAAACATGCTGACACAGCTACCTACTTGAAAACAAGAAATATACCATCATATGAGATTTTCTTGTTTCAAGGTAATACAATATTTGAATTCACACCCATTCTAAAATCAGTTTTTTAGAATGTACGGTTCTCAGTGCTGTTCTGCTGTTTCTGTCTGACCAAGTTGCTTACTAATAATGTATTAAATGTACTAAATGTATTTTTTTTCAGTAATTATAATGGGATCCTGACATTGCTTTTGTCACAGGATATCTACTACAGCTTTTGACATTACTAACCATAATTGACTTCCTGTCCATATTTCTTTTAGCTCGTCTGTGAAATACTTTGATTTCTGCCTTAACAGCCTTCAGCCCTTCACGCCTACTGTGGATCATGAACTCCTTTTGTGAGGTGTCCTGAGGAATCCCACAGGACTCTTGGAACTTTCATTTTATCTTCCTTCTTTGTGTGACCTTTATCATTGTTTTTTCTTACATGTAGTGTATAATCTTCGTTTATTAACTACTGTATATATCTGTGCTAATAATATTTCCCCAATATGACACTCTGCCATAGGAAATGCTGGGCATTTCAATGTCAATGACATTAAGCATCCTGAGAGCAAAAATAATAACCTCTTGTTTTCTGTAGACATCAGCATTACAGTACAATATACATGGAAATATCTTCCTTTTTCCAAGTGCAGTCATATTTGAATCCTTTGCCCTAATTCTGGGCTCAGTTATTTCATTATTATATTTATTTAATAGTACATAATGCACCCTGGACAAAACAGAATATATTAGAATATACTGTACCATATTAACGTGATGTTTTATTATCTCTACATTAAAGATTTTCTTGATTTACTATAGGTTACTCTGAGATTCGAAATATTGATTTTAATTAATGTTAATGTCTAGCTCCTGTACAGATAAATCCCTGTTTTCACTTCTACACTTTTTCTCAGCAATGACAGGGTTAGTGGACACTTTAAGAAACATGTAGATAAATGTGTTTATAAAAGTCATCACTCTCATCATCACACTGAAAATGAATAAAGAAGTGTAATATGAATACACAAAATTAAGAAATACTGGGCAATTTAATAATGTTGATCTTGATTTTGAATTTTCTAGTATTTTAGTATAATGTCAATATAATACCCTATTTCTTCTTGGAAGTTTTTTTTATTTATTTCTAGTAGCTAATTGTTACAGGAATCTCGCCCAGTGATTTCTCAAAAGAAGTCAGGGCATCAGCTTCAACAGCATGGCTAGGTAGCTTGATCTAGACCCACACAACCCTTTGTGTAATTTCTTAATAAAAACTGAGCCCATGTGGAAGAACAATGTTTATAACTTGTCATACATATAATCTGTTGCTGTTGTTTTTCATGGTTTATTTTTGGCTTTTGGTTGCCACAGATATTTGCTTATCGATAGTCTGTAAGTATTCTGGAGATTAATCAATCGTAATTGTGGCATTCAATCAATATTTTAATAATGAGGTGCGCACATAAAAGCTGAAAATAGAAAAAGAAAACCACATACATTAAATGATTATTAAATGATTAAAAACTTTAAATGATTATTTAGAATTTTTGACCATAAGGTATTCTATCGATCAAATATGAACATGCTGAGTGAATAATCTTGATTGTGAAATGAAACAGTGAAATGCACAGGCCAAATTGAAATGTCATAGAAAACATGAACATTACCTTTTCATATATACACATGCTAACTATAGTATACAAGTATAGTAATGTATTCACCCTCTTCTAATTTTATGCCAATTTGTTGAATTACAAATGTGTACATGATTTACAAATGTGTACAAATGAAGTGAATATTTTAATTAAAACATAACTGAGAAAAGAAGTCAGCAAAATGCAGCAACATATCAAAAGTAGAAAAATTGTGTTCAGTTTAAAAAAGCTGTTAACATTTGTGTACATTAAAAATGTTTTTACACCATCGTAATTCAACAGATATGACATGACTGGAAGGTGGAAAATATTTCTGCAAGACACGTTAATTAATTGTGGATGTGGTTAAGATAGCGTTTTTTGGGGGGTAACTAATTAAATTAAAGAATTTCATTATGACATTAACTTTTCCTCTTACTGTTTGCAAAGTAAAGAGATTTACAAACCTGGGGTTGATTTGGGAATTGGATGTACTGTATGTCGTGAAACTAATATTGTTATATAATTAACCTTCTACATCAATCTATATCAACTTTGTTCTTAATTGACTAATCTTTTTGGACTTTCTCAGTATGTTAATCAGTTACTAAACATTTAAAGTGTTTGAAATTTATTCATATGGATATCAACAGCAATTGAATCATTTTAAATGTGATGCAATTAAACTGAAAGGCAATTGCACTGATATTGTTTTTTTCCATTTGTTAAAGATTTTGTCTGAATCCTTTTACAGATGCAGCCATTCAAAGTGCGCGGCACAGACACGTACCGGAGGTAATTGGCTACGGCCTCGCGCATCATGACGCGCGATGACGCAAAATACCGCAGTACGTGATTGGTTGACCGACAGGGGCACTCGTGGTGCGTTGGTCGGTCGTAGAAAGATTTAAATGTCTTTACTGTGCCTGTTTCAGTATTGAATATTTATATGGAATTTTACCACTGAAGGGAAATCTTAGTAGCTGAGCATAAAAATAATAGGAGCATACTGTAACGTGTGTGAAGGCCATAAACGATATTAATTTTGGAACATAAACATACAGTATATGGCTGGTCTTGGTACTTTAAAGAAAAAATACACACCAGTATTCCATTTCTCCCTAAACATTTTAAGCATCGAAGTCTTTAACTAACGTGATACCGGAGTCAACAAGCATCCTTTTAGAATTTGATTAAAAGGGTACTTAACTAGTAAGTACTGTGCTTACTGGGTTTTGGAGGGGGGGAGGTGTCTTTCGCTGGAAATCTCGCCCCCTTCTACTTTGAAAATACCTGTGAAACCGGTTTAATTCGTCACATAATGGTTAAATAGTCAAGTCTAGCCATGTGTGAGTCTAGTCTCACAGAGCTTCAACAGCAGATGACAAATTGTGAGTTTGATTAAGAATGAATAAAAGCATTTCATTAATAACGCGTTTGCGTTTGTCTGGGTGCTGACAAAGTAAAAAACAATTACTTTTTGACAATGAAGAACTGTATGTGTGTGTCTCTCTCTGCTGGCGTTTGTAATCGTTTTTATTTTTAAATACAAAAGTAATGTACCATAAAAGTAATGTGAGACATATTTGGGTTAACATGTTCAGTGTTCAGTGTGTGGTAATTTGTTTGGTGCGAATGAAGTTTTATTTAATCTCTGACCCCAGGGAAAAGTGTGGTGTGGACGGCTGAGGAGAGAATGCAGGCTCGCTCTGTGTCCGTTATTCTTTTTGTCTTCTTCTGGCTTGGTCGGATAGTTTTTGTTTTTGTTTTATCAATAAAGTTTGATAATCGGCCAGTGAAAGCTCTGTTGTCCTTCACATGAATGCCTGAAACATTGTACCGAACCCAGGATTTTACAGTATTTTTTCTTTAAAATACCAATAACAGCAACATACAGTTTACATAATATGTTGATGTTCCAAAATTAATCTAGTTTATGACCTTTATGACCTTCGTTATGCTCTTTGTTAATGTCTAAGCTGGAACACATCATTATATCTCAATCGTTTGCTCAGCCTAACAGTATTGTTGTTATTGTTTTTATCCTGTAAAGCGCTTTGAGGAGCCACCTTTAAAGGCGCCATATACAATAAAGTTCATTTTTATTACTATTGTTAATTTGCTGGACAGAGAGGTGAACATTATTACGCAGAAGACAAAGATAGCGATTTACGTTGCATTGTGCATTGTTCTGCTGTAATACAGTTTTAAATAATTAAAAGTCTAAACAGTATCAGCTTTATTTATGGGTTTTAAATAAAGGCGATTTAAACGCGATTTAAATCAATATAAATGTTTATATTGTAACGCATAGGTGACTACTCATTGTTATTAAAATGACTTTAATTCGATGATGTTGTGATATTTAGAAATATAAATTTGTTTGGTGCGAGTGAAGTTTTATTTAATCTCTGACCTAGGGAAACGTTTTATTTTTTCAAAGAAATGTTTGTTAAAAAAAAGTTATGGCTCCGGCTGGATTCAAACACCCAACGTGTGATGATTGAGTCAGCCCTACAAACATTATCAACAGACATCGTACAGTGTGTACTAGTCTTGTATTGCGGTACATGAATATAATTATATCGTTATCAATTTCTTTAGATATGCGATTCCATATTATATTCGTTAAATACTTTTTTTGCATCTTTATTACTTACAAACTACCATCCATCCATTTTCAAACAGTTTTATTCCATATAAGGTCCCAGGGGAGCAGGCAAGCAACAGATCCAAGGCAGGGATGCCAGTCCATCACAGGCTACACATGCATTAACAAAGGGCCAGTCTTCCCAGAAGTAAATTAATCTTCCAGTATGTCTTGGGACTGTGGGAGGAAACTGGACCACCTAGAGAAAAAACACACAAACATGTCAAGAACATACAAACTCAATGCTGATAGCACCCCAGGTCTGGAATTGAACTGAGGGCTCCAGTTCTGTAATCCAACAATGCTTACTACTGTGTCATCCAATTACAAACTACTATATGTTACTAATTACTATCTACTGCTACTGCTACTGCTCCTGTTAATGCTATTAATGATAATAGAAGCAATGATAATGCATACCCCTGTTATGTATTTTCACAAGTTTAATGCAAATCACAGTAAAGAAAAAGAGGTAGCAAAATTGTCAGGCAGAGATGATCTGTGGATCATCTCTGGTTATTGCAGAGCAGGAACTGAGAGAGTTATTTTATTTTCAATTTAAAAAGCCTATTCTGAAATAGGATATTATGCATGAAGTCATGTCACAGGTTTCATTATTCAGATGAGAGCTAAACAGCTCCTTCTGGAAAAGGCATTCCCGCAACACTGGTGACCTGCAGTAAAAGGCACCAAAGATCAGATGCTTAAGCTTTCTGATAGATGGCATACAGTTTCTTGCAGAGGGCACAGAGCCAAGAAGAGCAAAAAAGGTTTATGCTCTGTGTTTGTGTTCCTTATGTGTGCAGCCTGATTGTGCTGTGATCAACATAGCATGCATACAAGATTACTCTCACCAGCAGATCTGACCCGTGTTTAGATGTCTTATTCCTCCAATAAGCTTCAGGCTTCTGCATGTTACAGCTACAGTACGTCAAGCAGTCAAAAAGAAAGTGCTTGCTTTCTGAGCTGGATATTGAAAGCTGATGATAAGATCAGGTAGGTTATGCAAGTTATGGGAAGCACGCTGCCCTCCTGTCATAAACTGCAATTGACAAGCTGGTTGAGGTCGGACCAGGTGAATATCATTTCTGAAAGTGCAGAGTTCAGAAAGAAATTAGATAGAGCATTAATGAGGTTCCCTTTGCCTAAAATGGTGCTGTATTTTTTCCCTTCATTCATGTTTATACTTATACAGAGTTGTAATGATTGATAACATTTATTATCCACATATATGAAATTGATAATGCACATCCACTTGCCCTGTGGTCCGACTTGGGTTAGACATGCTCTTGAAGAATGATATAAACGCTTACAAAGTATGGAACCACATCTAGTTTTACTGTGTTGTATAAAGAAACTGAGATTTTAAACTGCAGAAATATAACATTTGCAGTAAGAATGCCACATGTAATTGATGCCCATGATATTTTATCAAAGATTGAGTAGGTCATTGTGAATGTGGCCAGAGCGAGAAAGTCATTGCACAAGCTCTTGGCAAATGGATGAACACAGAACATCATTACCCCATTTAATGACAAAGACATTACAGCTGCCAAGCATTGGCCTGGACACCCAAGTTGTACACCTTGCAACAGAAGGGCACTGATAGGGCTTTTAAAAATTACCCTCTTCAGAGATTCTTGCTGCGTAAGCAAACTGCAAGGGAAAAATTTGAGTTGAATTCCACACTTAAGACACTAAGACATCAACAGGAGAAAAAGAAAATGTTATTGGCAATCTTTTGAAATTTGTGTCTTAGATTTCCATTTCTTCAGACACTATTTCTCACTTGCTGTTGTCACATGCTGTTTCATTTGTTCTCTTTACTCACCCTTTGCTTCATATCCTTTCTCTGTTTATCTTTCTTCCTCACACCTGAAGAATGCTCCAGAGACAAAATGTTGTGCTTTTTTTCCTTCTAACTTCAGTGATGAATTAATGTCTACTTGTTCCTCATCAGATCAGTTG